>NC_037309.1:741610-1341610 GCF_001040885.1 Strongyloides ratti | reverse complement strand
GAGAACAGCAAAAAGAGGTATAGCTATGCCAACTTATATCCCTTATTTGCATATCAAAGTGCTATACTTTTATATTATAAGATATATATGTATATTCTAAGATGAACCTTTTAACTACATTTTACCCCTCACTTTTTCCTTTAAAAACATCTGCCAACAAGATTTTGTTTCTTTTTTTTTTTCATTTAACTTATTATTATTCTATCATATTTTTTTTTCTCAGCTACTTAAAAAATATTTTACATTTTAAAACTGTTGTATTTTATATATATATTAGTTGTTTTTATAATAAAAAAACAGTCTATATCTGTGTTTTATTAAAATATTTTATTTTTACAAAAAAAAATCTTCAAAATTTTTTATTTATATTAAAATGATAATGTTAAGAAAAAAATTTTAATATTTATTTACGTATTTTTTTTATATTAAAAAATGTATCATTTTTTTTTATTAAAATGTAATATTAACTATCCAATTTATTTTAGTTAGCTTTTGCTGCTCATAAGATTATTCTTCAAAAACAAAACACTAACATAAAAAAAAATCTTTATTTTTCTATTTTTTTTTGTATTAAAAGATATAATTTCTGAAACGATGTCATCGGCTTCAACTGCCGCTTCACATGCTAAATATGGATTATCCTCATCTATGAGTGGTCTACCAAATGTTGGAGTACCAAGTATGAAAATATCTGGATTGACAACATTGAATGCAGTTGACGTTATTTGTCACAAATTATCAAAGAGTCCAAGTCAAGAGTCTTTAAGGTCTGTAAAGACTAGAACGTACGTGGTTGTTTTCAATTAAAATTTACCTCTTAAAAATCTTTAATTTTTTTTTTCATATAAATTGAAAAAAAAATTGCACAAACATCTTTTAAACTATCTTATATATTTTATAATGATAGAAATTAAAAAATTATTTACAAATTAAAAAAGATAAACAAAAAACTGTTTTATAAAATGAGATAAAAAAAAATACAATGAGTATATATTAATCGCAGTTATATTTTAAAAATTTCTTTTGAAATTGTAGCTATTTAAGGGTTATTTAAAAAATATACGATTTGATTTTTTTTTCTAAATATTAGTGTTTTACTAAAACGCTTCTTTTTAATTGACTTCGTTAGACCATTAACTTTAATTACATCTTTTTAAATTGACTTGTAAATCCAATATCTAGTGTTATTTATCATCTCATTCGATACTCATTTTTAACTATTTCTTTTAACTTTGTTATAGTAAAAAAATCTTATAATGTTTTTTTTTAACATATCCTTTTAAATATTAAATTTAAATATTTTATCAGTAAGAGAATGTAAATGATGAAGAAAAAAAAATGTATTATATGATAAAGATAGTAAAATTACTATTGTAACGTTTTAATATCAATATTAAATATAATAATTAGATATAAATTATAATATTATATAGTTGAAGGTATTTATAAATATTATATATTTTATCATATTTCTAATTTGAGGATTTTTACATTAATTTTATTAGTATGTTTCTAGTTGAAAGCTATTATAAATGTTTTACAATTACGTTGATTTTAATTAATATTTATTTTTGATGTTAATTATGTAATATTAGATAATACAAATAATATATATATATTTAATACGATTAAAAATTTTTACTCTTTATTGAATATACTTTTCTAGTATAAAAATTTTATTCATCAATATTTGTATCTATAAATATTAAACAAAAAAAAAATAGGGTAATCTTTTAACTATAAGAAATTATTTTTTTTAATACATTAAAAATTTAAATTAATTAAGATGATTTATTAGAATATTAAAAAAAAAACTTATTTTTTTTTTGTTAAAAATTAAGTATAAAAAATTTTAATATACATAATAATGTTTGTTTTTTTTTTGTTATAAGTGTAATATATGTAAATAAAATGAAAGTATACGGTGAAACAATGTTATAGCTACTTTTTAAAATTTTTTTTAATCCATTAAGCATATATTTTTAATGATTGCTTTAAGGAAGGATATTTTTTTATTTACCTTTACTTTATATTTATTATATTTAATTTCTACTTATTATATGTTTATCATTTGTTAGGCCAGAATTTATATATATTTATATATATTTATGTTAACAAGAAGTTTAAAAACGTGGCCTTGTAAAATGACATTTTTTATGTGAATGATTCATTGTCTAAGAATATACATATATATATATATATAAAATGAATACATTTTATTCATAGATAGAAAATATCGTAGAAAAGCTGTATGATATTTTGAAGTACAGCTATATAAGTGGTAACAAATACTTTTAAAACTATATTCATTTTAATAGAATATTATGAGATGTTTAAAAGTGGTATTAAAATTTTAGTTTTCTTCCTTATTATTATTGTCCAATTATTTAAACAATCATAAATTTAACTTATTTATTGTATAAAATTATTAATAGTTTATCTATACTTTAAAAGAAAAATAGTTATATCTATAAAAATAATATAAAAATTTGTTATTTAGCCAATGTATTAAGCTAAAGTTAAAACTTAAATGTAAATAAAAATTAATATTTATACCATTATTTTAAAATATTTAATTTATTTTCTAAGAAATTATATTAAATATAATAATGTCAATAAAAAAATTATTTTTATTTTATTAACTATTATTACCTTTTATAAAAATTTTTATATTATAAAATATACATTTATTCAATATATCTATAAATATATTTTTATTTTTAGAAGCAATTCTTCATCACTAGATTCTAGTGGTAAGATTTGCATGCCAAATCCAAACGTGCCTGTACCAATTATCAATACAGACAATTCCTGCTCGTCAGGTGTGGCGAGCAGTGGAAGTAGTTCATCAGGAATTGTCGAAGGTAAGCGTGGTTACAGACCAGAAGATGCTCTTTTAAGTTTCAAAGATAGAATATCACCATATGAAACAACAGAAATATTCAACTATAATCGTATTTATTATGTTGGATCTCAAGCTAAAAAACGGGGTGGATATACTTCTAGCGTCACTAATAATTATGGATTTGATGATGAAAATGGAGGTTATCACCTTGTTCCTCATGATCACGTCGCCTATCGTTATGAAATACTTAAAGTTATTGGTAAGGGAAGTTTTGGACAAGTTGTTAAAGCATTTGATCATAAATATTCACAATATGTTGCATTAAAAATTGTTAGAAATGAAAGAAGGTTTCATAAACAAGCCGATGAAGAAATAAGAATTCTTGAATTTCTTCGTGATAGAGATGCTGATCATTCAAATAATATTATTCATATGTTGGATAATTTTACATTTCGTAATCATCGTTGTATAACATTTGAATTGTTATACGTTAACTTATATGAATTAATTAAACAAAATAAATTTCAAGGTTTTAGTGTATCACTTGTAAGGAAATTCGCAATCTCAATTCTTCAATGCTTAAAATTATTATCAAAACATGGTCTTATACATTGTGATTTAAAACCTGAAAATATAATGTTAAAAGCTGCTAAACGTTCAGGAATTAAAGTAATTGATTTTGGATCATCATGCTTTGATAATCAAAGGGTATATACATACATTCAATCACGTTTTTATCGTGCTCCAGAAGTTATATTAGGTACAAAATATGGTAAACCAATTGACATGTGGAGTTTTGGTTGTATATTAGCTGAATTATTTACTGGTCATCCATTATTACCAGGAGAAGATGAAGCTGATCAAATTGCTTTAACAATTGAATTATTAGGTATGCCACCACCAAATTTACTTGAAGGAGCTAAAAGAACTAAAAATTTTATAAATTCAAAAGGATTTCCACGATATTGTCGATTAGTTCAATCACCAACAGGAACAATATCAGTAAGACCAGGAGTATCAAAACGTGGTAAAGCAAGAGGTATTCCAGGTTCAAAAGGATTAGCTAATGCTATTAGAGATCCATCAGATACATTATTTGTTGATTTTCTAGCAAGATGCTTAGAATGGGATCCTAATTTAAGAATTACACCAGAACAATGTTTAAAACATCCATTTATAACACGAAAAATTCCAATGGAAACAAAAGAATATTAAAAAAAAAAGAAATATTCAAATTAATAAAAAAAATATTTTCAAAATGTTATTTAACATTTTCAAAATGATGAAGTATCTAGAAAAGGTTAATAATGAATTTTGTAAAAATAAGTATTTAGCTGTGGTAGCTGCAATTCATAAAATTTTTAAATTTACTAACTACATTTTAACCTATAATTACATAAAATAATTAACAATTAAAATTTTATTTTATTAAGTATTGCGCAATATTTTTTTTTCTATATATAAAATTCCAATTTTAATTTTTTTTTATTATTTTAAATATTTTATTATTATTTTCTTTGACTTTAAATAATAATTAAAAAAAAAATTTTTTTTTTTTCAATCTATCATTATATATTATTTGCTTATCTAATAATATATCGAGAAAGAAACAATTTTTAAAGTGTTAATTTTAAAGTGTTAATAACATAAGAAAAAAAAAGTTTTAAATACGTCATTAAAGTCACAATTTAAAGGATATCATATTTTTAAATACTTTTTTTTATTTAGAATAATTTTTATGTATATTAAAATATCATATTCTTTTTATCATTTTTTTAACTATAATTTTTAAATAACCTTGTTAACATTCTTTTCCATTATAATTTAACATTTATATGAAAATTTTAAAATTTTAATATATTTTAAAACTATATGATTAAAAAAAGTATAACTATTTAAAATATAACGCAAATAATTTTTATAAAAAGTTTTCTTTTTTAAAAGAATTTTATATACAATAACATTTCAAGAATAGTATTTTAAAATTTGCACTTAAATAGTTGTAAAACATATTCTAAAACTTATTTAATTTCATGCTTTTATTATTTTTTTTTTAAAGTTTATATATCTTTGAATAAAATAAAAATTTATACTTTATCACAGTAAAAAAAATTTTTTTTACTCACTTTATAAAATAAAATTTGATGATAAAAGAATATTACAAAGACATATAGTAAAAATATAGATATTCTTATTTTGTTAACTTCAAGAAGATGAAAATAGATTTATGTAATTGCTCTCATATGATGGAAGGTAAAAGAATTTGGAATAATAAAAAGAATTTTGATAGTAATAGTTTCTTTCAACTAGTCTTATCATAAATATTATACACTTATTATCCAAAAATCTTAAGAAAAAGATAATTTTTAACTTTTGTTTATCATTAAATATATATAAATAATTTAAACAAAAAAATAATAGTAAAATTAAATAAACTTTTAAAAAAAAATCTAGATATTTTGAAGAAAAAATAATAAAATAAAAACAAAGATATTTTTTTTAATTCATAATGTAATTGTTTTAATGTGAAATTTATCTTTTCATTTCCTGTTTCCAACAATTATAATTTTTATTCGCATTGTATAAAAAAAAAATTCACTTTTAAATAACTTTTTGTTTGCATATGATTTTAAATATTTGGTGTATACTACTACACAAGTCTTAACATTCCTAATAATTAAATACGTTTAAAAGTAACTACTATTTCTCATATTTATATATTAACATAATAAAGTTACTTTTTAAATACTTATTAAAAAAAAGAAAAAAACTTTGATAGATGATTTAATTGTAATAAAGTTTTCTTTAAATGAATTTTTTGTCATTTTGTTAAATATTTATATATATATTTCTTTTAATTATATTTCTTATCAATTTTTAAAAATTAATTTTTTTTTTTGGAGATTATGAATTTATTAATATGTTATATGTTAATTTTTTTTCTAACAAATAAATTTGTATCAGGTAATATTAGTTGTTTTTCTTTTAATTTATTTTTTTTTATTATTGTTATTTTTTTTATTATAAAGGAAATTATCTTTGGTGTCATCAGGGTGGAAATAAAGAATATTCTCCAGTACAATGTTCTTCCACAACAAAAGAATGCTTTAAATTTGAATGTCAAGGAATTGATTGTAATTTAATTGTTATTAATAAAATTATATATATTTTTATTTTAGCTGAATTTGTAGCTAGAGGATGTGGAGTAAATGTTAAAACAAATTCAGTTGGATTAAAAAATGAAAGTTGTTTTCAAGCTGAATCAGTTTGCCAAAAATTAGGTGGTATATCAAATTGTCATATATGTACAAATAAATATATGTGTAATCATAGTAAAACTAAAAAACTACAAATATATTTATATATTTTTATGATTGTATTAAGCAATTACATTATTATTGCAAATTTTTAATACGTTTGTACTTTAAAAATCAAAATCTTTATTTTAAACATACTTCATTAAAATAAACATTAAATAAAAATAATGGAAATTTATTTATTTTTGTTATATAATATATATATGTATATAAATATTTATATATATATATACTTACAATTAATTATTTTTTCTATTTATTATTGAGTTAAAAATAGCATCTCTAATTGGTAAATATGTTCTTGCTGTATCACCAAGACCACTCTTCATACCATTAGATAGATATGAAAAAGAAACATTATATTTTAAATTATATCTTATATTTTGTCCACCTAATCCAGCATGTCCTACAAGTAAAATTTCTTTGCTTTCTACCTCAATAGGTATATATGTAAACCCGTATCCTCGTTGAATTTTTGCTCCTGTTACAATATCCATATCATTTCCTGTAGATGGTATTGATATTTTTTTTACTAATTCTTTACTTATCACTTCACCATTCATAACTTTATTAAAAAGTTTAGCAAATCCTCTTGAAGTTCCTATACCTAATGCAGCACATTGTTCAACTTCATATACATCAGGATTATTAAGAGTCATTTTCTATAGAAAAAAAATAATAATAAAAAGATTAAATATAATATATTAAACTTACAAATACTGATTGCATCCATGATGGATTTTTTGACATTTTTGTTAAATATCCATCAAAAAGTGCATCTTTAAAACAATGCCAATAATCAACTGAATGTGGATTTGTAATAAATTCATCAATCCTATCATATATTGTGGCACTACTTAATCTTGAAACACGATGAGATAATTCTTTTGGTAATCCTAGATAAGCCTCAATATCTAAAATATTTATATATTAATTTTTGTTTTAAATCAATTTATAGTATTATTATTTATAAAAATTTCTTATAAAAAAAAAAAACTTACCATGTACATCAGCAATTTCTTCCTTAAAAAATTTTCCAATTGTTCTTTTTTTTGGATCAACATGACTAATTATTTGATCTACTAACCATCCATATGAAATGGCATGATAACCAATTTTTGTACCAGGTATCCAATACGGTTTTTGATTTTCAATTATTTTTGTCATAACACTATGATTAAGAGCATCTTCAATTTCAATATTTTGATCTATTAAAACAATTCCACTTGTATGTTCCATAACCATTTGAACTGTTACATTTTCTTTATTATTTTTACCAAATTCTGGCCAATATTTTATAATTTTATCTTCATAATTTAAATGACCTTGATCAACAAGTAATGCAATACATATAGCACCAAGAGCTTTTGATGAACTAAAAGCTATATTCATCGTATCTTCTTTCCATTTTCTACCAGATAAGACATCTGAATATCCACCCCATAAATCAACAACAACTTTATTATTATGATAAACTGTCAATGAAGCACCATCACGTTCCCAACCAATGACAAAATTTTTTATAAATTCTTCTTTAACATTTTCAAAATCTGGATGTACATAACCATCAATTGATAATTCTTTAGGATTATCAATTAAATTACTATATAATTTAAATACATAAAATGATATCAATGATGGAAATAATATAATTAACCATAATTTACTTTGTTTTCCCATATTGTTATATAATAAGATATAACTATAAAATATAATATTGAAATAATAATTTAAAAATTAAAATATATAAATATTTTTTATGCAAACCAATATTTAAATTAAAACACCTTATAATATTCAATTTTTTAATTTAAAAATATGGAAATAAAAAGGTTTCATCTAAATAAATTTCATATTAAATTAATTTTGACAAGATATATACATATATATAATTGCATGCTATAAAAACTTTTTGTATCAGGTGATCAAATTCATTTTATAATAATTATATAAAATTAGTATTGAAAATTTTTTAACAAAGTATAATACTCATTTATTAGTTAAATTTATTCTTTGATAACCTTTTTAAAAAGTGGAAGAAGATAATTTATCATTAAAAATACTATTTAATATTATCATATTTTAGGTAGGTTAGTTTAATATAGACAATACTATGGTCTATTTAAATATGTAGTAATAAATAGTAATAAGATAGAAAAAATTATTTGGATAAAATATTAAATATATTAAAAAATAAAAATGTTGTTTTTTTTATATAATTGGATATTGTATTAATATTTTTATTTTAACTATGAAATTTAACAATTTTATTTATAAATATAATATTTCGAAAAAAAAAATGTTAACTTTTTTTCTTTAACAATAAAAAAAAAATTTAACCTGTCAAAGAATAAAGTTAAGAAAAATAGTTATTTAAATTTTTGCATGTATAAATTTTTTTTAAAAATTTTTCCACATATTTTGTCACCGGGAAAATTCTTTAGCTGTTGTAAATACAAATTCAGAAAAATTTTCAATCTGTCTATCTGCTTCAGCTAATATTATGCTAAATGTTGAATCTGATATAAGAGATAATTGTTTTCTAGCAGTTATAAGGCTCCATTTACTAGCAATTGCATTTTTTTTATCATTAACTTTTGGTTTACTAACATCTCTTACATAATCAATGAAAGCTGATGCTCTTAATTCTAAATTTAATTTAAATTGATAAATTAGTAAAAGTCTTGGTGACCTTTCATTTGGAAGTAAAAACATATGATTAAGGAGTTGTAAAACTTCACTACTTGCTTTAACTGGATTTAAATGTTCTTTTCTTTTATTTAATATATTATTAATATTAATATTTTTTTCACTAATAATATCATGAACAGCTAATGTTAATATATGTTTATTCCAAGCATGTTTTGATGCATATGTTCCAGTTAAAAATACACATAATTCATCAGTATCAATTATACAAAAAGGTTCTGGTATTGCTAGTGACTCCTCCAATACATTTAATCTTTGATTACGTTTAACAGCTTGTAAGTGAAAATATGGACAAAATGAATATGATAGTGGTTTTATACATAAATGATATTTTTTTGGATCAACAAATGGTGCTAATGCTAACATTATTTCATTTGCTGCATCAACATTATCTGATAATATCACGCATCTTCCTTGTGTTATAAGGCAACCCGTGATACATTGTGATAAAAATTGTACTTCTTTAGTTTGAAGATTTATTTTTGATAAATATGATTCAGAAATTTTTAGCTTTGCAAAAGTACTTCGTTTGAAAAATTTATATTTTTCTAAAGCACAAAAATTATGCGTTAAAAGTTGAAAATCATTTGTTAAGCGGCATATAAAATCAATCATACTTTCAATAAGAAATGATGCTTTTAATTTTGGTATAGATGTAATTAAAAATTTTTCAATCATTGATTGTTTTTCAAGAAGCCAATGTTTTTGATCTAATGGTACAATTAATGTTATTGCAAACATAATCATTGGTCCATCATACCTTTTCATTGGAAACATTGTCGATAAACAAAAAAGATGTCTTGATGGAACAGATATCATTTTATTGTAAATTGGTACATTAGATGTTTGCATGGAACATATTTGTTCTGCTAAAACTACCTTAACAATAAATTCATCATCATCAATTCTTTCTTTAGAAGGATCAGCTGTTATTTGATCTAACATATCAGAATCAACATTTAATGCTGAATTTAATGTTATATTTTGCGATAAAGATAAATTTTTAATTGATGTACAAGCTGCTGCTGCTGCTATTTTTTGTTCTTCTAAAATTCTCATCTCCTCTTCTTCATATTCTTTATAAACAAGATAACCTGATGAAATAAGTTCATTAAGAAGATTTCCAGCAGGTGGAGTTTGATCCAAAAAACAGAGATCACTATTAACAGACAATGTTGCTCCAATTCCTGAATCTACACCTGATTCAATTGAAAAATCTTTTGATATTTTAAAATTTTCCAAATTTGTTTCATCATCTAAGTAGTCATTTTGTGATAATTGTGAAAATGTTGACTTAATCATTGATGAACACTTTGTTGGGCTATTTTTATGATATTGTGTAAACGAATTTCTACCTTCATTCTCTACTCCAATATATAAATCTTCCTCAAGAGGATTATCAATTTCTTCATAATTATCCTTCCGAGAATCTGTTCCAACATCTTCAAGACTTTCTGTTGTACTAGTTATATGAGAATTAGTTGATTCTGTATAATTTTCATTTGTATTTGTGGTAGTAAAATCATCATCCTTATCGATACAAAGGATAGATGAATGACTATCACAATATTGATCACATTCTAATTCCCATACAAATTGAAGTTCAGGTCCACTAATATAATTAAAAGATGACAATATAATTTTCTTTAATGGTAATGTATAGGGTATATTTAGTATTGCTGAAGCCTTGTTAGACTAAAAAAAAAAATTTTTTTTAATATAAATAAATTAATTAATACCTGTAAAGCTTCTAATATTCGTTCATATAAATCTGCTTCCATTTTATAAAATAGATAAACAATAAATATATATATATATGTATATTTTAAGAGAAATTAAATAATAAAATATTGCTATGTATCTTTATAATATTGATTTAAAATTTCATTTCTCTAAAAAAAAATCAAAAAATTATATAAAGCATTTAACAAAACTTGAAACATTAAAAAGAACTTAATAAAATGTATTTAGGAAGTAGAGAAATGTTTGTATTTTGAAATAAAAATATAGTAATAGACAAAATCAAGATGTGGAAATGTTATATTATACCAGAGAAACCTGTTATATCAATACAAAAAGATACGAAAAATGAATAATCGAATGTTAAAATTTTTGCTTACTTTTTTTTATTATATTTAAAAATGATATTTTAAAATATATACCTAAAAGATATAAAGAAATTTTTACAAATTTTAAGCTACTTATATAAAATTAACTAAATTAATAACTAAAATTGATTTTTTCTTCTTTATATATTATAAATATTTTTATTATTTTTAATATATTAAATATTTCAAAATAGTGTGGTAAAAAAAACATTTGTAAAATGATATTATATTGATATTTGTGACGATAAACAACATAAAATTTTGGTTACATGTAATATCAAACGAAGATATTTCATCATTATAACAATAGGATATAAAATACCAAATAATAAAAGATTTTTTTTTTTTGAATATAAAATGTTATCGTAAATGTGGGAAATAAAACAGAATGGTTTAAAATAAATTAAATTGGTATAATATATAATGTTTTTAAAAAAAAATTTTTATATTTAAACATCTTTTTTTTTCTATATATATATGTATATATTATAAGTAAATAAATTTTTTCATATAATACTAATAAATTATTATTATATTTGTAAATAATAGTTAAATTTGAACAATTTATAATATGATAAAATGTTTATAATATTACAATATAATTTTAAAAATGTAAGAAATCATATGTTATTGATTATTTCTAAATATTTACAAAGGAATAATATTAGGCATCTTTTTGAAAATAAAAGTATTTGATTGCCTGTCACGAGACAATATAAAAAAAAAGTGAATAATGAAATCAAATGTCTGGAGCATTAGTATAATTTAACAATTAGTCGATCAATAAAATCAATGAGAATAAATTTGATAAGAATTTCTTAAAAGAGTTTTTGAATACAAAAGAAATATACCTGTATAATATTTAATCTTCAATCATAATCGCGCCAATATGTGCAAATAAATGTAATAAGTGTGTTAATTTCCTGTTAGAATATATCTTTAACACAATATGTGTTTTACTCAAATGATTAAAAGTTTTCTAAAGTAGCGGGAAATAAATTTTTTATTTAAACAATGTTGTGCATTTCTTTAAATCAATATATTATACTTTACGTATATATATATAATAAATGATAAAAATAGAATATAATGAATAAAGTGTTTATTGCAATTTGTTAAAAATAATTTTTATTTTAGTTATTTTATAATATAATTAAGAAAAAAATAATAGTAAAATAAAAGAGGTAAAAATAAATGGAAGCATTAAATTTGATTGTTTTTTTTTGTTTGAGAAAAAAAGTCTTTAGAATGTGGAAGAAAAAACTTATTTTTTTTTATTTATATATGAAAAGTAATAAATTTAAATAGTTTGTATTACTAAAATACATTTTTATTTATCTGATTTTAAACAAAAATTTAAAAATACTATTTTGTGGAAAACACATAATTCTTAATTGTATTAAATATAAAAAATAGAAATGTAATTGGAAGATATATAAACTCATAATACAAATAAAAGAAATTTTATTTTTTGCAACTGCTAAAATAGTCTATCTAATTTAGTAATGTGTACATTTAATTAATTATATTACTTCTTTCATATTAAAAAAAATGTAAATTTTAAATACATATTTTGTTTTTTTAATTAAAAAATAACAATCTAATAATATAAAAAATTTTAATTTCTTTTAATAGTTTGCATAAAACGAAGTACAGAAAGAATGAAAACAGCAACAGAAACTCCCATGGCAATCCAACAATTTTTAGCAGCTTGTTGATAATTATCAATAATCAATTTATCAATTTCTTCTGGTGATTTTCCCCAATCATGTTTAGATAAACTTGGTATATCTTCAAAAAGGCCTACAGATTGATTCCAAAATAATCCACCAATAATAGCCTTAAATTATAAAAAAAAAAATTAATAAAATAAAGTAATAAAAAAACATACAAGAAATATAATTCCCCAAAGTGAGATTGCTGCACAAAATCCACTACAACCTGGACCACAAACCATTTTTTTTATTTAATGATAAAAATGAATTAATCTAAAATTAATTGAATAAAATTTTAATATTTCATACAAACAATGTTCTTTTAAAATTATGTAAAACTTTTGTATATGGGTCCTAGTAGTATTTTAGAACCATTTTGACGAAAGATCATTCCTTAGCTTTCCAATAATTTCTTATCTAATAATTTTTGTTATCAATAATGTTTCCTTCCATAAAACTATATAAAT
This sequence comes from Strongyloides ratti, assembly GCF_001040885.1. Taxonomy (NCBI): domain Eukaryota; kingdom Metazoa; phylum Nematoda; class Chromadorea; order Rhabditida; family Strongyloididae; genus Strongyloides; species Strongyloides ratti. Next base: position 1,328,449 of record NC_037309.1, on the reverse strand, counting down.
ATTTTACCATGAGTATTTCACCAAAATATAGTCATTTTTGAAAATATAACATATTAATCATTTAATAAAAATGATTTATTTTAAAAAATAACCTGGATAAAATATTATAAGTAATTGAAAAATGATTTAAGAAACGTTTAATGTTTTAATGATATAATGTTGTAAAGTAAAATAATGGCACTAGAAATTATTATATACCTGTAAACAAATATTGTTGTGAAACTTTTCGTTTATTATTAAATAAATTATGAAATTTTGTTATATTGAAAAGAATATATAAAAAATATCTAAGAATATTCTAGTATTATTTATTATTTATTTTATGATATAAAATCATGCTTAAATATTTTTTTATATCATTAATATTTTTTTTTCTCATAATAATAATGCTTATAGTTTTTCTTTTTTTTTATATTGTTTTAAAAAATGACTGGTTCATTAACAGAACAACCACTTCCATCAATTCCAACAATTGCTTCCTATTTAAAACAAGGAGATGAACGAAAAAAATCATTAGAAAATTCATCAAACAATGGGACTTCATCCACAGGTAAGTTATAATTTATTACTACACGTTTACATTATTACTAATAATTTGAACATATAAATGATAAACGTAATAGATTTATTTCTAATTTTTTTAGTAATACACTATTAAAGATGATCTTTAAATTATAATGAATAAATAATCATTGTATTGAAACTTATTTCTTTAACATACACTTAGTCGTTCATAGTTATTGTTATGTAATGATAATGTGGTTGTTTTAACAACATAACTTTTATAAGTAAAATTTATCCTCTTATTATTAGATGGCAAATTGTATATTTTTAAATATTATATATGAATAAAAAGTGACATATTTACCTGATTTCTTTTATTATCAATAGACATTAAAATATCTAGAAACAAAAAATGCCAATGAAATAAAGCCTTTTTGCGAGTTTACAATTTATTAGCATTATTATATCATTCTTCTCTTACCTGCCTCCTCTCCCAATAAATGAATTAGGTGATTGAATAAAAATTAGATATAAAAAATTTTTTACTCTATTACAAATAAACAAGAAATAGTATATCAATATATAAATATTTAAGAATATTCTTAAATCCTCTTATATAATTAAAATTATTTTTAAACATTTTATAAATATCACTTATAATTTTGTTAATTATATTTTATAGAAACTGCTAAATATTTAGACGAACAATACTATCCATCTGTTGTTTTAAAATCTTCAAAAGTATTTTCGAACGGTGATAATAATAAAGAATACAATATGCCTACAACACAACATTTGCAATATAATTCTCCAATGGCTCTTTATTCAAGGTAAGTTGGTACATTAAAATTTATACATTTACATGAATCTTATATAATAATTTAAAAACAAAAAAAAAACTTTTATTTAGTAAAATATTTTAATAATATATTAATATGAAAAAAAAAATTTATTCAAAATATTCACTAATATTAGAAGCAGAGTCATATGCATCATCAACATCACTTTCATCTATTCTCCTTCTTAAGATTCTTTCATCAAAAATATCCATTCCACATATCTCAATTAATTGAGAATAATAATTAACCATAAATTGTAAGAAATGTTTTGTTGAGACCATCCCTTCTGTTAGTGTAATATTTTCATTAAGTTGATAACGAATCTATTAAAAAATATTTATTATATATTAGTAGGCGGAAAAATAAAGCTTAATGTAAAAATATTTGACGTAATTTTAAAAAAAAAAAAAAAAAATTTAAAAATATTTCATTATTATAGTAACTTACAACTTTATCATCATTATCAATTATTTTTAACAAGTAATTTGAATTTTCTTGTGTTAAAACAATTTTTTGTGCATCAAATAGTGATATTGTTTTGTATGGTTCAGAATTTCTTTAAAAAAAATAATTTTTATACTAAATTATTTTTTATTACCTTATTTCAATAAAATATCCATTATGTGTTATTCCAATAATATTTAATGATAATGTAGAAATATTTTTAGCTTTTGTAAAATAGATTGAATAAATATCATTCCATTCAATCATAATTAATTATTACCATTTAACAAACTAAAAGAATTTTTTTTTTATTATAATATAAAATATAATAATTATTTAGTTTTTACATTAGATATATTTATAAAAATATTTAAAGGTAAAAAATCAAATACGTCAATAAATGAAAAAAAAAATTATAAATTAAAATAATTCTACCACAAAAAAATAGTAATAATTTTGTATAATTATATATTTAAAAATATAATTGAAAATAATTCTATCAAATTATTTGATATAAATATGAGTATATTAAATATATATTATTGTTTTGCATGGAAGAATATTTAAAAGCTAATTTTTTTTTTAAAATTTCATATTTGTAGTATTCACCTTGGGTATTATAATGATAATAAAACGATTAATCAAATTTAAAATTAGATATGTTTTTAAATTAGAAAGTTATAATAAATTAAATATAGTATTTGAGATAAATATTTATTATATAATAGTTTTAATATATTGTCAAGAACATAACTATTAAATAATATATATCATTGATTTAAATATATGTAAATATAAATTTTATTAGTAGTAATAAAAAAAATTATATTTATATGTCTAAAGTAAAACTATTATTTAATTAATTATTTTTTTTTTTTCTATAGAGAGTCTGCTGAAGAACAGTATCGACAACAAACAGCAGGAATTAATGCTCAACCAATACCAATATCAACACCTGATCGCCATTTCGATCCTTCAAAATCAAAAACTTTAGAATATATTAAATCAGGTGTTAATGATGAAGATTTTATAACACCCCATTTTTTTGATAAAGTTAATCAAGCTGAAGCACCCCATGTACCTATACAACCAGAACCAACATGGGCACGTGAAGCTAGAGCTCGCTCAGAACGTGCTAGATCAAAAACTCCAGCAAATTATGGAAATAATAATTACTATGATCAGGATCAAAAAAATTATTATGGTGGTGAACAAGAATATTTTCAAAAAAATTATGGTTCACAACAACCTAATGATGGTGCATTTTATAATTCAAATCAAAAGTACAACACTTCAAATTATAAAATGAATTCTTCAAATGAATATAATAATAGACAAAGAGATAATATTTATACATGCGGACCAACATTATCACCTCCGGAACGCCCGTTTTCAAGTTACAAAAATTCTTCTAATTACCAAAATAGTCAACAAGAATATGACAAGTAAGATTTTAATCCAAATATATTTACAAACTAAACTAGTTTTTATTGTTTTTTTAATCAAATTTGTTCTATATTTGTAAAAATGTTTTTACTTTTATTTTATTTATGATATTTTAGATATGATGCTCCATCAAAGAAGGGCTATCAATTTGGTGGAATGGATTATATTGATCATAACAATCCACAATTTCAATTATCTTCACAATATTATGTATCTAATCAAAATAATAGAGCATCATCTGTAGGAAGAGACGTTCGTCCTGGATACCAATATGGTGGTACAGATTTTAGAAGAGATGATATACCAATTGGATATAATCCAAATTATCATGGACATGCAGCTGAAAAACCACGCTTAAGATCAAGATATGATGCTGATCCTAGAATTCCTATTAATAATTATGTTGCGCCAAATGTTGAGGCTGTTGATCCTGTAACACTTGTTGGAGATACAATCTCAAATCAAAGAGTCTGTAGATCAAAAGAAAGATCAGAGGAACAAAAAAAATATATTGGTACTATATTTGCACCAGCTCCAGGTCATACAAGTGCTTTAAGAACTGTATCACCACAACCAAAAGTTCCTGAACCAATTTGTTATTCTACAAATGTTGAAACATTAGAAAAAACAAGATCAAAATCTGCTCAACCACGAAGTAATACTGCAACACCAGCTTTTCAAAATTCTGGGCAACAATATTATAATAATCAATATAATGCATGGGAGCCGCAATATTACGACAATGATACTAAAGAGGTGAACGTTAAAACCCTTCTTACTGATGAAGCGCTAAGACCTATTAGGCGTTCTCATACCCCTGATTGGAGTCACAGATCCCATCAAAAGCATGTTGCTTGGCAAAATGATGTAGTCGATCCAAGATATATTAGACCAGAGGTTTTTTTTTTTTTTATTTTTTTCCTATTATTATATTTTTTTTTTATACATATTTTATTTTTATATTATAGATACATCCACAAGAACCAAATTGGAGTAAAACTGTTAACCAACGTCGCAATCATTGGGAAAATAAATGTAGAGATGCTGATGCACGTGTTCAATTACCTGCTTCATTTAAAGTTCCACCACCAAAAACACCTCATTGGGCTCATCATGCTAATCAAAAACATCAAATTTGGGAAGCAGCTGCTAATAGTACAGGAATAAATCAAGGGCAACAAAATTATAATTATCAATATAATAATGGTTTTAGTAATAATCAAAGAAATACAAATTATCATTTTACAGAAGATAAACATTCTTCTTATAGTAGAACAGCAACTGGAGAACAACCACAACATTATGAAACACATACTCATAAAGAGACACATACACCAAATCGTAATGTTACTTCAACACAAGCTATTCCATTGCCACCACCAACAAATTATCAACATTCTCATCAACAACAAGAAAATCAAACTATTCATCGTAATGAAAGTAAACAAAACCAATTTTCAAGTAATAGAATGAATCAAGAATTTTCTAATCGCAATGTTGGAGCACCAGTATCATTACCACCACCAATAAATTATCCTTCAAATCAAACAAAACAAGATAATATAACTTACCATTTTACTGAAGATAGACATCAAAAATATAGTTGTAATAAGACAGGAGAAGAACCAAGATCATATGAAACACATACTCATAGAGAATGTCATACACCAAATAATTTTGGTACACAAATTTCATCAAACCAACCAATTTCAATGATTACAACAGATACTTTTAAACCAAATATTGATAATAATAATATATCTTATCAATTCAAAGAAGATAGACACGAAAAATATTCATCTTTAAAAAGTGGTGAAGAACCTAAATCATACGAAACCCATTCACATAGACAATATGGAACACCATTAGGAGGTATTCAAAAAAATGTAACATACAATTATAATACCACTCCAGCAAAAGTAACAAATAATGGAGGAACTATTCAAACATCAGCATGGAATAAAACAACAACACAAAAGACAACAACTCGCGAGTCAGTTGAAAAACCAATACCACCACCACGTTACAATGTTGTTCGTGATTCATCTAATTTTTATAAAAAAGAAACAACAAATAGTAGTACTAAAAATATAATAAAAGCAGATGAATCAAGAAATATCAATGATAATAATCAAACAACAGAATATAAATGTAGTGGTAAAGAAGCATATAATAGATTAGCAGAAATGAATGAAACATTACCAATTGGTTCAATTTCTAATACCATTGCAAATACAACTGGAATTTATAAAGATGAACAAGGTAAAGATGTTAGTTACAAACGTGAATTAACAACATCTGCTGATCCAGGAAAGGAATATCAATTATTAAAAGAACAAGAAACTCGTGTCGTTGAGAAACCATTAGAACCAGGCATAATTTCAAGGTAAAATAAACATTAAAAATTACTGATAAGTATCATATTTAATTTTTTTTTTAATTTAAGACATGTCACAACAAAATATTATAAAAAGAAGACGGTTACCGATTCAACAGTGACAAAATAAGAATTGAAAATTTACCACGAAGTATAAAAGAATTGTTTTATAATAATTCTTTTATTTTGAATTTCATTATTAAAAGAAATTAACAAAAAAAAAATGCAAAGAGAAAATTTCAAAGTTTTTTCTTTTTATTAGAATTTAATTAATTTTTATAAGAAAGATTACTACACTACAAAATATATTTCTTTTTTTCATTATATTATAATATTTTAGATTAACAAAGTGATTATTTTTTTTATTATTCTTATATAGTAGATATTTTGACAATTTTTATATTAATTTTAGGTTAAAGGAAAAATAAAATTTTTTAAAATGATTTATTTCTTGATATAATATATAAAGAACAAGTTTTTGTTTCTTTTTATTTATGTAATATTTAATTTTCATTTTTATTTGTAAAAATATGTTGAAGAATGAAAATAAACAAACTCATATAGAATAAAGAAAGAATACATTATTTAATACAAAAAGTAGGGAAAAACAAACTATAATTTCAAAACTTTTTTTTATAATTATAAATTATAGTAATGACAAATATAATAAAAAATTTCTTTAAACTTAAAATAAAAATTTTAATAACCTGGTGGAGTACGTGGTGCAGGACAATGATCACATGAACCAACTTTTCCAAGATCACCAATTTTACCTTTTTGACCACCTTGTCCTGCTCTTCCTTCTCTTCCTGGTGCACCAGAATCTCCTGGAGGTCCTGGTGGACCTTGGAAACTATTTCCAGGTACTCCTTTAGCTCCTGGGATTCCTTTAATTCCTGGAACTCCTGGTGGACCAGTTGGTCCTGGTTCTCCTTGAATATATATTAATCTACCAGCTGATCCAGGTGATCCTTTAGGTCCTTGTCTACCTGGTCTTCCTGGTGTTCCTTCTGCTCCTTGTGGTCCAACTTCTCCATTTAATCCTGGTTTAGCATTTTCTCCTGGTGATCCTTTTGGTCCTGGTGGTCCTTTTGGTCCCATTGCACCTTGTGGTCCAATTGATCCTGGAGTACATATTACACATGGTTCATATGGTTCAGCAGGTATCATTTCACCATCCTTTCCTGGTAAACCATCTTTACCATTATTTCCATCATGTCCATGTAAACCATCTGAACCTAAAGGACCTGGTGGTCCAGGTAATCCTTGATGACATGTACAACAAACTTGTTCAGGTTCACTTGCAACTGGAGCTGCTGTTACACCATATCCACCTCCGAAATTATTTCCAGAACTACCACCTCTATTAACAGAAGGTACTGGAGCATTACCAGGATTATATCCACTATCTGGAACATATTGTCCAAATAACCATCCTCTTTTTATTCTATGGAATTGATTTTTTCCTTCTTGAAGTGCTGAAATTTCATACCACATATCTTTTGAACGAGTCTAAAAATATAATTATTTTTTAAAACAATATTTTTTAAAATTTTAAACATACTTTGCAAAAATCAGTTTCACTTAATAGATGACTTTGTAATGATTGTACATAATTGTATAACATTGGTAATGTAACAACTGCACCAAAAACAGCAACAGTTGAAACAACAATTCCAATGAAAGCAATATGCCTCATTTTTTTATGTTCATCAGTTTCCACAATCTTTTCCATTTTGAAAATTTTTATAAATAAAAATCTATTAAATGAATGAAAAAAATAAACAAAAAGATTGTTAAATTAATAATACCAAAAAAATATTTTACTTATATAATAATTTTTTTTTGGATTTCAAATAAAGTATATCCTATTATTTGACATAAAAAATGCAGTTTTTATAAATTAATAAAGAAATTTTTTTGTTTATGACATTAAACTACTTTAAATAATGGGTAAATAGGTGAAATAAAATGTTATAGGCAAAATATCTTATATTATTATTATTATTGTAAATAAAATTTATTCATTCTTAATAAAAACATATTATTTACAACGAGTATTTGATAAAAAAAATAAAATTTTTTAAAATATTTATATCATAATTAAAATATTATTCTTAATCGGTTAAGATTTATAATACTTATAAAAAAAAAACAATAGTTTATAAAATTATTTATATAGACTATAAAAAAAAGTTTTATAAAACAAAAACAATAAAATTACATAAATCTTTTTTTTATAAACTCAAGAATACCAAGTATTATAGCAGATCCAAAAAGAAATCCTGTTATTGTTGCGTATGCTTTATAAAGAAAATTATTTTTTGATGGTAATAGTCCATTTGTGGTAATTATAAATCTTTTAGTAGCATTATAACTTTCTACATTATATGAATATTTTATATCTAATTGATATAAACCAGCAGGAAGACCATTTTTAAATATCTCATCTTTTTGTACTAATGAACGATAATTTTTTCTAAATTGTGGTAATGCAGCTGATTTCATCCAAATAATAAAATCAACGTTTTGAAAACCATAACCTGTATCATTATTACCTAATTTACAAATTTCAGTTTTCCAATTTGGTGGTTTAGATGTATTTAAAAAAGCATCACATAATGTCTGGCCTTCTTTAATTCTTGGATTTTTAAATTTTTTACTTTTATCAGTTGGCCATATAATTCCTTCAGTATTCCAAGGTATTGGATAAAAATAATTTTCATTATTTAACATAAATAAATTAAATGTATCATTAAACATTGTATTAGCGACAGATCCACATGGAGCAATAGGAAGATGATTTTGTTCATCTATTTTAAATTTTTTACATGCATCAACAGAATATGGGTGTCCTTCTAATTGATAATCACTCCTATCATCAAAGAATGACTTCCAATTTTGGTAAAATTTATGTAGTGAATATTGAAAAATTATATTTCCTTTTATTTCTTTTAAAATATCAAGTCGAAAAGTACATATTGTATTGTTATACTCATCAAAAGTTGTTTTATGATAAGACAATCTATATTTTTCATCAATTTTAACAATTTTTGATTTATTTTCTTTATAACAATCTGTATAATCAATACTTATTTCTTCCACTGTAATAACAAAAATAATTATTATTAAAATAAATTTACTTAAAAAATAATAGATTACTCATATTTAAATTTATTCTTATAATTACTGATATTGATAAACATCCTATTGCAATACATAAAATTAAACTTATACTACAAATAAATGAATATTGCGGCCGATAAGAAGGTAGATTTTGTTGAATCCATTTGGATTCTAAAAATGAAAGAAATTATTTCACAAGAAATAAACAAAAAAAAAACCTTGTGGTTTATTTTGTAGTCCACTTTTACTAGCAATCTTAGGAATAACAGTTGAATGCATAATAAAAATATGTTATGATACCTAGTAATACATTAAAGCAATCGAAAATTATTTGCACAACATTTTCAATTTATTGATAACACAATGTATGTAAGAGAATCATGAATAATGACATGGTAAATGATGACTTATAATACAAACAAGGATAATCTCAAGAAAAAAATGTAAAAAATATGGAAATATGAAAATTTACCAAGTTCATAAAAATTAATTTAATACCTTTTTACAAAAATGATATCATTAGAAATTTTAATAAATAAATCTTTAAAAAATTATTATCACCAAATTATAATCTTATTGTTTAAAGTATTGCATAAGAATTATTACAAAAATAAGAAGTGATAAATTAAAAAAAAATATTTGTTTATTATAAATTTGTATTAATTAATATATTTATTAAAAACATTTTTTTTATAATACCAAATTTAAGCATTTAAGTACAAATTTCACTATAATAGTAATATATAAATGATATTTTTATCAAAGATTAATATAACAAAAGTATTATTGATGAAATTAAAAAATTCACAACAAGCATATTTAAAAAATGTAAACAAACAAGATAATTTAAAGTTTTTTTTTAAATATTTTTTTAGCACTTGATTACTCTTTAAAAAATAGAAGAGTTTATCATTTGTATAACATAAAAATAAAAAAAAAATGTTTTTTCTTTATTAATTTTTTTTAATTTCTATTCACTTTTAATTGATGTTTTTTTTATGTTGAAATGTATACAATTGAATTAATACAATATTTAACTGTCAATAAAATATATTGATATCATAGTTTATTAATGCAATTAAATTGCAAAATTTTTAGAAACTTTTGTATTCAAATTACAATAATGATATCATTATTAGTATTACTTTTTGTCTTAAGTTTATTTTTTTTAACATAATTATTATAATAAGCTAATTACATCATTATTATTTAATGCATTTTATTAAAAAGAATATTGTCATTTAAAAATTTTTTTTGTTAATTTTTATCATAAATTTATTGATAACACTAAAATTAAACAAGTAAAATTGGATAATTATGGTTTTTTTTTTCCTAAAAATCAAAATTAAAATATTATACAAATTCTTTATCTTTATTTGATAAGATTTTAATTATTATTTCTACGTAGATGGTAAAAATTAATTTCTAGTTTGATAATCTCAACTTTTCCGGTGACAACATTTATCTTTCTTACATAAGGTAACAAAATATTTAAGTATATTTATGTAATCATATCAAAATATTAGCATTAAGATTAATCTTTAATGTATATTATCTTTATATAATATATAAGGAAGGTAAAAATGTACCACTATGCCGTAGACATGATTTATTTGAATAATAAAGTTGAATCTTCTTATCAACTGTTAATGTTGTACTAAAATTATAAAAGATGATAATTAACATAAAATTCCATAGATTATATGGTATTTATGTCATTTTTAACTTTCTTATATTCTTTTTATCAAAAATGATATCTAATCATTTAAAAAGAACCTAAAATACTTTTAATTCATAATAGTTACATAATTATTCTTATAATACTTTTTTATCCAATTTGTCTTGTACGTAAAAATTTATATAATATTATTATTATAAAAAAAATAAATACAGTTATATTTATAGGATATTTTTTTTTAGTACAGTGATTAAAGAAAGTATATTAAATAACTTTGTACATGTATAAAATATGGGTGAATTAAAAAAAAGATTTAGCAATGGTAAGTTTAAAAAATTTTAAACATTAATTATGTTATCATTTATTTCTTTTTCTCTCACAATTTTTAATAACTTTGATTTTTTGATTTTTGGAAAAGACAAAAAAAAAAGTATATGAAAAAAATTAACTTAGTTATCAGTAAAAGGTCAAGTGTTATCATTGAGATTTAATATATTTAAAAGAAAAAAAAAATGACCATAGATAAAATTGAAAGTTTTAATTACTTGTTTAAAATAGCCCTTCGAACATTTTACTTTTAATATAAAAATTTTAATGGTTATTTTTATGTCTATGTTAGATAGTTTGTGTTATAATGGGAAAAAAAAAATAAATATAACCATTATTCCCATCCTGTTTAATACATTTGCTAACTCTGATTTACTGAGCTATCTATGAACATCTAACAAATATTTCCACGTGACATTTAGTTTAGCTCTATACATTTTTGTCTAATTTTTTTACAAATTTATAGTTGTTATATAAATATTATTTATCTTATTTAAAATAGTATCATTATAACTTCATATATGACAAAAAAAATTTTTTTTTAAATTCTAGATATTGTATATATATATAAATATATCACTGGATAGTTTTATAAGATATTCTATTTGTATATAGGAGATTCTAAATTATTTTAACTTTAATTATGGCTAGAGGAAATAATACAGATGAGAGAGAAGGTTTTTTTATTCTAAATTAGATTTAAATTAATATTAAAAATTATTTTGTTTATAGAATTGATACCTGAAGGTGGTAAATTTGAAAAACATAATGCTTCTATTAGTAGTGATCCAGAACCAACAACATTTGGTCAAATGGTAAAAAAATGGCCAAAATCTACATTTTGTATTATTGGTAATGAATTTTGTGAAAGATTTTCATATTATGGTATGAGAGCAGTTTTAACACTTTACCTTATCAATGTTTTAAGTTTTGATAATAGTAAAGCAACTATTTTTTTCCATGCTTTTACCGTTTTTGCCTATACATCACCACTTGTTGGATCTGTACTTGCTGATGGTTATATTGGAAAATTTTGGACAATTTTTTCAATTTCACTTCTCTATGCTGCAGGGCAAGTTGTATTAGCAGTTTCATCAACAATATCAAAAGGTTCAAGTATTCATCCAGGATTAGATATACTTGGATTAGCAATTATAGCTTTTGGTACAGGTGGTATTAAACCATGTGTATCTGCTTTTGGTGCTGATCAATTTCCTCAACATTATACCACAATGATTTCATATTATTTTTCAATTTTTTATTTTATGATTAATGCAGGTTCAACAATTTCTATGGTATTAACACCAGAATTTAGAGCCACTCCATGTCTTGGATATGACTCATGTTTCCCATTAGCTTTTGGTATACCAGCTGTTCTTATGCTTGTCGCAACCGGTGTTTTTATGATTGGATCATTTTCATATATAAAATTACCACCAAAAGAAAATGTTGTATTTAGGGTTATTGGAACAATATGGGTTGCAATTAAAAATAAATTTTCAAAATCAGGAAAAAGAGATCATTGGTTAGAACATTTTTTGGATACACATAATTGTAAAACTGATATAAAATGTATAACTGCTAATAAAAATAGACCAGAAGAAAAACATAAATGTGTTCAAATAAAATTTGTTGAAGATGTTAAATCACTTATTCGTGTATGTGTTATGATGTTACCTGTACCAATGTTTTGGGCATTATATGATCAACAAGGTTCAAAATGGATTATTCAAGCTCTTGCTATGGATGCTCAAGTTTGGGATGGATTTGAATTGTTACCTGATCAAATGGGTGTTTTAAATGCAATTTTTATTTTAATTGCTATTCCTCTATTTCAAGCTGTTGTTTATCCATTAGTTGAAAAATGTGGTATTAGAACAACATTACTTCGTCGTATGATTGTTGGTGGTCTTATAGCAGCTGGTTCTTTTGTTATTGCTGGAATAGTTCAAATTGGTGTTAATCAAACCTTACCAGACATTCCAAATAATAATGAAGCTTACTTTTCTGTTGTAAATGGATTTAAAAGTTGTGATGCAAATGTTTATATTGATGATTTCCCAGTAAAATTTATTCCAGCAAATGGATCATTATATGATAACAAAGTTGAAGATCATTATTCAATGTATAGATTTAGTAATGTAGATAAAGAAAAAGATTTAACTGTTCATGTTAAATTTAATGGAACAAATTGTATGAAAAGTAATGATTATAAAGTTAGTTTAGCTGCTGGTAAAACAAGTTTCCTTTTTATGTCATCAGAAGGTTCATTTAAAAATACAGTTAATCTTGATAAACCACAAGAAGGTGAGGGAGAATCAAGTGTTACTATAAATTTTATGATTCCATGTACTGAAACAAATAAAGCATCATTAAATGATAAAAAAGTAACATGGGCAAATTGTGGTAAATCAAAAAATCCTATTGATGAAGTATATTTTGGAAGATTAGCTGTTTGTATTGATCCTCCTAAAGATAAAAATAATCCTTGTGATCCAAGAGATACTGGTAATTATTATGTATGGAAAAGTGATTCATATAATAAGGCAATTGCTACATTTGCCGATAATTCAGCAGTCAATTATACAAAATATGAAAATAATGATATAAAAAGACGTGTATGGAAAATGTATTATGTAAATTATACACTTGGTGACTCTTCTAGAACACCAGCATCTACAGAAATAACTGCTATACCTGTTGAGAATTCTACATTTACATTTGATGGTATGGGTGGTGTATATCAATATCAGATTTATCAAAGTAAAACAACAAAAGAAATTTTATTAAATAGATTAATTGTTGTTCCTAAAAATCATCTTTCTATACTTTTACAAATTCCACAATATATTGTAATTACAGTTGCTGAAATTTTATTCTCTATTACTGGTCTTGAATTTGCTTATTCTCAGGCAGCACCTAGTATGAAATCTGTTGTCCAAGCAGTATGGTTGATTACAGTTGCTTTTGGTGATTTAATAATTATTATTATTGAAGTTCTTGATTTATTTGAAAACCGTGCAACAGAAATGTTTGCCTATGCAGGAGCTATGGTTGTTGTCATTGGAGTATTCCTTCTATTAAGTATATTTTATTATGAATATGTTGATTATTCAGAGGAAGAAAAAGATGATTTTGATGAGACAAGTATTGATTCAACATTTAAAGAACCTTTACCAGAAGAATCATTACAAGGATCATCAACATATAATGAAGGATATGAAACTGAATGAATATTATTTTAAACATTTTTATATAAATATATGTAATATATATATAAATATAACTTTTATCAATAACAGATAACATATATATATGCTATTTTAAAATTTATTTGTAAAATAAAAAAAGTAAATATAAAAAATAATATTTTTTTTAAAACAATTATATGAAAAATGATCTTTTATAAATTAATAACTCAACCTACAATTAATAATAGATTAAAATAATTTTTTTTTAAAATCATTCTATGATTAAACTATACATTAATATTTATTTATTCCATTAAAATGAATTTTCTTCATATATTATTATATAAATGTTTAAAATAATATCTTGTGACATAATAAAAGATTGTTTAATAAAACTAAAAAAATTCTTTTATTTTAAAGTATTATTTTATATAACAATAATTTGTTGATAAAATAATTTTAAATGATCAAATTATATTAATATAATATATATACTTATAAATATAAATTGTTTGATGAATAAAAAAATAATTTGCTTCAAAATAAATTATTAATTTAATGAAATATTTATTGAATATTAAAAAAATTTCTCAAAATTTTCATTATTCATATCATGTTAACTATATCCTTTTTACTTTTAAAAAATTATTAAATAAATAATTAATAGATTTCTTTAAAGATCAATATTTTATCATATTGTACTAAAATTGAAAATGTTTTATATATTTTTCATTTTCATACAATTATAATTTCTGTATGCTATTACATAGCATATGATATTTAATTTCTGAAAGATTTAATTGTCAAAAAAAGAAAAAAAATACTTGCAGAAAATTTTTATTATATATAAGAAGTTTTTAAGCAATATTTTTAATATAATGTAAAATATTTGTCATGAACAATTGTGGTAAAAATGTTTTTCACAAAACTTATAAAATATTTTGAGTGGATGTAAACATAGATTATAAATTTATATTACTTATATTTAAAAAATATTTTTAATTGATAAATTTATGACGTACTATTAATTTTTTTTTATAATTTCTTGTTTAAAAAAATAATGAAAAAGCATTGTATTAAAAAAATATATAGAGAGTATAATATTATATATTATTTTTAGACTAAACTTTTTGTGATATAAATGATAATTGTTATTTAGATTTTTTAGATAAAATTTAATTATATAATGTATATTTGTTATATTATATGTTAAATATGTAATGTAATAAAATAAATTATTTTTAGTTACATTTTTACAAATTATTCTAATTAACAATATAATAAATTTTTCAAAAGTAATTGTGCAGAGACAAAATTTAATTTATGAAAATATCTATTTATAACTACTTTAATTTAATCATTTTCCTGTTTTTAAATTTTGTTTTGATATAACTTTTACAAATGAAATTAAGGATATTTATTTGATGAGAAATTAGCTGTTAATTTAATAATTTAAAATGATATATTATTGAAAATCAATTTTTGTGTTACAAAAAGTATAAAAAATAATTATATATTCAACATTTTTTATTATAAAACTTTATTAGTATTAAAAATTTTTATTATTTCTATAAAAATAAGTATATTTATAATCAGAACATATTTTAATAATACATTTATATAAATGTAAAAACATTGATTTAAATAATGTTACACTAATAACAAATGATAACTGATTTCTGAATTAGAAATAAGGTTTTTGAATATAAGATTTATATTTATTTTATACTTTTAGAGATTACTGATTACATTACAATAGAAATTTTTTTAAAAAATGTTATTTAATAATAACTTTTATATTTTTAAAATTAAAAAATTGTTGTTATTAAATATTATTAAAAAAATGTTTTTTAAATCATAAAGAATTATAATAAAAAAATAGATAATAATTATGCAAGTAATTTACTAGAAAGATTACTATTAAATTAAATCATAATTTTGAGAAATTCATTTAAAATAAACGATAACTTAATTAACATTAAAATAGTATTAATTTAAAAAAATTTTTCAATAGCCCGGATAATTATTTATTGGCACCAAATTTATCATCGTTGTATATTTCTTTTAAAACATTGATAACTATTGAGAATAGTTATATAAAATTAGTATAAAAAAATTTGTTGCCAAAATATTTAAGTTAAATTAAAAAAAATTTTTATTTTTCAAGTTCAGAAAGATTGACACCTCTTGATTTTAATTCCATATCTAAATAAAATGCATATATTCTTTGTTGTTCAATTAATTGTTGTCTTTGACATTCTTCCTGTAAATCAAGAATTTTTAAAAAATTTTCTAATTCTGGTAATTCAAAACTTTCCCAAATAATTCCTCCTGTATCATTTTCTTGTAAAACAAAATCAACAGATTTACCATCTTTGTCAATTTTTCTTTTTACATCCCCTATATTATCTTCATCATCAATTTTAATCATCTTTCCATTTTCATATTTTATATAAAAAGCAAATTTTTTTGGATTATCTGCTATTTTTAATTTAGATAATAAAAGTAAAATAAAACGGGATATTTTAACGTTTGCTTTAATTGATACATTTTTTGGCGTATTTTTTGGAACGTAAATTGATGTTATTGTACCCGTTAAAAGTGTTGGAGAACCCGTTCCCAGTTGTATTGTTTCATTTGTCCTTTCTATTATATTTATTGGACGTCGAAAATTAAAAATTACTTGAATATTAACTTTTTCTTCATTTGGGATTACTATTTCATTTTTTATTGTGACTGGTTCGTTTACTATTTCTTTAATTATTTTATCTTTAATATTTTCTTCAGTGCAATCACTAAAATCTATCAAATCACCATTAGTATAACCATCAATTGATATTGTATTTGATGATGGCATACTCCAAAATGCCGTCTCTTCTTCTAATCTATTTAATTCATTATTTAAATTATTATTGTTTGGGCAATTAAGAGTTATTAAATTACTACATTTTAAATGACAGGTAAATTGGCAATCTAAAAAAATAAATAAATATTAAAAAAATAAAAAATATTTATTAGACATACATTTACATTGTACAGTTTGTTTTAGCAATAATTCCCATATAAAATCTCCACATTTATCACACCATGTTGGATTAAATAATTTTATTGGATGAAATTCATGACCTTCACCTTTAATATTATTTCCAATAGGATATAGTCCATTCAGAGGACCAAAGGTTTGTAGTTGGTAATCTCCAAAACTATTTGACTTTAATGTACTACTTATTAATTCTTTTTGTAAATCAAGCCAATTGTCAAAATCATCTGGTAAAATTGAATTACAATCATCGACAATTTTTAATTCATCCTCTAGAAATTCTCCATTTTTTGAGTCACCATCACTTGTTATTTCTGTTAATTCACTTATGACATCATCATCATTATAATTATTTTTACTTGATGCTCCTAATTGCATAAGCCATTCAGCCATTCCTGTAAATTGATTTATTTTTTCCTTAACAGCAGAAAACCAACTATAATTAATTTTTATAATTTTAATATCAAAAATAAAGTATAATATAATTAAATAAAATATTTTTTTTTAGTAAATATATATGTGATAAAAAAAATACAAACTTTATATATATATATATATATATATATATTGCAAACATTATTTTAATTATTCTAAAATAATTTTAATGATTTTAAATTAAATTAAATAAGAGTATATAACTAAAATAATATTAATTAAACATCTATTCAAAATATTTCTTTTTCTAAAGCTTATGACGACAAACGCAATTTAAATATATTCCAATCGTTGATTGTCATTAGATGAGAAGTGGGATGTGACAATTTTATGATTTATTTTAAAGTATAAAATAAAAACATGTACTTTAACATTGGTAGTTTATAAATTAATAAGTAATATTTTTACTTATATTAAGACTTTTTTTTAAAATTAGTTTAAAAAAAAACTAACCTCCGTTTTATTTCATTATTATTTCTTAAAATATCATCTTCATTTGAAGTATCATCAACTATAGTCAATGAATTTGAAATATTATCATTAAATAAATTTTCCTCATCATCCTCTTCATTTCCATTCATTTGATAAGAAGAAGAATGAAATATAAAATTTGCTTGTAACATCTAATTTTTTCTTTTATTATAGGTGTAATTTAAATAAATAAAAAATTTTTTTTTAGTAAAAAAAAACTTGAACATAAATTGATTTTAATTATATATTTTAGCACATAAATGACCCTATCTGACAAAAAACATAATCTTAGTATTTAGAAACTAAGAATGTAATAAATATCTAAAGATTAAAACACATTAAATTTATATTAAAATTATTTTAAGAAATTAACAAAAATCGTTATAAGAAATTTAAAATATTTGAAATGTAATGATAAAATATATTATGTTAAAAATATTACATTTATTTTTACATTAAATTATAAATATATCAATTTTTTATATGTTATAAATAAAGGAATTATAAAAAATATATTTAAATTTTAGAATTATAAAGATAAAAAAAATATTTTATCTTTAACTATAATTTTATTAGTTAGCAACATTAGCTACATGCTTTTTTATGTATTTTTTTTTTAAATAAAAACTATTTAAAATAAAAATTTCCTTAAAATATATATTCTAAAAATAGAAATACATAAATTTTTTTAATACAAATAATAAACGTCTTAACTAAATATTTTACTCCATTTTTATAGAATTATTGATCAGTTAGTAAAGCATTTTAAGTCAACTTATGAGATAGTCATCTATGTAGAACTGTGAAACATGACTATTTTTGAGTGATGGGTTAAAATAAAATTTATACTTAAACTAGTAGTAATCAATTGAAAACGTTATACTAAAAGATAAATTATTGTTTTTTTTTATTATTTTTATAGATATTCTATCACTAACTAAAAAAAAAACAACTAGAAGTGTTAAAAGAAACACTAATGATAAAAGATATATGAATAATTCAACAAAATAAAATATAAAATTATATTTACATAGTAAATAAATTAATCTTTAAGAATGTTTAATAAAACAAAGTTTATATAAACTGTATATTACTTAGAAATCAAAAATTTTTTTTTCTTTTTAATTTTAATATTTGTAATAATGTACGTGTTAATAATATTTTATTATTGTTACATGTCAAATGACAAAGATATGATATCAGAATATGAATTTTTATATATAATATTAAAAATAATGTTATTACTTTGTATGTAATAGAGAAAGTTTAATTTTTTTTTTCTTATAAATGATAATATTATTGTAGTTTTATATATAAATATATAATGTAAACATATTAAAAATATATAATTTATCATGTTACTTTCTACTAGAACTTTTTATCTTATAAAATCTTTCAATATCATACTCATTTTTCAAAATAAAAATGGGTCTCGTATAGAAACATCTGTTGGATATCTACTTTAATTATAAGTTATAAAGAATTAGTTATTTAAATTTATGAATTAATGATGGTTTAATAAATGTAACACTGTGACACTAAATAATATATTAGTATTATTTATAAATTTACCTAATAATAAATAAAAATGTATAATAATTATAAAAGAAAATAAAATTTATTTTTATCAATATTTTTAATTTATAATAAAAAGTAATGTTTTTCCAATAACATTAACCAAAAAAAAAATAATATTATACTATTAAAAATAATAATATTATAGATATATTCAGTACAAACAATAACATTATAATGATTTTATCTTTTTTTTTTATACAAGTGTTTGATCATATTTATTATCAATATTTGTTTAACTTAATTTTTTTAAGCATGAAAATAAAAATTTTTTTTTTATTAAGTTTAACATTATTATTTAGTTTATAAGATTATGAAAAAGTATCAAAACAATTTTTTTATAATTTTTACATTTTAAAATATCTTTGTCTATTAAAAATATATCAATTCTTTTTTTTTTTTCTAGAAAATTAAAGAACCTGTTTTTTATGATAAAATAAATAAATGATTAAATCAATAAATATACGAAGTTATATATAAATGACAGAAAAATAAATTAAACATTAATTTTTTGACCATTTTGTTTTATATATAATAAATTTTGCTGTCATGTTTTATAATATTAATTTGAAGGACATTATTACATTATGAATAAAATTTTGTTTTTTCTTAATATTATATATTTTAAATTTTGACAAAAAAAAAAAAGAAAGTATATATAAAAATAAAATTTCTTTATAAAGTGTAAATAAATTTTTATAACATTCTTAATTTTATTTTTTTTTTTTCTATATATAAACTTTGAAGAAAAAAACTATAATAAAATAGTACTAAAATTTTTCAATGTATATTTGTAAAATTTTCTTTTTTAATAACACATCCCTTTATATGGTTATGATTACAATATATTATTAAAAAAAGAAAGAAAGTAATTAACATTCTTTTTAAAATAAATCCTCATCAATCGACCATCTGTTAAAATCAGCTGCTGTTATGGGTAGATTATTTGTTTTCCAGTTCAATACTAATCATTGTGACCTTTAATGCCCTCAACAAATGCTCAGTTATGACGCTTTAATTAACATTTAATAGCTGTTTCTATTTTTATACTGAAATCTAAAAGAGGAAATAGGTTTTTTTTTTAAACATAAAAATGGTTTATAATAAATTTTTTTATTTCAAGATATTAAAAATTTAAATATTTGTATATATATATTACTTTGTTTATAAAAAAAAAGAAAAAAAAAATCAATTTATTCTTAATGAAACAACATTTGACTTTTATCATTTTTAATAATAAATCAGATTTATTTGTTCTCAGGTAACAAATGATTATAATAATCTTTTTATTTATACAAAAAAAAACATCTGTTTTATAAAAACATCAAAGATTATATAAAAAAAGAATGCTTTTAAATATTATAATTAATAGAAAAAGCCTTATACTAGTTAACTATCAAAAGATTCTTTTAAAAAGTAAGGAACTCTCTTAGTCACTTCAATTAATAGATAAAAAAAAACGGACTATTAAGAATTTTCTTTAGACCAAGAAACATGAAACTTTTGTAACTTAATTAAAATGGAATTGTAGCTAATTATTATTTGTTGAAAATTTATTCCCCGATGACCTTGGTAAAGAAACTAAATTTACTCTTTTCTTAACAATATTAATAACTTTACAATATATTATTTTTATAATGAAATTTTTTTTAACATTATTTAATAAAAAGAAAATTTCTATTTTATATGTTATTTCCTTTCATATCAACAAATGTTTCTACACCAATCATATTATTTTTATTTAAAGTTCATTTTTTTTTTATAAAATGTTATTTTTAACTTTTTTTTTTAATATTTATGAATAAAGATCTATTTAATATTATAAATATTTAAAAAAAAAAAAATTTTTTTTTGTTAAATTTTAAGTTTTAAAATATATTATAGATTTTTTATCTTATATAAGTTAAAATTTTTTTATACATATATATGTATATTTTTTTATAAGAAACTCATTAAACAATCTATTAACTTTTGTAATTAATAACAGTAAAATTTTGGTGAGAATCATTATATTATGCTCATAGAATATCCACCTCTTTAAATATATAACACCAAACATCATATAAACTATCTCATTCTTCATTTACAATTATTAAATAGTTACAATATTAAAAAAGAAACTTATATTTAGTCCAAATAAGATAAAACATTAAAAATTGACTAAAATTGTAAATTCATCATTTTAATATCACTATCCATTAACTTATTTATTTAATATATTAAGCACCTTAAAATATTTTTTAGTTTTACTCACCATAAATTTGCAAAAATTAACAATTTATGTGAATTCATATAAATTTAAATTGCAAAATATCATTATAAAAACTTTTTAAAAAATATTATTTTATAATTTTATTCATTTATATAAATCATTTTTAATAAAAAAAAATGAAATTTTTTATTCATTTAAAAACCATATATAAAACATATTTATACATTATTATAATTGTAAAAAATTTATAATATTAAAAATAAAATTTAAAATATATTTTCATACATGTATCATTTTTATAATCAGTTGTAATTTTCAAAAGAAAAATTTAATATTTAAAGGACTATTTTATGAATCAAAAAACTTTCTTTTTTTTTTGCTTGTTGTAATACTTAACAAGTTTTTACATTTCAACAGCATATTTGAAAAAAAAAAAAAACTTTTTGTTATTTAAACAAGACAATAATATATTATATTTCATTGTAATTAAAAAAAATTTTTTTTTTAAATTAAAGACGTTTATTAGTTTATTAATAATTTATAAGTAACTAATAATATTTATAAATATGGCAAATAATAAAAATATGTACTTTTACGGTAGAGTGCTTTTTAAATCATATCTTTTGCTAAGTAGTCCTTTTTAAAATTTCTAATAAATGATGATATAATTTTGATACATCATAGATATATAACAAAATTAAATGTAAATTTTAGAAAATTATGTATATTTTTAATATTATAAAGAAGAAAATTTTTTCTTTTTCTCAAAAATCTTTAAGTAAATTAAGTTTATAATATTTTTTTAAAAACTATTATATATTCATGCCATTTTAAATAAAACTTTTATAATACTTTTTTTACTCATGTTTCTAATTTTTAATAAAATACATACTAAGATAAGTTACTTCTTTACTTTTTAATCCATTAATTTTATTTTCGTTAGTAATTGAAAAAAAAAAAATTTAAAATAGTTATTTTTAAACATTTACTATTTGAAGTAGTATATAAGGATATTTCCTTTTTAAAAACTCATTTTATTTACCTAAATTTTGGCACTTTGAAGTTTATTTATTATTTAGTTTTTAAATTTACAATCATAACTATTTATTTATAAATATTATATATTTCTAAAAATATATATATAATTATCAAAAAAAGAAAAATATATTTTTTTTCCTGATATCTAACTCTTTTTTGTATATTTAAAATTATAGTTATTTAATTATAAAGAAAAAAAATTTTTTTTTTATTAAAATAATGCTTTCATTAGTCAAAATCTATTATATAATTATAGATTGAAAAAAATTTTTTGTTTAATAATAGTAAAAATTGTATATATAAATACATTTTCTTTTTTCTACAAAAATGTTAAAAAAAAATTATTTTTACAACAACTGCGTATATTTTCTTAAATTAGGACATAAAACAAAAAGTACAATTTTATAAAAGCTTTCATTGATAGTATCACAGTTTTAAAACATTGTTGAAAACTTTAACTTTATCC
The DNA here is from genome assembly GCF_001040885.1 of Strongyloides ratti. Classification (NCBI taxonomy): domain Eukaryota; kingdom Metazoa; phylum Nematoda; class Chromadorea; order Rhabditida; family Strongyloididae; genus Strongyloides; species Strongyloides ratti. The sequence continues at coordinate 1,305,280 of NC_037309.1, read as the reverse complement.
TGTTTATACTTATATTAAAATAATTTTGTTTTAGGACATCTTTTTAAATAAATGTAAGTTTAAAAAAATGTTTTTGATTTATATATTTTATTTTGTTTTATTATTCTTTTACATACTATATAATAGTTAAAGTACATAATTTTTCTTAGATGTAACTTAAATTCAATGATTTTGTGATAAAAATAAATTTTCTTTTATATATTATTATTATAATACTTTTCTTCCTTATTAGTGTTTTATATATTATAAATTTATATATAATAGTACTATCTTTTTTCTTTTTTTTTTTCTTTTCTTTTTATTATAATAGTGATTTATAAAATTTTTACCATTTGGAGGAGTTGTTAATAATTATGTTGACCATATCGTATTCATACATTTCTATGTCCATTATTAAAATACCGAATACTATACTAAAATATATAGATATATATATATAAGTATTAGCCACCTGCTTCCGTTAAAGTGGTCCATCTTTTTGCAGTATATATCTTTTACCATCAGTCTTTTTCATCATCAAGGATGTTTTGTCATCTCAGCTGTTCATAATCAAATCTTTTTGCCATTTTTGTACCATCTCTTATGAATGGTGGAATAACTTTCTAACAAGATGTTACACAGTCTGTTGTCTATTTGGTTCTGTAAGAATGACACATTGATCTATCAATTGAAAATATATAAAATTTCTAGTTATTTCTTTTTTAATCACCATTTACATTATAGTGTAGTATTGTATTGTATTTTTTTTTTAAAAAATTTCTATTCTTAAATTTAATTTTTTTTAACTAAATTTTTGTAAAATGAATTAAAATATTTTTTTTATTATAATTTATACTAATAACTTTAATTTTTCTATTATTTTAAATTTAAAAACTTTTTTCATTACTTATACCTTATTTATCTTTGATATTTATCTTAAAATTTTTTCTTATTAAGTGCATGTCTTAAAAAGCTCATACCGTCCCCATAACAACAATCAAAATATTAAAATCGTATATAAACAGTTGAATGAACGTGAATTGTTTATTTATTATTATGTATGTGAATAGTCGGCATATGTTACAAAAGATAGGTAGTATTTTTGGCATTATATTAATGTTAATAAAGCATCTTTTCATTTACTTTATATATAATTTATTAATATATATAAAATTATTGTATTTTAAAATATATATATTTATAAAAAAAAAAAGCTATTAAACTGTATTCTGAATTTAGATATTCTTTCTTTTATAATTATATTTGTTGTCATCCATACAATGACCAGTTAAGGTTGATACTTAAAAAAATATAATAGAATGATGTATCATTCTATATATTATAATTTATACACTATTCATTTTCTCGATCTCTATTAAATATAATAGGAGTGGTTTTTGCTATTGCTGTTAATAAAAGCATCTCTGATGTAGAATGAGATAATTAGTTTAACTGTATATGTATATATATATCCTCAACATATATAGTAAATATATTTAAGTTAGGAAAGAATTGTTCAATAATGAATTGAGTGTTAGTCGAGGTAATAAATGTAAAAAGATATGTTTTGACATTATTCAATTCTTGATTGATAGCAATCGAGATAAATTTTTAATTTGAAAAACCAGAAGATAATATTAATGTTTATAAACAAAGTTCATTTCCGGTATAAAATCAAGTTACATATACTTTATAGTACTTTTTATGTATACTTTATTTATTAGTTCCAAGTAATTTGTATTTATAATATACTAATATCATAGTAAATTTATTTTGATATCTTAATAATATTTTTAAAAATAAAATTGTTATAAGATATATAACTTTTTTAATTCATTTTTATTTTCATAAAATAATTTTTTATTTTTCTTAAATATTTTTACTTTCTTAAAGGTTTAAATATTCTTCTTACAATCAATCATTGTATAAAACATTCTATATACAACTTTACTTATTATATTTTTTTTTTTTAAATTTGTTTTTATATTTAATTGAAAGTTGTTTTTTTTTTAAATATATAAAAAAACTAATTAACATAAGTTAATAGGAAAAAAAAATTCATTCTAAGGTTTTAATTTCCTTATATGTAAAACATTAATTTGGAATTTACTTTAGATATTTATCATTTAGGTTTCATCATTTTATTAGAATAATTAATAAATTATGTTGTTAAATATAATTAAATTTTTAACATACAAAAAAAAAATAGAAAACAAAGAAAAATATTTACTTTTAATATATTAATACATTTGTTTTTATAAAAAAAAAAGAAATCGTTTAATAAATATTATAATAACGTTATCTTTATTTTGTAACGTCATATTTATTTTGACCTTCTTCATCGGTTGACTTACTACTCTCTTTTCTATATATACATATATATATATATTTATATATATAATTGATAAAGTTTTGATGGTGTACAAAACATTTTATATACCTACCATCATTATGGAACTTTGCATAATAACTGTAACTATTGTTTCTTTTAGTCACCAGAGTGTCTTTGATACAAAAGTATTGTGCAATTTAATAAAACACTTCACTCCTTAACTTTATATTACAAATCACTTTTACTTCCAATTATTGTTATATAAAAATTTTGTATGACATTAAAAAAAATTTTTTATCATTATTATTATTATTGATAAAATATCAAGAACCACTTTTTTTTAATGATATTTAGGCATGTTCTTTATAATAAAAAAAATTTTTTTTTTAATTTGTTATTTTGGAATGCTAAAATTTTCTTTGATTTTTAGTTGCTATAACATTATAGCATAAAAAGATTATATAATTTTTATTTTAAAATATCTTTAGAAATTAATGGTAGTAACATTTAAGGAAATGTCGATAAAATATATTCCGTGAAAGTTTGTCATTACCAAAAAATATATGATTCATCTATTCATTAATGTTTTTATTTGATTTATTTAATCATTCTTCTTTAATAATTTAATTTCTTTGATTTTTAAATTTATATTTACTATAAAAAAAAATTTTTATTACTTTAAGATACCATCGATTTTTTTTTAGCTAATTGCGTTCTTTTGTCTTTATTTTTTTATTTGTTTAAATTAATTTTTTTTTCTTCTTATTTTTAACAAAATAAAAATATATATATTTGTAACCAATTTTTTTATGTTTATAGTTTTATTTTTAGGTAAACCCTAAAAAACATATTTACTTCAAGAAATATTCTATTCTACTTTTTTTTATCTCTCATTATTATTTAAAAATAAAAAAAAAAAACTTTTTTTTTTGTGTACTTTTCACGCAATTCAAGTTGAAATTTTTATATTACATTAGTTTGTATCGTGATTCGGATGTAGTAAGAAATATAAAGGAAAATATTTGTTATAACAATATAAATGATATAGAAATATATGCTTAATGCCAAAAATATAAAACATAAATAAAAAAAAAAATATTTATACTTCGTATGGCATAAATTATGTCGTTTTTTTTTGCGACCTTAATACTTCTTCAAAAGCAACAAATAGGAAATGGTAGATAAAAGTCAATTTTTATTAAAAAAATTTTAAGCAGTACTTTAAATTCACGATTATATTCCCACTTTTACATTATCTTAAATGTGTTGTAATGTCTTATTATTACAAGACAAAATAATATATTTATTGTTATATCCGTTTTTTACACTTAACTTATTTTAACAAAAGGTGATATTAAAATAGTTGTTTAATTTAAAATTTAATGAAAAATTTGCATTAACTTCAATGTTGATTTTTAAATGCAAAAAAATGTAAATAAATAGGTTTGAAGATAAAATCAACATTATTCTTCAACATAATGTATAATAAAATTCGCTTTTAAATCATTTATTAAATCTTTTTTTTTTTTTGTTATTAATCAAATTTCATATCTTTTAAAAAAATTTTTTTGAATATAAGTAAAAAAATCAACAAATATTATTATAATAAAATTTGCCTAGATTTTAATACTTTTCATAGTTACTTATAAAATAATATTAGTACTATTAGTCATCTTCATAATGTTTATTTTCATTTTTTTAAAGTCAAAATACTATAATTTGTTACATGATAATAATATACATGATTTTTTTTTATAAATATATAGGTATATATTTATTATGAATGAAATTGAAAGCTATTTAATATATATTTATATATATTCTTGTTAAGATATATAACATTTTGTTGATATTCAACCTGATAATATCAAAAAAGTTATATATTTTAATTATCAAAGTTGCGTAATTTTTTGAATTTATAAATGTTTAATTTTTAAAAAAGAAAATGTGTATAGTCATTTTTTTTTAAATTATACAATGTCTGAAGTACCATGAACATACTCAACAGTTAAATTATTTTTTTTCATTGTACTAATTTTATGTTTGCTTATTGTTAAAATTAACCTATGTTTTTGTTGATTATATAAGTTGCTTTTAAAATATTTAATATGAGTAAGAAGAATCTTAATAAATGACTAATAGAGTAAATTTATTATCTTTTATAATGATAAAAGAGTTATAATTTTTGTTGATATACATATTAAGTATAATCTCTTTAACATTACTTTTACTTTCCATTTTCAAATAATAATCTTACCGAAAATTGTTTGTAACAATTATTCTTTTAATTTACATACATTTTTATAACGTTTCAAATGTTAATAAAAAAGATTGCAATTCTTGTCCCATCTCAACTTATTATCTCATACTAATGTCCCATACTCATTTTCGTTCTTCTTGTCTTTAACTTTCTCTTTAATAAACATTTACTTCTACATCATTAACTACCAAATTTTATAAGCGCCATCTTCAATTTCAGCATTAGGCTCTTGATATAAACGTATACTTGCTACACACCTGATTTATGATATACATATTGTATTTAGTATAGTGATTGTCAATCATTGAATTATAGTATCTCATCTAACTGATTTGATTGCAGGATATGTATATACACTTATCCATTATCAATTACTTTGATGTCAATTAGATTTATAAGAATTACTAACCAATTATGATTTTTATTGTGACAACAAAAGATATTATTATAATATAGATATATAAAAAAGGTTTTTCTATTTATATCGATCATTGTTAAATGAATCGCAAATTATAATTAGTTATTGTTAAAAATATCTTTACATAATTAATGTTGAAATAGAATACACTTTGATGAGAAAGAAATTTTCTTATCAATGAAAATTAGTATAAGTCATGAAAGACAAGTCTTCTATTACAGTGACATTTTAGTATATTTGTTCTAGTTAAAAGGTATAATGTAACATATGTAATATCAATAGTTTTTTTTTTATTTTATTATTTTCTTTAATTGATTAAAATCATTCATTATTATTTTTATAAAAAAAAATTGTTATTATTTATAAAATATTAATAATAATTGTTATTTAAATTTATCAATTATTTATTTGTTTAAAAAATGTTTTATGGAAAAAAAATTGCGTTTTATTTTATAACCGCTTCGATAGAGTCATTAACAAAAAGAATTACTTTATCATGTTTCTTCCGCAGTCAATAGAAAAAATATGTTTTTAAATTGAATTTTTATTACTACATATATATTTATTCCAAGTATTTCTTTCAAGTAAATTAAGAATTAAGAAAATAAAATAAAATAAACCTTTTAGTTTTCTTTTATTGTGATTATTGAGTGATCTACATTTTTAAAAAAAGACAAAATAACGTATTTTTTTTTTCCATATAAATACATGAAAGATAAAAAAAAAAATTTAAGAATTTTTAATGAACTTATATATTTCATTTCTTCGTTAGATACTACTATTGTTTACCTTGACATATGTAAAATATTTACATTTCACTGCTTATTGTTTGTAACATTTTTACTTTTACTTTTTATAATTTTTGGTTTTATTGAAACGATATTTTTATTTTATTATTTTTTTTCAATAATTATTATGGGTGTAGTTAATATATAAAATAACAATGGTATTTGTGTTATCTCCATCTTTTTTTTTTATAAAATACCCATGACTTTCAATTTTATTATTTTGCCAAAACAACCATAATAATATTTATTAATAATTAATAACTATTTGAAAGGTGCCGATGTTAATACTATAATTTTTATAAACTTACTTTAAAATTATTTTGTTATTTAAACATATAAAATACATTCAAAATTTTTCATTCTTGTTTTTAACTTATTATATGAATAGTGCATTTAAAATTTCTCTATAGTTGTAACTTTGTTTGATATATTTTTTTATTATTAAGTCATTTTAATTTTTATTTTAAATATATGTATATATTATATTTTATTACTTATCTTAATTCTTTTTTTTTTTAAAAATATTTTTTTCAAATACAACTGATATTAATTCATTTCACAATGTGTATTGCTCATTCATTGTTAATTTCAACATACTTTTAATCATTTTTATAATCATTTTCTAACTATTTTATCAATAATTTTATCATTCATATCTTTAAAATAATATATTAAGATTGTTACATTAAATAATATTGCCTTTTTGAGTGTTTTACTTCTTTTTTGATTATTAAAATAATCGTCTTTTTTTTTCCTTATAAGTGAAATGTTCTGTACTTATCAGCATAATAACATATAAATAAGTACAAACATATTATCCAATAAATCTTATATTATTATATTTTATAATATTTTATTTAAAAAAAAATTTTTTTTTTATTTATAGACTGAGATAATCTCAAACAATTAATAAATATTTTTTATTTCTACTCTTTCAATTCAATTCATTGGAAAATTAATTTTTTTAATATTAAATAACTAATAAAAAAAAATAAATAAAAGAAAACTAATTTTAATAATTTGATTAAGATAAAATTGATTAAAAATTTGAAATTATGTTATCACAGGTAACTAAAATTTTTATTTACATTTTAAATAAAATTTAATTATATTTTTAAAGATGGCACTTAGCAATAACGGATCTCTAGTGAAAAGTGAACATTCATTGGATGTTTCTAATTCAGCTTCATCATCTAATGATTTTTCAAATGATGCTGAAGGTGTATGGTCTCCTGATATTGATCAAGCTTTTCATGAAGCTCTTCAAATTTATCCACCATGCGGACGTAGAAAAATTATTCTTTCTGATGAAGGTAAGATGTATGGGCGCAATGAGTTGATTGCCAGATACATTAAAATACGATGTGGCAAGACACGTACTCGTAAACAAGTTTCTTCTCACATTCAAGTATTAGCTCGTAAAAAAGCTCGTGAAAGTCAAGCAAAAGTAAAACAAGAAATAAAACTTCCTGAAGCTGCACGTAGAGCAGCTGCTGAAGTTGCAGCAGCTATTGAAGCAGGTAACACATCAAAGTCAGCATCAATAACACCACCACATGATTATACAAATACAAAAATGCTTGATATTCCTGTACATCTTCCAACACCAAATAATCCAATATTTTTTTCATTTAACAATATTTCAATACCAGCAACAGGTGGTGGACAATCTATTGGAATGGGTAGAGCACCAAATTCAACAAATTATCTTTTAGGTACAATTCATGGTAATGAAGAAAATTTTTGTACCATTCCTGATGATGCTTTAAAAAATAAAAATTTACATAATCTTAAAGAAAGAATTGTCGCTTCATCAAAACTAGTCTTATGTGGCTTTACAGCATATATACGTGAAAATACCGGAGAACAAATTGATATCGTAAAAATAAATCAAATTTCTGATGAACCATTAGAATCAATAAAATTTGATTTAATAGCAAGTAAATTTCCAGAAGAATTTAGAGTTTTATTTGATGAAGGACCACCAGATTCATTTTTCCTTGCCAAATGTTGGGGAAATTTAGCTTTTAATCTTCCTTCAGAAGATAGAAAAGCAAACGTTATTTATGCTGTTGATAGTTTTTATGATTCATTAACAAAATTTGATATTTCTGTTTCTACAAAAGCAATTACCTTTGCTAAACAAATAGTAGAAAAAGTAGAAGTAAGTTTGATTGATTACATATTATTTAATAATGTCATATTTAATTTTATTCATTTTAGGTATACTCTTCAGTTCAAAAAGATAATCGTTATCATTTTGCTTTAGAAAGTTCACCAATGTGTGAATATATGGTTGATTTTATAACAAAATTGATTAAAGAAGTTTCTGGAAATGAATTAAAAAATCGTGTATTAGAAAATTTTACTGTTCTTCAAGTTATTAAAAATAGGCAAACTAATGAAACAGTAATGACAATTGCATTCATGTTTGAAGTTTCTCCAGATCCTGATCCTACATCAAGATTATACAGATTAGTAAGATGAAAAAAATACAATTTTTTTTTATGAATAATATCAAAAAAAAATTACATGATCTTAATTATTAAAGAATGAAATTAAACTTTAATGATTCTATTGGTTTAAAATACCAATAATATTTATCATTTACTTTAAAAAAAATATATTGAAATTAATTTTCTTTGGCATTCTTTTTTTCATTCCATTTATAATATTAAAAAAATGGTAAAGTATTTAAACTCAACTTATCTCATCATCTCATTAATGGACAGGAGTAAATTATAATTATGATTTTCTTTAATACTTCATATAATTGTCAACCGTCTGATACTATTTTTACAAATCAATCTTTTAAATTATTACAAGACACTCAACATATATAAGGAGAAAATGGAATTATTTTTAAAAAAATACATGTCTAAAGCATTTAAATTTTATTTTTACCAGTTTTCAAAAATTGTTGCTTACTTTATATCTATTTACCAAGCGATTTTAATTTTTTTTTTAGTAAACATCAAAAAAAAAATAATTCTTTGTGACTTCTACATATACAATATATGTTTTTTTTTAAGAAGGAATTAAAAGTTGTTTTTAAGTCGCAAATATAAAATTTATGTATTTTTTTAAAAATAGTAATCTCAGACATGATTTATAATTACCTACATTTATTAGTTATTTTTAAATATTAAATTTTAATCATAATTATAAAAATTTGTAATATTTTGATAATCTTTATTGGTATTTTTTTTTCATCTTCAATATTATTATACAAAAAATTTTTTTTTAATTTATAAATAGTATAAAAATTTTAAAGTATATGATAAAAATTATAAAAAATATAAAAAAAAAATATAAAAAATAATAAGAATGATCTAAAACATGCCAATTAAATATTTTTTTTTTCTTTTTTTCATTTTTGTTAAATTGACATTCAAAATAAATTATTTATATTTTAATGAATTTAAAAATTTGTAATTGAAATAAACAGATGGTTTAATGTTTCCTTGTTTTGAAAAATTCTTAAATGTATTGTAAATGTCCAATTCAAATTTCAAATAAATAATTTATGTTCTTTCATTTCTTAGTAGTTTTACATATATTATATAAAATGTTCGTCTACAAAATATATGTTCTAAGGCAACTATAATTGTGTTGTTATATTCAATATATAGAATATAATATTTATAACTTGACAACGAATTCTATTGACTATATAAAATAAGGATAAATCTTCTGTACATAATTTTATCCATTCTTATAGCTACAAATTCATAGATTTATTTATATAATTATAAGAAATATAATAATTTATTATATTTTTATATTCATCAATTATTATTTTCTAAAATTATTATAAAATTTTTTTATTTTTTTTTTAGTAAATACAACATTTCAATATGCTTAAAGGATGCATTTTAATAATTGCAATTTTTTTTTTGCCCATAATATCTATAATAGTTTATCAGATTATATTTAATTTAGATATCGATAAACGTGTTTATAATCATATATCTGGAGAATGTTCTTATTCAAGAATTTTTAATAGTGGTATAAATAATATTATTCAAGTAGGTGATTATGTTTATTTTTATACAAATGGAGAAAATAACTTTAGTACTATAAACGCATACAATGATTATAATAATCAATATTTTACTTTTTCTATAATTTATGCTGACAAAAAAAAAGAAAATCAAAATTATTTTGGGCATCTGTCTGTTTATAAAGAAAATCTTTATGTTATTAATCATTTAAATGAATTCACAGATACTGTTGAATTATTTAGCATTCGTTTTCAAGATAAAATTTTAAAACATCTCAAAACATTCAAACATTTTAAATTTTATAAGTAAGTTTTATTTTTAAAAAAAAATATATATATATATATAATTGTTTTTAGTTTACAAGGTATATCTGCTGTTGGTAAAGATAGTTTTTATCTAACTCAACAATATTATTTTAAAAATATTTATCTTAAATTTTTGGAATTACTTTTTCGTCTCCCAACTGGTTCAGTATTATATTATAATGGTTTAGAAGTTCTACCAGTTGCTAATGGAGTCGTATCACCTAAAGGATTACTAGTAAATGAAAAAAAAACAATAATGTTTGTACCTTCATATGGAAATAAAAAAATATTAAAATATCGTGTATATAAGACAAATGATAATGTTATTTTTTTAAATGATATACCACTTGGAGTTTCACCTGTTAATATAATGAAATTTAACAATAATGAATATATTATACCTACACATCCACTTAGAATTTATTATTTAATAACACATTTTTTTGTGCCTAGTTATTTAACACCAAGTCAAGTATTAAAAATAAAATGGAATAAAAGCAAAAAAAAATTTTCTATTGAACAATTATATTCAAATGATGGAGCATCAATGTCTCATATTGAAAATGCTGTACTATTTAAAGATACACTATTAGTTAGCAATACAAAATCTTCAATTCAATGTTCAAAACACATGTAAATTACATTCAAATACAATTATTTATATTTCTATATAAAAACCGCAATAATTATTAAAACATATAAATGCAAAAAAAAAATTTATATTTAAACATTTTACAATATGTATATATAAAAGTTATATTTAATCTCTTAAATATAAAAATTTTTAAAAGTATCAAAGCATTGATATTTTTTTCTAATATAAATATATTATTTAACTTTTTTTGTATAAACTTTGTATTTATATATAATTTTTAATTTTAATCTGTTATCGTAAACATATGTCAATTTATGTTAGTTAATTTATTATTTAACAGAAAAAATTGTTCGTTAATTTATGCAACATTTTATGATTTTATATAGTTCGTAAAATGTTTGTATAAATAATTTCTGCTTATTTTAAATATTTAATATCAATATTAAACAAATATTTTACTCACTATTATATTACTAATAAAAGTTAGTTATTTTCAATAAAAAAATATATATATAAATGATATAAAAGTATCCTTATAAATTTTATATTATTTTTCTTATTAAAAAAAAATTTATTATAAATAAAAAAATTTTATTGTGTTGACTTGTGGATAATTATAAAATACATGTCTTATACCATATTATTTATGTAATTATTTTTAAATAGCAAATTCACCAAAATTATAGTTTTTAAATAAGATATTAAATTAAAAAAAATTCAAAATATTCAGTAAACTGTTGTTTTGACTTATTTAAGTTATTAATGACGTCAGAAAAATCCGATCTATACAAATTAAAAAAAATAAAAAAAATCATCCGTCATAGGAAATATACTCGGATATCATACCCCTAATTCGTTGAGCAAAGTTAACATTTTTTAGAAAGAACTATGATTTTACATTATGAAAAAAAAAGTGTTTTTCAAAATATATTTGTTTAACATTGTTATTAATAAAATAATTATAGTATAATATTAATGGTAAAATTTTAATATATAATTTTAAACATCCAAATAAATTGCTTTTTTCAAAAAAAAATTATTAATAAATAATAAACAAAGTTAGTCAATTTTGATAAAAGCAATAGTTTAAAAAAAATTAAAAGTGTGAAATAAAAAGTTAAAACATAATAGGAAATATTTTAATTTTTAGTATTTTTAGTAATATTAACATATTTTTAAAATGTAGGAAAATTTAAAAAACAATTTTTTTACAAAAAAAAAGTATATCACTATAACAATTTTTAAATTTAGTTTGTGAAAAAGTTAAATATTAGTAAACCAAAAATATAAATTTTTATTTATAATATTATTCAAACGCTATAAAAGCAGTGTTCTACTAGGAAAACAAACACTTTTAAAAAATATAAAAATTATATGAAATATATTAATTTGTTTGTAAAGAATACATTGATTAAATTTAAATTCAGTTTTGTATAAATTTCAAAATCAAGTATTAATGATTTTCATTGTACATCGCAGATCGTAAATATGGTGTCTGAAAAATTTTAGACGTCGGAATTATTGTTGATGAAACCATCTATAGTTTTTTAAGTAATTTTTATAATACTAATAGATATTTATATTTTTATTAAAATGTTGTTTATATCAGATAAAGTTGTAACATTAATTTTATTTTTATACTTTTTGTCATCATAACTGTTTTAACATTTATTATTTAAATTAAAAAAAATTTTGAAGCAAGCCATTTTTAAACAAAACAAAAATGCTTATATTTCTTGTTTTTAATAAATATCTCTATTTTTTAAATTATTAATATATATATTTTAGTTCAACATATGTGTTTAAAAAATTAATTTATATTGTTTTTAATGAAGCAAAAAAAAAGGAAGTACATTTTATCAAATAAAAGTTTAAATAGCTAAAAATAAATATTACTATATAAAGTAATTGAAAATGCTATAAAAACATGTAAAAAACAATGGAATAAAAAAAAAGTACGACTATTTTGACAATGAATTAATATTTAAAACAATTTAAAATTCTAAACTTATACACGTTGCGATTTTGTAAAATTTTGTATATAAACACTGCAATAATTATTAATATTCAAGTAAATGTTTTTTAATATACTTAACTTATAAATATCTGTTTATTAAGGTTAATTAATTTTTATATTTTAAACGAGTAAATGTTGAAAAAATATACAATAATTTTTGTAAAATATTGCTTAAATTTATAACTATTATTAAGAAATAAGATATTGTGCATAAAATAATATATCTTGCTAACACACATACTATTTATATTTTAAAATTGCGGGTTGTTAACATTTAGAATTTTATTATTACAAATATAACTAAAAGTAAGAAATATCTTAAATTTTAAATAATTATAAAATGAAAAAATGGTAGAAAAAAAATATATAAATGGATTTTTTTACGTTATTTAAAGAATGAATTTTAAATCATATATTTTTTTATAAAATGTCTATCAAAATGAATTCAAAGTAATGTTAATTGAAATCAATACTATATTTTTTATTTTTTAAATCAAATAACTTTATTTTTGATATTTGTTATACTTTAAAAAAATTTATTATTAAAAAAAATGTTTTTTCAAAAATTTAAAAGTGAACAGTTTTTATTAATACATAAAAGTTTCCATTTAAAATTAACTTCAAAAATATTATCAAAATTTAGGTAATTTATTTTATCAATTTAGTAGTATCTTAAAATTTATTTATTCAATATTCATTTTATAAATGTTTTTCAAACAACATTGTTTCAAACATTTTTCAGAAAAATATTAGCTTTTAAAAAACTTTAATTTATTTTCACGTTAAGCATTTTTTAAAATGAAAAATGAGTAAATTATAAAAAGAAAATTTAAACAGCTTTTTTTATCCTTTCTTTGATTTATAAAACATGTTGGTTAATGTTACCCAAGCTGAAACATTTATATAATGTTTATTAAATTTTTGCTTATGTTATAAAGAATATTGTTTTTTTTTTCAATGCTTATAAAAAATAAAATTTGCAATACCTAATTTGAGGTAATTACTAAATTTTGAAGCATATATATTTATTCATTTAAAAATTCATGATAACAAAATTTCCTTTTCAAAATTATCTAAAAAGTTTATCTCAATAAAAAAAATAAAGTTAACTTTTTATTTTTACTCAAAAAAATATAATTATTTTAAGTTGAATAACAATAACTGAGGTAGAAATTATAATGATAAATTAATAAATTTACCACAATGATATTTAATTTTTTTTTTCAAATATAAATATACGAAATTTAAAATGAATTTAATTACAGCAACAAATTAATTTAATTAAAATTTAAAATATATTATTCATATACAATTAAATTTTTTATAAAGATCATTCGAAAAAAAGTTGACTAATCATTTATATGATGCTTGTGTGTCTGTTTACACAAATATTAGTAGTATATAGTAAGCAAGAGAATGAAAAAAAAATGATATACTCATAAACTTATACAAATTCATTGGTTTATAAAACCCAGTTTGAGGTAAATATTGAATTCTGGAGTATATTCTTCAGCTTTCAAAATTTTGGAATGAAGCGGTTATCGGCTTCTTATATTCACTTTAAAAAATATTAGAATAAAGTTAAGATTTTAAAAATGTTAAGTTTATTTAAAGAGTTGTAATTATGAAATATTAAAATTTTTCTTATTATTCACTAAATAACACAAATATTTTAACATTTTTACACTGCAAAATTTTAAAGTTTGATCTCATTCTTTAATATTTTTTTTAGCTTGTTAAATCAATGTTATAAATATAGATTAAACATATTAATTGCATAAAAATAGAATATAAGTAATTAATTTTATTTTATAAAATTAGTTTAAATTTATTAAAAAAATGTTTGCAATTATATTTTGATATTATATATTTAATTTAAATATAATATTTTTATTAGTGTCATTTAATTTATTTAAAAACGTATACATAAATAATACTTTTCAAAAAAATAATTAAATATAGAATTAAATGTGATGGGTTAATATTAATATTAGCAAATCATGTTAAAAAAACGTATATAAAAAATATACTTTAGTAGAAAATGTATTATTAATTTTTTTTCACATTTTAAGCAAACTTTAAAGTAAAATTTTACATAATTTGGTTATAAAATTACAAATATTTTTATTTATTTTAACTGAATTGTATCAATATTAAAAAAAATAAATTTAAAATTAAAATTATTAAGAATAGTCAAATTTAATAAACACATAAATTTGTATAAAAAAATAACAAATTAATTCCTTATCATATGTATTCAAAAAGTTTAACTATATAGAAATGTTAAAATATAAACAAAAATTTTCATAAACAATACTGGAATTATTTTATTTTTTTTCTTGTATTTTATAATATGATTAAAATTAAATAATAAAAGTTTTCATAATTATATATAGGATTATCAATTTTACATTTTTGTGAATAGAAATTTAACATTAAATGAAATACTTAAAAGAGTGGATTTGAAAATTTTTTGATATCCTTTAAAAAAAATGTATATATTTTTTTCTTAAACACTTTGTTTGAAATTATTTTAAAATAAATATTAATATAGCTAATAAATGTATAATATTATTTTTAACAGTTAATAATAATTTTAAAAGTTTTAAAAAAGTTCAATTTTTAAATAAAAATGCCGATATTTCATTTGATAATCTTTAGCAATGATATCTTTAAATTAATCATAACTATAATTTTAAATACTTCATTATTTTTTTCTAAGTCTTTAGAAGTAGTTAAAAAGATTCAATTAATTCTTTTATTTTTGAAAAGTAATAGCATCAGTTATCTTAGATGATGTATAATATAACTATATTAGTAAAAAAAAAACAAATGAGGAGTAGAAAACAAGGACGACAAAAGCAAAAACTAAGTTCTGTTCTTGCTTGTGTGGATGAACAATTTGATTAAAAAAAAAGCAACAAAAGTGATTTATTTTAATATAAATTGTTAAAATTATCAAGAGACAAAAATCAAATAAATAATAAAAGTATTAAAAACAATGAAAAAATAAATTCATAAAAGCATAAGGTCAATGATATATCTAGCTTGTAAAAATTTATTAAAATATAACATTAAATAAAAATAATTTTCCATAATCATTGTAAAAAAGTTCTCAAAATAATAATGCTCTTATTGGAATTTAATTCTTTTCTATTGAAAAATAAATATAATTATATTTTAAAATAATTTTATATCCAAATTAAACTTTTTTGATACTAAAGATAATCTATTTTTTTTTATTGTTGTTAATATTTTACATCATTTAAAAAATTTAAAGAAATACTGTGTAAAAAATATTTATATTTAGTTTTTGAAGAAACAATTTATTGAAATGATATTACAATTAGTTACCAACCTTAAATTGTGAATAAATTTTAATTAAACATAAATTAAATATGTACAAATATTTTTATTATTAAAAAAAATTCCATTTCAATGGTATAATTTTTTTTAGTATTTATAAAAATATTCTTAAATTTTAAAGTTTCTATCAGATAAAAATATATTTTTCATTTTAGTAATCATTTATATAGAATTTTAACATTATATTTAATCATTTAAACTTATAAAAATATATAAAATGTATTACAACAGCACTGGATAAGATAAAAAAAAAATTATAAAAAAAATTATACGATGACAATAATTAAATATTAGTAATAATACATTAAAAAAAATGTTTAAACATATAATAAGAAAGAAAAATAGATCATATTATCAAAATTAATAAATATACTTTTTATCTTTTTAGAACAAGGTTTAAATTATTATTATTATCAAAACAAAATTTTTATCATAAATGTTTTTTTTTTTTTTAATTAATTAAAAAAATATAATTTAATAAAAGAAATTTCACAATTTATCAAAAAAATAATATTGTATGTACCAATACATTTTTAAAAAATATAGTATTAAAAAAGAAGTATTTTATTTTTTACTCATAAAACTAGTTAAAAAAAATTAACATTAATTTTTAAAATTGGACGAATAATAAAACGATAATATGTTGCTATAAAACAAATTTAAGTTTTAAGAAAGTATTACTAAAGTATCAGAAATGATAAAATTAGTGAATTTATATTGAAAAATCAATGTCAACATTTTAAATAAAAGCACATATATTGAACAATAATGTTATACTTCATAGCAGAGGCAATATTTTATTTTTAAAGTTTTATAGTTTATATTAACATTTTTTAAATAAAAAAAGAAAAGCATAAATATCGTTAAAATTAATTTAATAGTAAAAAGATAGGTAAATATAAATTTGAGTTTGAAAATTAAATATGTAAAACAAAAAAAAAACTTATATTTATTTAAAATTAATAAATATATTTTTTTAACTAGTATTATCTAGAAATGTTTTCTATCGAAAATCAAGAATTTTATGTCAAAGTTAACAAAAAACTAAGTTTAAAATGTATTTAAAATTGTTAACTATTTTATTTTAATAATTTAAACTTTTAAAGATTAAGCTGAAATAATATATATATGAGTATTGATTGTTAATATAAAACACGTAAAATAGTTTAACAATAAAATTTACTTTACAATAAAAATATCCATACAAATAAAGTTTGATAACGTTATATAATTGAACTATGATCAAAATTTTTAAAAAATATGATTTAACATAATAAGCATATCGTTCATAAAATTTTTGGTATGATCAAATTGAAATAACAGATATGAATTAATGATATTAACAACTTAGTGTTTATAAAAGTAAAAGTTTAACATTAAATACATATTTTAATAATGAATCTAAAAATTATCATTGAATATAGTTCACATTAACCTAATATATCTTTTTTATTTAAAATAAATATTTTTATACCTAAAAAAGCAAGTATTAAATATTTTAAACACTAAAAAATAATTTTTGATAAAAATAAATAATTCAAAAAGTAATAAAAGGATAAAAATTTTATATAAAACTATTCATTTTAAAAAATTTTAGTTATGAGTACTTTACTATCATTCATAGCTTATATATTATTATTATTTTTACTTTTCTCAAAGTCATTTGAAATTAGTGACAAAAATTTGATTAATTCTTTAAATAATGAAAATGAACAATTGCCAAAGATTTTAAATGATGAAGAAGATAAAAATATTTTAAAGAAACGTCAAAATAATAATAACTCAAACAACAATAGTAGTGATTGTGAAAAAAACATAACTAATATTTTTAGTAGTTCAAGTAACTCCAATATGGAATTTATGGCATTACAACAACAATTACAATCTAGTAATGCTCACTTGCAACAACAATTACAATCAATTCAGTCTCAATTGCAGCAACAATTATTATCTAGTCAAGCACAATTACAACAACAATTACAATCAATTCAAGCTCAACTTACATTTTTAACTATGGGATTTAGACTTCCACCGTCACATATGAATCCATTTTGGCCAATGACGACTACAATGGCAGGAGGTGGATAAATTCTATCATAAGTGACAACTTTGAATAACGTTAAAAACATTTTAATAACATTATCATTTGGTAACAATTTATTTATTCGTTATTAGATGTTTTGTGTTTTAATTAGTTAATTTAAAAAAATATTAAATTATAATGATTTTAAAAAAAAGAATTTTTCTAAACCTAATATATCTATAAATAAATAATTTTAAAACTGATATGTTCAAATATATTAATTATACTTTTTTAATTATTAGAAATATTGTAAACGTTTTTTTTACTTAATTAAAATACACTGAAATTATTTATCAAACATTTAATAATACCACTTGAGACTTACTTGTCTCAGTAGTAGAAATGCCTTTTATATGCCTGGGTAAAAGCAGTGCTTTACAATATTTAGATAAAAAAACAAAATTTTATTTTTATGTGATAATACTGTTTTTTTTAATAATTTTTACAAATATAATTTTAAATTTAACATTTTTTCACTTAGATGAAGCAGAATAAATTGATAAAAATATTTCTAATTATAAAACTTTTTGGTATTTTAAAATAAAAATTAAAATATTGACATAATATTTATTTAAAATTCCAAATTACTATAAAAAATAATATCAATTCATTTTATTTTTATAAAGATTTAAAAAATATCTTTTTCGATTTATATTAAAATGTAACATATAAATTTTTAACTTTTACTTAATATAATATATTTAAAAAAGATTTTTTCTTATGTTTTATTTATTACTTTATATTTATCAATTATCTTTTTGGAGTTATCAAATCGTTTTGCTTTTTACAAATTAAATGTACCTTAAATTGTTATAAAATAATAATAAAAATTTTTTTTTGTAATAAAACTTTAAAGATAATAAAAGTATCTACAGTTGAAATGAAAATTTTATTTAAAAATCATTTAAAATTTTATTTTAAGAACAATGTTATAAATTATTTTATTTTTTTGAATGAACATAAATTCTGAAATAAAACTTTTTTTTATATTACATAATTCTTTTGTGTTTTTCAAACGATATATTTTTTTTTACATCACTGAAATTATAAAAAGTTTCTAAAAAAAATTAATTGCAATAACTAATCAAAATGCAACTTATATTATTTCATTTATTTCTTAAAAAATATTTTAAGTTGTTTAATTTAAAAGAAATATTAAAGTTAAAATTATTTGTTAAAAATATCAAAAATAAAAAAAGCAAGTGACTATTATGTAACCATTTTACAAAAAAATTTTAAAAAAATACACTTAATTATATAAAAAACATAGTAAAAAATATGAAAAAAGAGGAAATTAACTTTTTTAAATGTTTAAAAGACTTTATTTCAGAGTCGCGTGCATACTAGAATTTTTTTTAGTATTATTATAATAATTTTAAAATTATTTTAATTTAAAATTTTTATAAAAATTTACTATTAATTTTTTTTTATATTAAAATTTTTCTTTTCTTTTTATGAAAATTTTTATTTTTATGTATAACATTTATTTAAATTTTAATGTATTAAAAAATTTTAATTTTTTTTTTATTCTAAATGTTTTTTTTATTATGTAATATATTAAATAGTTCTAAACTATTGGAAAAAAAATATGTTTTAATTTTTTAAAATTTAGAACGTAGATAATTTCAAAAGCCATCCGTTACATCTTGATTTTTGATAACAGTAAATATTTTAGACCATTTTAAGTAAAGCTTTTGATAACAATATAAAAATAAATAATAAAATAGAAAAAATAATTTACTTTTTAATTTAGTAAAAATTATAATGCTATCAAAATAAGAACTTTTTCAAATAATAAGAATGAATCTCTAGTTAGTACAATTCAATTATTTTTATACAACATTATACTTAAAAAACGTTTTTTATTTCATATAATTTTAAATAATATATTTAATAATAAGAAAATATTAAATACTGTTACCTCCTTGTAAAATACACAACAAAAAAACGTCATAAGGATGAGCAGTAAAAAAAAAAATTTGAACAAATAAGTTCGATTAATACATTTAACGTTTATTAAAGACTCCTAAGTATAAAAAAATTATTTTTTATATTTTTTGTTTCTTTTTTTCATTTTTGTGTATTTGAATTAAAAAATCAAAATAAAGCTGATGATTTGCTAACTTTTAAGAAAAAGACCAACACCATGTGTTATAATTAATGAGAAGGATAAACATATTATAGTATAAGACACGAATTAAATGTAAAGAAAAAAGATGTTTTAGAAAAAACAAGACAACAGTTTTTACTTTCGTAATTTTCTAATTAAGTCAATTACAACAAATATTACTGTCTATTCAAGATCACCTATTATAAGAAGCAACGGTAACATCCGATATATTCTACTACAATTAATTTAAACATGATATTATTTTAGAAATATTTTTACAAATCAATTTAAAAAATAACTTACAAAAGTTTTTTTCTTTAACTTATTCATAAACGTTTTTTATTCATTATAATATTATATAAAAATAAATGTATTTTTTTATTAATATTTTTAATATTTATACTGCTAAAAAAATCATTATTGTTTTTATTAAAAGTAATAGAATACAATATTTAAACAATTTTTTGAACAAATAAAATACAAACAGTAATTAAACGTTTTTAATATAATATTTAATAAGACAATTTATAAAAATTATTAAATTTAAAACAATATAGTAGTTTTTTTTAATTATGTAATTTTCATTACTAAAATATTATAATTATGTTAAAAATATTAAATTAATACTTGTTAAAAATCATAATCTATAATAAAGAATAATTTACTATACAAAAAAAAATTATTTTAAAAACTAAATAGTGTTTATAACAACTGGTGAAAAATATGACTGAATAATTAAATTAAATTTGAATGTAGTTATTAAAAATAACATATTAATGTAAAATAATAATAAAAAATATATTTTTAAAAATTTACTTTTTAATTGAATTTTATAAAAAATTAGTTAGAAAGATTGCTGAAATCTGATATCAATTATGTTATAATTATTTAAGCTTTTAAACATCAAATACAAATTTAAAAAATTAAAATAGATATAATCATTAAACATGTTCTTTAATATT
The DNA here is from genome assembly GCF_001040885.1 of Strongyloides ratti. Lineage (NCBI taxonomy): Eukaryota > Metazoa > Nematoda > Chromadorea > Rhabditida > Strongyloididae > Strongyloides > Strongyloides ratti. The sequence goes on along the minus strand of NC_037309.1, from coordinate 1,284,061 downwards.
AAAATTTAATTAACCAGTATTTAATCATATGTAATTATAAAAGTTTAATTAAACATTAATATTTTTAAGTAAACTAGATTTTGTAAAATAAATATTTTTTTAAATATAAAAAAATAGATTAAAAAATATAATAAAATGCTTAAAAAATTATATAAAATAAATAATTTAGCTTATAAATAGGTAGAAATAAAACTTTTATTTCAAAATTTTATAAAAACGATTTATGATATACTGATAGGTTTTTCATTAAACTAATTTAATATTTTTAATTCAAAGTTTTTTCTAAAAGATAAAAGTCTAACAACAAAAAAAGATATTATGATTATTTTAACACTGTGAAACAATTTCTGATCAAGATAAACAAATTTAAAAATTATAAAATGATTAAATATTTCTCTAAAATTGTTTAATATTCATTTGAAACTTTTAGTTATGAGTATTTTATCATCATTCATAGTTAATGTATTATTATTGTTTTCACTTTTCTCAAAATCATTAGAAATAAGTGACAAAAACTTAATTGATTCTTCAAATTTAAAAAATGAACCTTTACCAATTATTTTAAATGATGAAAAAGATAATAATATTATAGAAAAAAGAAAAGTTTCTCGTAAATCTAAAAAATTTGTTAGTAATGGTGGACAACAAATAAATAATATTAATAGTGATTCAAAAGAACTATTTGCACTATCACAGCAACAATTACTTTCTAATAATGCTCAATTACAACAACAATTACAATCAATACAATCTCAATTGCAGCAACAATTATTATCTATTACAGCACAATTACAACAACAATTGCAATCGATTCAAGCTCAACTATCTCTTCTGATTATGGGATTTAGAATTCCACAAACAACTACAGGTCCTCCAACTTTAGCACCAACTACAGGTCCAACGCCAGCTCCAGCTCCATATACAACTACAACTACACCTCAACCCCCAGCTCCAGCTTACACTTATACCCCAGCTTCAATTTCAACTCGAGATATACGTCAACCTTCACATTCATATACAACTCCAACTTATTCTACAACTAAATTTACCACCCGATCATTTTCTCAACCTACAACAAATTTCTACACAAATACAAATGGATATACATCTAAAGCTTCGACTCCATCTGGTAAATGAGATTAATTAGTAACTTTCATTTAGCAAAACAATAAATAACATAGCAAAAATAGATTAATCTAAAATTAGTTTATCAGTGTTTAATTTTTATGAGCTATTTTTTTTAAGTATCATTTATAAAAAAATAAAATATTCAATCATTTTGTCTATATAAAATTTTCTTTAAATATTATTATATTATAAAAAACTACTAATTTTATGTAATCATATATTTTAATTGTAACTTTACCAACATCTTAATTATACTATAATTTCAAATGGTGTACTACTTTAAAATATACTTATTTTCACAAGAAATTAAAAATATAGTTAAAACACCTTATATTTAAATACCATTTAAAATTTTTTTTAGTTAACATTATGTTTGAATTTAAAAATAAATTAGTATCTAAATAAAAAATGAAACAATTGAAGAAATAAATATAACTGATAATGTTAATTTTTTTACTCAGATATGATGGTTAACTAAAATTATGAAATTGTTTTTTGTCAACACAACTTTATCTAAAATATTAAATTTTTTAATTTAATTTTTTATTTTGATAGTTAATATATTTAAATCCTTTTTTCCTGAATTATATTTTAAAAATAAATATGTTTAAATGATATCATTTTTTACAACATATATTAAAATATTTATAAAATTGTAGTATATTTATTAATATACCTTTTTTTTAAACAACATCTATCTTAAATTTTAACTTTCTATTTTTTTTTAAACTTGATAAAAATATCTAATTTAATACAACAAAGTCTTATAAAACTGTTAATAACAGTATAAAAAATAAGTTTTATTTCTTTGAATCAATCTCAAAAATAACAAAAAAAAGATTTTTATAATTTAAAACAATCATAAAAAAATGTAATCAAAATTAAATATTATATTTTTCAAAAATAAAATTATATTACTATTTAAAAAAAAAGTTTTAAATTGTTGATTAAAATATATTAAAATAATATATTAAAAAATGGATATCATTTGAGTAATAATTTAACTTTTATATGTGAATATATATTTTATAAAAATTTTATTTGTTATACAACATTTTTAATCAGTGTTTACAAAAAAAATTTTATAATTTAACTAAATAATTTTTTTTAATTTAAACATACAATATAACGATAGTCTCTTTCTATAATAAAATTTTTAAAATTTAGAAAAATATTACTTAGGTACAAAAGTTTTTGAATGATAACATATAGTTTTAAATAAAAATAAATTTTAAATAAAAGCAATATTATTTTACGATACTCTTTTGAGTAGGAGATTAAGATAAAATTGTATGGCGTCCCTTTCAGAAACCAAAAGATATTATTATTACAATTTATTAAATCTTAACCAAAATTACAATATTTAAAATAATTTAAATGCTAGTGTAAAATTTAAGTCTAGTTCTAGTGGCCACCTATAATTAATAACTAATTAAATTGAGTATAAAACTTACTAGATAATCAGCACTAAATTTTTAGCTAAATAGTCAGACTAAAAAAACTACTTTCTAGTTAAGTATTTATACTCAATTAGTGGCGCGTATCTAATTGTGGTTAATTAAGAGTACAATGTACACTCCAAAATAGTCATATAAAATTAAAGTACAAAATATAAAATTAATAAATCTCCTATTATATATCTCTTAAAAAAAAATAATATTCTTATTAACAAATAAAATATTTTTAAAAGTAAGTTACAATTTATTTTAATACTTTTTGCCTAAAAAAGTCTTATTATTTTAAGATTTAATTTTCATTAACATTTAATTAAATTATAACTAAAAAGAAAAATTTATAATAAAATCTACAATATACATAAAATAGCAAAAATAAAAATTGTATTTAAAATAGGTTAAATACATTTCTTTTCCATGTATTTTTTAAAAATGTTTTTCATCGAAAATCAAGAAATTAATGTCAACGTTTACGAAAAACTAAGTTTAAAATGTATTTAAAAGTGTTAACATTTTTATTTTAATTATTTAAACTTTTAAAGATTAAGCTGAAATAATATATATGTGAGTATTGCTTGTTATTATAAAACACGTAAAATGGTTAAACAATTTAATTTATTTTATAATTAAAATATCCATACAAAAAAAAAGTTTGATTACGTTATATAATTGAAGTATGATCAAAATCGTTTAAAAGTAAGATTTAACATAAAAAGCATATCGTTCATAAGATTTTTGGTATGATCATGATAAAATAATAGATATGAATTAATGATATTAACAACTTAGCATTTATATTAGTAAAAGTTTAACATTAAATACATATTTTAATAATGAATCTAAAAATTATAATTGAATATAGTTCACATTAACCTAATATATCTTTTTTATTTAAAATAAATATTTTTATACCTTAAAAAGCAAGTATTAAAAATTTTAAACACTAAAAAATAATTTTTGATAAAAATAAATAATTCAAAAAAGTAATAAAAGGATAAAATTTTTTTATAAAACCATTCTTTTAAAAAATTTTAGTTATGAGTACTTTACTATCATTCATAGCTTATATATTATTATTATTTTTACTTTTCTCAAAGTCATTTGAAATTAGTGACAAAAATTTGATTAATTCTTTAAATAATGAAAATGAACAATTGCCAATGATTTTAAATGATGAAGAAGATAAAAATATTTTAAAGAAACGTCAAAATAACAATAACTCAAACAACAATAGTAAAGATCGTGAAAAACAAATAACTAATATTTTTAGTAGTTCAAGTAGCTCCAATATGGAATTTATGGCATTACAACAACAATTACAATCTAGTAATGCTCACTTGCAACAACAATTACAATCAATTCAGTCTCAGTTGCAGCAACAATTATTATCTAGTCAAGCACAATTACAACAACAATTACAATCAATTCAAGCTCAACTTACATTTTTAACTATGGGATTTAGACTTCCACCGTCACATATGAATCCATTTTGGCCAATGACGACTACAATGGCAGGAGGTGGATAAAATCTATCTAAAATAATTCATTATGAAGAACATTGAAAACATTGCAACAACAAAATTATTTGGTCATAATTTTTAATTTGTTATTATGTGTGTTGTTTTTTATTGATTAATTAAAATAAAATTTCAATATGAATTATTTTTTTTAGCATAAACTTTCTGTAAATCATATATATTTATTAATAAATAATTTCAAAATCAATGTTTTCAAATATATTAATTGTACTTTTATTAATGCTTAAACCATTTGTTCTAAAATTTTAGTTTCTCAATCATTTTAAAATAATTGTATAGTTTTTTACTTGTTTTAACGAAAAATGAACCTAAATTAAATAGATTAACTTTTTGCACAAATATTATTTTAATTGTTTATTTTTGTTCAATATATTATTAAAATAATACAGTTAATATTTTTTATTATTATTTGTTGTTGTGTTTTTTTAAAAAAATAACTTATAGTAACAAAGCATTTTGCTGTGAACTTCAAGCATACACAAGTAAATAATTTTAATTTTATAATTTTATTTCTAATACTTACAATTTTAATTCTCTATTAAAAATTATGTACATATATAACGGTAAAGTACTTAATAAGATGTTTCAAAAGATAATTTTATTATTATATTTTAAAATCTTTAGTTTTTTTTTTCACTTATCTGGAAAGAAATTAGAAATTTTAAATAAAAATATTTTTAAAAAAATGTTTATAACATTTAAAAATTTTGATATTTAATTACAAGAAGTAAATTTTGACAAAACAAAATATCTTTAGTTTGTAAAAATAAACACTAAAAAATAAATTTTTAAGCTTAGTAACAATTTATGACTAAAAAATTTATTTTCTATAGTGTAGGAAAATTTTAATATTTTTACTATGAGATAATATTAACTTTTACAAAGATTATATTTGAAAATACAATGTTTTAAGTTTTTTTGGCTATATCTTTTAGTATAATTTATAAGAAATTACTTTTAACAAAATAATTTTTTATTTTAAACAGTTAAGAAGCTTGAATTAAGAAGGTATGTCCCAACTGTCACCCTAAAGGAATCCGCAAAAATGAAATATAATTTAATTAAATTTTTTTTAAGATTTATTTTGTTAATATTTATCTTTTAATATTTTTTTAAATTATTGTTTGTCATTTATAGGTTTAGACAAATAAAAAATTTTGTTATATAACTTTGAATTTATTAAAAAATTTTTTTGAACAATGTTTATTATAATATATAAATTGATTTAATTAGAAATATTTAATTTTAACAAAACAACTGCTAAATATGCAATTAAAAATTATTGATGTAACAATTTTTATCATGTCATAAAATTTTTATTTAAAGATAGGAATATATTTGCTTAAATGAAGGATAAAAAAAAACTAAGACATACTTTTATAATAAGTATCATAATTCTTTGTATAACATTTGTTTAGATATTTTAATGATCAATAATGATAAACATTATGTAACTAACTTTCCAATAACACTTTTACTATTAAACAATATAAAAAATTTTTTATCAGAAGTTTATTGAACAATATTGAAAAGATTTTAATCAAAAAATACTATTACTATAAATTTATGAATTACAATTATTACAAACAATTATAATTATTAACAATGGTTTATAAATTTTTTATTTTCAAATGTTTAAAAAATAATTAAAAAAATCTACTTATCTATTGTATTTTTAAAAAAAAGATTTTATAAAAAACTTTATTTAATGTTATAAAAATAATTATATTTTATTCAATTTTATACGATATACTTGGTATCATATAAAAATAATGATCATCTAATACAATAAAATATATATATATGAAAAGAAAATATTAAAATTCATTTATTTTAATGTGAATTTTTACTTAATATTTTTGTATATAAGGATAAAAATTTTCTTTTACAATACCATTCAAGTTACTCATACATACAATCATGCAATTTTTTAACTTTATCATTTTTTCTGTATTCATTGCTGCTATTTATGCTTGTGCTCCAACACAAACAGTTGTCTCACCAGCTACAACAACTGTCAAAACGGCAAGAAAGCGTAGAAGTGTTGATGAAGACAAAACTGTTGTTATCAAAACTATTTTTAATATAAGCAATCAAGTTAAAGCTAATAAATTGGAAGGACTTCTTCTTAAAAATCTTTATACTACAATTCCAGCTTTATCTTCAAATTTAGATAAAGCAACAAGATATACAAGTATAGAAAATAATAATTTGGATACCATTTTAGCTATTTCTGATTCATTAAATTATTGTTCTAAAATGATAACAACAATTAAAAATGTTTTAGGAAATAATATCTTTATAAAGGATGTTAAAATTAAATGTGGAGACAAAGAAACTGTATCTGTTTTTGGTAACATGTGAAGATTCATTTAATTTTATCTTTTTAATTTAATATATAATGATTAATATTAATAATTATTTAATTTATTAATAACAATAACATAAAAATTACTTTTAATTTTTTATTTCTTTAATAAAATTTTTAAAATAAAAATAATTACTATAATATTGTAAAATATTACAAATTTATAAAATTACAAATTTGCTAGAAAAATTTTAAAAGTAATTACAATTTTGTTTTTAATATCAGAATAAAAATGTATATTTGATTTCTACTGCTTATCTTTATTCTACATATAATGAATATTGCTGTGATTTGTCTTACAATTTATAAATTGATATCTTTATTTCAAAATTAAATTGGCAGTATTTTGTTTGCAATACTAATAAATAACTTATAGTAAAGTATATGCTTTTTAATTTAATAATGTTAAATCTTATTGATAACATAATATTTTAATGATATGACAAATTTTTTTATGATTACTTTATAAAAATTATTTTTAAATTAATGAAAGATTTATTTAATCAGTGTTACATTAAGTAGTATAAAAAGGATAACTTTATTCAATCATAATCAACTAACAACTATATTATTATTATTACAATAGACTTATTAATCAACAAAAAAAATTTTACAATTTTACTAGTAATTATCTTTATCCTTCTTTCTTATTTTTGATGTTCAAATGATTATTGAAGTTCCAAGAAATAGTCAAATTGAAGAAATAAGACAACGTAGAGATGTTAACAATAGATTATCTATTAACCATTGACAACATCTTATAAAAGAAGTGAACAAATTATGTGAACATGAGGCAAAAAATAAAGTAACAGATAGATATAAAGATCCAATTATCACAAATTCTTTTGGAAAATAACAAAATAAAATGTTAAAAAGATAGATGCCGAAATTAAATTTAAATAAAACTTTATAATTATTAAAAAAAAATTTTTTTTAAACTATACTATTATGATCATAATTTCAATAAAGTGTTTCATAAGTTGAATGTTAATTAATACACATTTTTCCCCAAAACTAATTTTTCCAATACAATTGTATTCTTGATGCTGAAAATTGTCACAATACTATTCTAGTTAAAATTTTACTTTATTACTTCTAAGAAATATTATAAATGAAAAATAATTAATTGATAATTAAAAACTCAAATTATTAAAATAATGACTTTTGTTTTTAAATTTTCTTATGAATTATTTTGAGTATTTTTAATGTATCAACTTCTTTGTTAAATTATATGTTTTAATTTTAAAATAGTGGTATAATTAATTATCAAATTGATTTAATAAGTAATATTAAGATGGAAATTATATAATATTATTTCCAATAATCACATAATGTTGTTAATCATACAAAAAGTATGTAGTTATAAGTTTAACTTACTTTTTCATTTTTAAGTTTAGATATGATTAATATTTAAAAAATTATCGTACATAATAATTTAATTAACTATTTGATAAAAAATTTTTGTTATTTCAATATTCAATAAGATGTTTTAAATAATTATATGTAAATAAAAACAATTATTCAACTTGTTAATAAAATATAATTTAATAAAATTAATATATCAATTCATAATAACATATTTATGTAAACAATTTATAGTTGTTTTTATAAGCTAATTCAAATTAAAATAAAAGAATTAACAAATAGAAGTTGTTCTTATTTAACAGAATAAATTGTTTAAAATTTGATTTTATTGAATATATGTTTTTCCAGTATTCTATCAAAAAATATAAGTTGATTATTTTATGATTTGAAATAGAACTTTTATAAAAATTATAATGAAATACTCAAAAGTCAAGAAGTATTTAAAAAAGTTTCTTTAAATTAATAGAAGTATATAAACAATGGAAACGTAAAATATTAATTTTAAATTTATTATTATTATTAATACACTTTATAAAATATAATTGATATTATTATATTTTATGGTTTGTAAAAAATTATTATTCAGGAATAGAAATAAGTGCTTAATAAAATAATTACACATAACTCATTCAAAAAATTCGTTACAAAAACTTTCTTTTATTGTTTATCAACAAATTAGATCTTTTTTAGATTAAAGTACAAACTAAAGTTACAAAAATTTCAAGTAATTAACTTTTTGATAATTTTGGAACAATTTAATAAATAATATGGTAAATAAAACAATTAAAATTAAAAAAAAAGTTTAAAAAGAAATTTAAAAATTTTTTTCTTATATTAAATTTTAAAAAAAATTATACACTAACAACAAAAATTATCATAAAAATAAATAAAAAAGACGAACTTTAAGAAAAAATTAAGAAAATTAACAGTAGATTTTTGATTACAATTCGTATTAAAAAAGTTTTAAAATTAATTTTTTTTCATATATTAAATATGTTAGTTAAAAATAGCAAAAAACCATTATTGTAATGTTAAAAAATTATGCATATATTAAATATTCAAATTTAAAAAAAAAATTCCTAGTACGTACATGACTCTAAAATTAAGCGGCCTTCAGGCATAAGAGATAAAAAAAACTTTTTTTGGAATTTGAAACTAAAATTACCCTCAGTTGATAGCCCTTGAAAAATAATGAATTTTAAATATAATCAAGGCTATATCAAAATCAAAACTTGAAAAGTTGTGGCGCTTCAAAGTTGAAGGCGAAAGTGGGGAATATTTTTTTCTAAAATATGACTTCTATGATAAAATGGAAATCATTAAAATTAAAACAATTATTCTAGATCAGAATTTTACGAGAAGTCGATTAAAACTAATCTCAACTTTCTGTGACTTCTAGAACTCAAGATATAACATTAAATGTGTTCTCAAAAAGTTTCAAAAACGAAGTTCATAACTTAGGTATATGAGCACCTAGAGCTTTGAAACTAGATGCGCTGTACTTCTTTAAGAATTCTAGGTATAGTCCACGTTGAAAACTTTTCAAAAACTTCAACCGTTCTTGAGATATAATTTTTGGTATTTTTTCGCGCCTTATCTTTTATCATCATTTTTTATATCTCAAAAACTATTCGAGATATAAAAAAATTTTGAAGGTAGACCCTACATGAAAATTGAATTGTAGTTGATTCAAAAAATCTGCTTCTAATTATCTAAATTTTGAAGCAAGATATAGCAGAAGGCGGAAATTTTTTCTAAATATTCATTGTTCTTCTCTTTATATACCTCGTTTTTTATTATATTACCTGTTCCCACCTTTACTATAATATAGCATATAATACTGAAATTGGTAACATTTGATTCATAGTAATACGTATATCTAGAAAAAATTGACTTCTTAAAAATATCTTTACTTTTTTCATAGATTCAAAAATGATAAATATGTTTTCAATTTGACCTCAAGCAAAATAGGAAAAAAAAACTTTTTTTTGGAATTTGAATCTAAAATTACCCTCAGTTGATAGCCCTTGAAAAATAATGAATTTCGAATATAATCAAGACTATACCAAATACAAAATTCGAGAAGTTATGACGCTTCAAAGTTGAAGGCAAAAGTGGGGAATATTTTTTTCTAAAACATGACTTTTACGATAAAATTAAAAATATTAAAATTAAAGCACTTTTTCTGGACCAGAATTTTACGAGAAGTCGATTAAAGGTGGTCTCATCTTTCTGTGAATTCTAGAACTTAAGATATAATGAAAAATATGGCTTCAAAAAGTTTCAAGAACGGAGTTCATAACTCAGGTATATGAGCACCTAGAGCTTTTAAACTAAATGCGCTATACTTCTCTAAAAATTCTAGGTATAGTCTACGTTGAAAACTTTTTAAAAACTTCAACCATTCTTGAGATATAATTTTTGGTATTTTTTCGCGCCTTATCTTTTATCATCATTTTTTATATCTCAAAAACTATTCGAGATATAAAAAAATTTTGAAGGTAGACCCTACATGAAAATTGAATTGTAGTTGATTCAAAAAATCTGCTTCTAATTATCTAAATTTTGAAGCAAGATATAGCAGAAGGCGGAAATTTTTTCTAAATATTCATTGTTCTTCTTTTTATATACCCCGTTTTTTATTATATTACCTGTTCATACCTATACTATAATATAACATATAATTCTGAAATTGGTATTATTTGTTTCTTCTATATACGTATATATAAAAAAAATTATTGACTTTTAAAAATTTCTATTATTTTTATAGACTCAATTTTAATAAAAATATTTTCAATTCGACATCAAGATAAGAGGTAAAAAAAATATTATAAGAAACGTCAAAATTTTCATTTAATAGTTATTATAATCATAACATAATTTTAGCAAAGTATTTGATAATTTCATTAAATCTTAGTAATTTTTGGAATATAAGTTCATTCAATATTTACAATTTGAAAACATTTATTAACTAGAATTATTCTAATTTATAACGTGTTAAATACATTTTAGATAAAAAACTTATATATTAACTAATAATTTTTATAAATAGTTGCATATCTGTACAAAAAATTGCTAAATATTGATACTTTTTTACTTATAAATATAAAATTAATAATAATTTTATATTTAGTATAGAAAACTTCAACATAAAATAGTGTTCTTTTGTTTTTTATCAATAAATTATTTATTGTTGGACATAACAAAGTAAAAAATGGAATATATACATCAAAATAGTATTGCATTATAAATACATCTATAGTTATATTTTCTTAATGAGAATAATTTTCATATTTTATCATAACTTTTTTTAATTTTGCTATATTAACATTTTTTTATTATGCGCATAATATTTAATTATCTATTAATTTATTATATTTAAAATAACTATTTAAGTTAACATATACTTAAATATTCTTTATTTTAATAATTTTTGAACAATCATATTTAAATATGTGTAAAATTAAAATTAAAAATTATTGCCATATTAGTTCACAAATAAAAAAAATCGTGATTAAAATCAATTTTTTGTTATTAATATGTTAGTTTACTTAATTTTGTCCCTTTTATTTTCTTTATTTCTAGAATGAGACTAATTTTTATCGAAAATACATAAAAGATTTATTTATCATCTATAATAAATTAAAGCATAAATGATGTTTATTAAATCGAATAAATTTAATTGAATACATCACATAATAAAACAAAATTTCGGTTTTTAAAAAAATCGATTAAGTTATTCACATATAATATTATTTTTATAGTTGGCCTAATTTAGATCTTTGAAAAATTAACATTTAATGTTGATTAATTTAAACCATTATTTTAATTACTTACATAAATGTAATATAATTTGATATAAATGATAGAATAAATGAAAGATTTATTATTTGCTCACTTTTCAAAATTCTTATTCTTATAAAAAGATTATGTGTTTAAAAAAAATTTAAAAAGTTAACAATATTTTATAAATTAATGTTCTTATTTTCATTAGATACACTGATTTTTCAATCACTTTTAATAACGTTGATGCATAATTTCTTTATATCAGTTTATTGTGTTTATCAATTATACTTTTTTATATAAAAAAATAAAAAATATCTATTTTTTTTAGTTTTTCAACAAAAAAATTTTTAAATAAAAGTTTTGTTATGTACTATTCAAATTAATTTAGTTTTTAAAAATTACTAAAACTGTTTCTTCTAGAATTACGTAATGAACCTAAATTTTAAAGAAATATTAAATATTTAAAATCTTTTACTTACTTCTTGCAAAATTATTTTTAATAGAATTTGATCTAAATGAATTTGATCTAAATGAATTTGATCTAAATGAATTTGTTCTCATTGAAGAATCAATTAGCATGATGCTTGTAGGATTTCTGTATCTTAAATTATAAAAAGTACACAAACGTTTCTAAAAGAAATATTTAAGATTAATATTTTAAATGCTTACAACCATATTTTGATCAAATTTTAATGCAACAATCTTATTCATATATGGCAAAGCATTCTGTTTTTTATGACGTTGATACCATGCAAGTTGAAGGCTATTATAATCTTGAATAAACATCAAACTTTTAGCTTTTGGTAAAAAAACATCTGTTTTTACGTCAATTATAAGTTGACATGGTCCTCTTAACCATCCAGTACACTTAAAATTACATCCATTTGTTGTAAAAATAATAAATCCAAAAAAAATAGAAAAAAATAAAACTTTTAATAAACTCATATAATAAAAAACTTAGTATGAGAATATTCTAAAAATTTTTTTTATAGTTTAAGTATTATACTTTAATTGTACTTTTTGCAAATAAATTTTTCTGCTAAAAAATTATATTTTAAATTTCAAAAATTAAATTTTTTCCATATATTCTATATAAAAAAAATCATCGATTTAGTTAAACATGATTTCAAAAAGTACATGAAAAAAGCAAATATGAAACAAAACTTTTTTTAATTTTTGTTGAAAAAATTATTTTTTTGATATGAATAATGAAATCTAATTGTAAATTTGCAATTCTAGTGGAAATTTATAAGGAGCTTCTTTATAAATTCCAATAAGATTAGTTTTTGAAAATAAATGCAAAGTTTGATTATTTATTTACTAAAAGCAATGTTATAAAGATAAGCAAAAGTATATTATGTTTGAGATAGAAATTTATTTCTTTTCATAATGATTTGATTTATCAAATATACCTGTCTAATGGCAAATAGACATAAAAAAAGTAATTTAATTTAAATTTTCCTAACAAATATCTAAAGTTATATTTTTATATAAAGTTTTCGTTATAAAAAAAATTAGAGCCGTATGACCAGAGTATAAAAAAAACACATAAGATATTTTGACTACATTAAAAGATACAAATTGTAGAAACAAAAAATTACCTTATAATTTATTTATTTATATACTAACAGTTTAAAATACAAAATTTAGTTTTACAACACTATAATGATGTTTTTTAATTAGAATCATTAACACATTGTTTTACATCTTTATACTCCTCAAATCATCTCATAAAAAATTTTATAGCTCTATGCAAGAAAAAGGTTTTCAATTTCTAGTAATAAATACAATTTGTAATTAGTAAGTTGGTTTTATCTGTGATAATAAAAAAACAATACATATAAATATAAGTTTATTTATTTAAAACGGAATTATTCTGCATCGAAATGTTTCTTATTCCTTTCTTATGCTTTTTATATTCTATATTATCAGCTTCTTTTATTTGCCAAAATCTACCACTTTGGACAGCAGTACAAAGTTTTTATAAATTATAATAAGAAACCTTTATAAAAAGAATAATAATCATATTGAAATAAATGAAAGAATATATAAAAAATTAACGATTGTAACTTTTTTTTGTATACCGAATTGTTTTTTATCATTTTGGAAACTAATTAAAGACATATAAATATTAAAATTATTATATCTTATTGAGATTATATGACTTTTTTATTCTTATAAATTTTTTATTTTTATTTTTTATTTGAAATTTTTTGTAATATCAATTAAATAATAAATATTTATTTTTTTAGGTAAAAAATGTTACTTTAATTTTAATGCCAGTAGAAGATATTAGCATTAGATAAAAGAAGGTAGATAGAAAATAGCAGTATAAAAGAAAAAAGAATAAGTAAGACAAGTCAGTTCTGACTTTAGTCCCACTCTAGTTCTTATTCTTATTTATAATTCTTAAAAGTATATGAAGAAATCACTTTAATATGTCATGAAAGCATTATTATTATATTAATTATCACTAATAATATTGTATTTTTTTCTGATGTTCAATAAAGTTTAGTCATTCATATTGTTATTATCATTCTTTTGCCAAAATGGTATGTCTAACTATCGCTACATCACCCCTTGACTAGGATGAAACCGTGAACACCAGAAGGATTTCTATAAAACTACACTTTAAAATAAAACAAGAAATTTTTTATAAAAAATAAAGTCAAGTAACTATTTATGTCATAAACAATGTTAACAAAAAATAAATTTTTAATACTTTATTTTAATATTAAAGTATTATCTTAAATGAAAACATAAAGCTTTTAAGTATGTTCTAAAACATTAAAAAAATTTTTTTAACAATTATACTTTTTTATAAAGTTTTGTATTTTAAATTGACTTAAAATGGCCAATAAAGTATGTGCTTTTTTTTAATTTATTAAATTATAAAAAATTCATTAAAATACAACAAATATTATTTTATGTCGAATAAAATTATTCTAAAAAAGTTATTTAACTAATAAATTTTTATAATATTTTTATATTGAATCTAGTCATTTTTTAATTTTTTGTATTTAGAAAATAGTAATCAAAAGTATATCCTTTTTTACTTTTAAAGACAAATATAATATGCCACACCTTCACAGTATAATTATCAAATAATAATTAAATATTTTTAAAAAATTATTGAAATGTTAAAATAATTTTTTGTAATTGAAAACAAAAACATTACATAACATTTAATAGTTTTAACCTTTTTGTAATTAAAGTAATATATTATCAACAATTAAAAGTTTTTTCTTTTTCTAGTAAATATTTCTAATTTTATAGAAATTATAATCATTTAGTTTTATTATACATTTTTCTATGAAGTTTTTTGTCTTATTGTTAAGAAATTTTTTATTGTTACTAAAAGCCTTTTTTAAATGTTTTTTCATCATAATTAAAAAAATATAAGTAATTATAATATTTTACAAAGTTAAAATTAAAATATGAAATTTTTATTGAAAAATATATAAAATACATTAGACTAACTTTAAAATTAAAAAAAAACATCTATTTAATGTGATAAATATTAATTAAAAATTAATATTTTAAAATAATATGCAATTAAATAATTTTTCTTTCAATATAATTATATATATAAACAATGATAACAATTTTGTATAAACTAAACTTAATTTAAATGTTTAATTATAATTTATTATACAAAAGTATACAATGGTCTAAAATTATGTAATATCTTACATGAAAAATTTTTATTAAGCTAATTAAATAAAATTTTTATAAAAATTATTATAATAACATATCTCAAAAAATTAATCAAACAAAAAAAAATTCAAACTTAATTAATGGGTTATTAAAAAAAGTAATCTTGACAGATGATTTAACGATTTCATTATTTTAAATAAATTAAAATTAAAAAATGCGTAAAATATGAAACTTTAGTGTCGTTTTGAAAATTATGAAAAAAAAAGGTTAAATTTAAAAAATGATTTACAAGTAAAAAACGTTTAAGGAAATAGAAGAAAATTAAAGTAAAAAAAACGATAGAAAAGAAAACGCAAGAAGGAGAAAGAAAAATAACCTTTTTATAAGACACAAAGACGGTAACAATAACAACAATTAGAACAATCTCAACAATTTTTTCTTCAATTGTATCGTAAAAAAATATAGTTAAATCTATATTGATTTAAATAGATTTAAGAAATACGGTTTAAAAAATTTAATCTTTTATTTCTAAATCAAATAATGTTAATGAAAAAAAAACACTATTAACTGTTGTATAAAAAATTTTTTTATTTGTTGAATCTGAAAAATCTTTCTTATTGTAAAACTGTTTAAGTATTTTTTAAAGTACAAATATTTGTTAACATTTTTTTTATCAAATTAGTTAAAATTTTATAAACTTCTATAAATTTTTTTTAAGTTAAAAATTTATAAATTTTTAATTTAAAATAGTTTTTTATGTTTAAAATTTAGAACTGTAAAATATATTTATTTTATAGCAAATATAATCAACAAAAAATTATATTATTGTATAGTGTAAAACATTTTGTAATAAAACAATATTAAATCAACAAAGTTACTAGATCAACACATGAAAAAAAATAAATGTACAGTAAAAAAAACATAAAAAAATATTTTTATCTAGTAATTATCTTTTCTTTGTAAATTTTAATTTGTTTAGATGTATTAAAGTATAAATTATTTAATAATGTTTACCATTTTTTAATATTAAAAAATTCTTACTTATAATCGAACATTTTAAAATAATAATATTTTATAATCTTTGTACATAATTAATATAAAAATTTAAATTTAATAGTTTGAAATAAATATATACATAAAAAAGAAATAATTCATAATCATAGTTTTTAAAGTATTAAACTTATATATAAGATTTATTTTATACTTTTACTAAAAAAATAATACTTCTAATTATGTTAATTAATTAACCAATTTCTTTTGTTCATTCTTTTTAAAAAGTTTTGTAAATGATTTAATTTGGTATTATACTACATTTATAAAAAAAATACTATTGTTGTAATGAATATAATTTTACATGGTTTTTAATTCATTTTTATGTCAAAATCATTGATTCATAGAATAAATTTAGTGATTTGATAAAATATATAAATGTTACATTTTAAAATATTTCTAAAAATTTTGTTAAAAGCAGTATCTACATAACATTTTAGATATCAATTAATTATAAATATTAACATTAATTTTATTAAACAAAAAAAAAACGTTAAAAAGTGTTAAATAATTTGATAAGCTACTAATTGTCGTCTAATTTTTTAACATAAAATATACAGCAAATAAATAAGATTAAAGTTTATTTCTGGTGTTATTTGTAGAAGAGGATTTTTATAAAATTTTATTTAATAACGCCTTTAAAAATTATTTCCCCTATACTTTAGAGGAAACTTATACTCCCTAGATTACAATACAATAAACGAGACCTCAGAATGAGTTCTTAAACCTCAACCCTATAATAAATAAATTAGAAATAAATCATAGACGTAACACGTGATTAAATAAAATGATTAAATATATTTCTACGAAGTTAACAGTCCTTTAAATAGATAAAAAATGATGACCAAACCATCACACAATGATTACAATTTTGCTATACATAAAAGTTAACAAAAAAAAGATATAACGATTTTATAGATAATAAAATTTAATTTTCTGAATGAATTTGTTTTAACAGAAAATGTTTTTTTAAACTATTATAAAAAACAAACAGATATTTTAGTAAATATTTAAAGTAAAATTAATGAATTAAGAAGAAATTATTAAAAAAATATTTGTTTTAGTTTATCAAAAAGTATTTTTTTCTTCATATTTATACTTTTTTAATTAAATTAGTTTAAAAAAAAATTTAAATAAGAAATAATTATTTGCTTAAAAATCTAACTTTTTATTATATGTAATTATTAAATTTAAAAAAATGCTATTTTAGAATTTTAAAAAAATAAATAAATTGGTAAATTTTTTAGAAATAATTATACGATTATTGCTATTTTTTTTATCAACTTCTATTTATATTTATTAAAAATTCTTTTATTATTAAAAAAAAATTTAAATCAGTCAGGAGAATTAAACGTTATCAATTTAAATAAGTGAAAAAAAAAATTTATTAACTATTTTTCACTATTGTATTTGTAAATAAATGTTATATAAAATATCAAATCACTCATTATTAACCTTGTCATAAATTTATCTATTAAAATTTTAATAATATTTCTAATTACTAAATTTTTTTGAAAATTTATATATTTTGATTTCAAATAAAAAGAACTATATTGTAAACTATAATTATCAAAAGTAATAAAATTGTTATTGCAAAAACAATTATATTTCCTAATGGCGCCCATGGTTTTCATCTCTGTTGAGAGATGATGTAGCGGTTTTGGGCTACAAAGGGGAATAAATAGAACAGATAGATTAATATATATATACGTTTATTAATGTAATAACAACAGAAAAATATAAATAATAAATAAATAAAGAATAAGCAGAGCTGAACTGGTACTTGAGCAGACCAACTTCCTGGACAACAACTAACTTTGTCTTCTATTTCTTCTCCTTTTTATACTCTCTGAATCCGCCTACATAATGCCGTCTACTGACTGGCATTACTATTTTTAACTTTTAGAACCTTAAAATTTTATTTGTACATGACAGTAAAAACTTTTACATAACGGAATTATTTTTTATTCTTTATTTTTTTTTAACTTTGTAGAATAAAATTTAATAAAAGTTAGTTTTATAAAAATTATCTTAAATTTCTAAAATACTTAAATATAAAATAAATATTATTTATTTTTAAAGTTTTTAAATATAAAAAATATATGATATTTTTTGAATAATATGTACGTATTTATTAAAATGTTTATTAGATAAGGATATATTTATTTTTTTCTTCCTTCAGAAGGACAGTCGTTACTATTTTTTGTTTCTTCAACAAAATCATTATAAGATTGATGTTTTAATTTAATCTTTTGATCAAAATCATTTTCTTGAGCCTCTTCTAAAGTGTACTTTATATATGATTGATCAAAAGAAAAACAATAACTGTATTTATATTCTCCTTCTTTTTTCTCATCTTTGCTATTAGGAGGTGGGCAATTATGAAAGAGACACATTCTGCAACCTTTAGAAAAATGTTTTAAATTATAAAGAATTATTACTTACTTAACAGATCATAAGGTATTGTCCAATGTCCTGTAACCCCTCCACGTCCATTACTATCAGTTAAACTACTATTTATAACCTCATAAAAATATATATTATCATTCTCACTATCCACTAGTTTTAAAATTAAAATATTTACATTTTCTTGAAGCTTATTATTACAAGTAACTTCTACATTACCAACAAACCATTTTTCTTCAGATTCATTACTTGTTGTGTCTGTTTCTTCATATTGACAATTTGAAACCACAAAAATAATAGCAATAGTGATAAAAATATTGAAGAGGTAACTTTTACTACTATGCATTTTTAGAACTTTTGAAATATGAGTAATTTATGTTTATTATTAAAAAAAAAATTAATTATGAAAACTTTGAATTATTGTGAATTTTTATAGTTTTTTAATTATTTATTAAAATATAAGTGTAATTAAATATTTTAAGTAACTTTATGTTTTACCAACCAATAATATCATAAAGAACAAAAATTTTTATACAAGATAAAAAAGTAATGAAAGCATTTTAATATCAATATATGTGAAATCAAATAATTTTCTTACTGTCAAAATATAAATTTAATAATTTCTTTAAAAAAAGTTATTAAAATATTTTTAATTTTTGTAAAAAGTAAATTAAAAAAATAGTCATTATAATAATAATTATGCAAATAAATTTAAAAATGTAAATCAAATGAGAACAACTTAAAAGAATAAATAAAAAAATTTAAAACAAAAATTTATTATTGAAAAAATATATTTAAAAAATATCAAAAAAATGGGAAAAAGTTGTTTTAAGTTATTTTCTTAAAATTACTTGTTCTATTAATTCGATTTATGTACTCATTCTTTAATTTCTAAAATTTATTTTTTTTTTACAAAATCTTTGTAAAACTGTAAAATTAATATAATATATGATTGCTAGCAATAATAAGAAATTTAATATTTTTTATAACTCAAAAAATTTATTTTGACAAGTTATATTTTTAAGTTTTATATTTTAAAATTAATTTTTCCATATTTAAGTTTTACCTAAACACTTAAATTTAAAAAAAGGCAATACAAAAAATTTAAAAACCATAAAGGATAATAAAATTTAGTTTTAATTAATTGATAAATTAATTATTGTGTCATTTCTTAAAAAAATTAAAATAATTTTTTTTAGTGCCAATAAATTATGTTTTTTTTTTTGTTAATAAAAAAATATTTTTTTTTAAATATTATAAGAAATACTAAAACTTATATCAAATAAGATTAATTGGATATTTTTATACCATCAGTATGCTTAATGTATGTTGTAAGTTGCCATGTTAATTTAACAATAATTATGAGAAAATAATAAACATGTTAATAAATTAATAATTTTGATAAATTGTTTGCCATCAAAAAAATTCTTTTGTTACGTGTATATTATTAAATTATCAAAAACCTCTTAATATTAAAACACAACTGTTATCTTCTTTATTTTAAATCTGACAATTTTGTTTTTTAATTAATTAATTGTTATTTATTTTAAATTAAATTTCTAAATATCATAATTACATAAATTTTTATTATAAATTTAATGTATTTGAATAACTTTTTAATATTTTAACTATTTACTTTACATTTTATTTTATTAGTACAAAAATTTCTAAAATATTTTTAAAGATGAAACTTACAGTTTTAATTGTATATAATTTATGTCATTTTAAATGTTTTTTTAGAAAAGTTTTAAAATTTAATATTCAAAAGATAATTGAAAAATACAAAAGTATATACAGCTTACAATTAAATATTTTAAAAATTCATTTTTTTATCTTTGAATTTTTTTAAATAATGTTTTTTAAAAGTTTCTTTCTTTAATATTAAAAAAGAAAATATCAAAATGACAATTTTTTTAGTTATAAAATAAAATATTTCTTTATATTGATTTAAAAAAAAACTATATATATAAAATAAATATTGTTAGAACTATAAATGTTTCTTTGTGAATAAAATTAAACAAGAGCGTGATTTGCACGCTTCTGTTAATGCGAATGCTTTGCATCCACTTTTTTTGAAACTAACAATTCCGCCTTTGTTTTTGAAACAATAAGATAGACATAATTAAAAATTTTTATAATTTTTTTACCTTTTTTAATACATTTAGATTGAAAATGAAATTATTATATTATTCTTTTTTTTTTATATTATTTAATTCAAAAAATCTAAGTATTAAAAAATATGTTTTTGAGATTATTTCAAAAATTTAACATATTCATTTTCTGATGAATGTTATCTCATTCGAAAAAAAATCAAAAAATGTGTAATTTATATACTTAATTTAAAATCACTTTTAAGTTAATGTTTTTATAAAAGTTTTTAAAAAAAAATTAAGAATTGGAATATATTTTTTTAAAAATTAAATATCTTTCTTTTGACATAACTCATTTTCTAGATAACGTTATTGAAAACCTTTTTTTAAATGTAACTAACAAAAGTTACTATACAGATTTCTTTGTTCTTTTTCTAAAATTGATTTTAAAAGTGCTATTTTATGTTAGAATTTTATTTACTAAAAAATATTTGTAAATTGCACTTTCTTTTATGTGCTTTATATATCAAAAATGAAGAATCGTTTTGTAATAAAGTATACTTCTCTTGAATAAACGTAAAAAATACAAAATTTTTCATTAGACTAAAACAATTTCCTTCAAAAAAATTTTATTTGTGAAACTAAAAAAAAATGTAAAAAATTTTTCATTATAAAGATTAATTCAAAAACAGAAAAGATGTGTAACAATAAAGTAATTAAAATAAAGATAATCAAATTGCTTAAAACTTTTTTGTTTTATAAGTTTATTCTCGAGACAGTTACGAGTATTAAATATTTTCAAATATCTTTTCTATTTTGAAAATTTACTTTTTTTAAAATTATTTTTAAAAACGTGTTTTCAACATTTATTGTCATTAATTAAAATTTGACTTTAAAATGATTAATTTGCAGCATTTGCTTATTTGGACTTTTTGACTTCAATATTTTTATAAAAACACAATTATTTGAATAATTTATTGCTGTTTTTATTATCAACATATTATTTTATATCAGAAAGTTTATTAAATTTTTAAAAAAATATAAAAATTTTTTTAATAGTTTTTTGGTTTCTTTCTGAAGGCCATGTTTAGCATCCCTGTTAAGGTATGCTGCAGCAGTGACGACCATCACCAAAGAGGGGGAATAGATATGACCGTATTAAACAATAGTGATAATAATAATTCATTTTGATAATGATAATAAAACAAATAAAAATAATAAAATACAGTTTATGAAGTACTTATAGTTATTGTACTGGTACCCCTTCCGTGGGTTACCAGTAATTCCGGTTCTTACTTAGACGGGACTATATTGATAGACTACTGATTATTTCTCTTCATTCTTTCTCATATATATTTATACTTTTCTAGTTTCCGCCCTTTCTTGACTAATGCCATCCACTGACTAGCATTACTGTTTTTAATAATATAAATTACCATTTTAAAATAAATAAAAGAATATATAAAATATCATAGATTTTAATTTTTTTTGCAAACCAAATACTTTTTAATTTTTTTAGATCTTAATTAAACATATAAAACTCCTTATCGCTTTCATATTCTTAATTGAATGAAAGCTTTATTAAATTACCTTGATCCCTCCATCAAATATAATAATTTTACACACAAATTAGTATTAGTTTTTATTGAAACAATAGTATTAGTAAAAATAATTTTAACAATAATAAATAATAAGGAAATTAATATAATCTTGCTTTAGTTCTTCATATTTTGTATTTCTTGAGAATGATTGTCTTAATCTTCTTTTCTTTTTTTTATATTCTGTTTCTCTACTCCGCCTCAATGACAAAGCATTACGAACTATTTCAATTATCATATGTTATTTATTATGATTATACAACTTTTTTATTGTTGTTAATTTTACAATTTGTATTTTTATTAAATTTTTTGCAATATTAATAAAAAAATTAATATATATTTTTTTAGTTAAAAAATTTTTTTTCATACATCTATAAAGGTATTCTTTAAAATAAAACATAAAACTTTTTATAAAAAAAAAAATCAAGTAACTAATTATGTCAAAAACAATGATAATAAAAAATAAATATTTTGTATTAAAGTATTATTTCTAATGAAAATTTGAAGTTTTTTAAATATTTTTAAAACATTTTTAATATTTTTTTATAAAGTTTTGTATTATAAATTGACTTAAAATGGTCAAAAAAATATGTTGCATTTTTTTGAATTTAATATATTATAAAAATTTCTTTTAAATATAATAAATATTATTATGTGTTAAATGTAAAATTTCTAATGGCGTCCATGGTTTTTATTTTGGATAAAGGATGATGTAGGGGCCGTTAGACATACCATGTTGGCAAAATAATAATAATAACATTATGAAATGTTTATACTTTATTCAATTGTAGAAAATAATACAATGTAATTAGTAATTAATATAATATATTAATGCCTTTCGTGCCATATTATAATAATTTCTTTATCTGTTCTTGAGATTAGTAAGTTTACAATTTAGAATAGAACTAAAGTTAAAATTACTCTATATTACTTATTCTTCTTCCTTTTATACTGTCATTTTCTATCCGCCTTCTTATATCTAATGCTAATATTCTATTATCATTACTGTTTGCCAAAAATGATTTTTTTTTATATTTATAATTTTTTTGATTTAATTAGTTTCAAAAAATTAAATTTAATAAAAATTAATTATTTATATTAAAAATCTAACTTTTTTTTTATATAAAATTATTAAATAAAAAAAAATGTCATTTTAAATTTTAAAAAAGAAATTGGTAAATTTTTTAGTAATATTAATACGATTATTGTCGTTTTTTATATCAGCTTTTATTTATATTTATTTTAAAATTCTTTCATAATTGAAAAAAAATTTAAAGCAGTTTGAAGAATTAAATCTTATAAATTAAAATAAGTAAGTAAAAAAACTTTAAAAAGTATTTTTCACTTTTGTAATTTGTAAAGAAATATTTTTTAATATATTAAATTATTTATTACTACACCTTTAAATGAAATAACATAAAATCTTAAAAATATATCTAATTACTAATTGTTTTTTGATAATTTCTATATTACGATTTTAAATAAAAAGAACTATGTTGTAAACTAAATTTTTCAAAGACAATATAATTGTTAATACAAAAAATATTTCTATTAATTTTAAAAAACTTTTAAATTTTATTTGTACATTTCAGTAGACAATTTTACTTAACAGAAACATCTTTTTAGTTTTTTTAATTTTGTAAAAATAAATTTAATAAAGGTTAATTTTGCAACAATTATCTTAAATTTATAATATACTTAAATATAAAATAAAATATTATTTATTTTTAAATATAATGCATAAATATGATTTTTTTTAAATAATATGTTTGTATTTATTAAGCTGTTTATTAAAGTAGGATAAATTTATTTTGTTATTTTTTTAGATGGACAGTCGCCGATATATTTTTGTAATGTTTTAACATAATCAGCGGAAGATTGAAGTGTTAATTCAATAGCTTCATCAAAATCATTACTTTGGGCTTGTTCTAAAGTGTTCTTTATATATGATTGACCAAAAGAAAAACAATAACTGTATTGATAACCATCTACATTGTTCTTTATCTGGATAGTTTTAGGTTGGCAATTATGAAAAAGACACATTCTGCAACCTTAATAAAAATGTTTTAAATTATAAAGAATTATTACTTACTTGGATAATTAGGTGGTATTGTCCAATGTCCTGTAACTTGTCCTAGTCCTTTCTTATCGGTTAAAGTACTATTCAATACAATATAATCATACAAACTATTAAATTTTTCATTTTGCAATAGTTTAAAAATTGAAACATTTACATTTTCTTGAGGTTGTCCATTACAAGTAACTTCTACATTACCTACAAACCATTTATCTACGATTTTACTATTTTCTGTGTCTGCTTCTTCATTTTGACAATTTGAAACCACAAAAATAATAGCGATAGTGATAAAAATATTGAAGAGATAACTTTCAATACTATGCATTTTTAGAATTTATCAAATATGAATAATTAATGTTTTTATTAAAAATAAATTAATTATGAAAACTTTGAATTGTTATGAATTTTTATAGTTTTTTTTGTTTATTAAAATAAAAGTGTAATTAAATATTTTAAGTAACTTTATGTTTTACTAACCAACAACATTAGAATGAACAAAAATTTTTATACAAGATAAAAAAAAGTATTGAAAGCATTTTAGCATCAATATATGTGAAATCAAATAATTATCTTACTGTCAAAATATAAATTTGATAAATTCCATAAAAAAAAGTTATTTAAATATTTATAATTTTTGTAAAAAGTAAATTAAAAAAACAATCAATATAAAATTAATAATGTTAATATAATTTAAAATGTAAATCAAATGAAAACAACTTTAAAGAATAAAAAAAAAACCATGAAACAAAAATTTATAATTAAAATATTTTTTTAAAAAACATCACAAAATAGGAAAAAAAAGTTTTATCAAGTTTTTTTTCTTAAAATTACTTGTCAATTAATGTGATTTATGTACTTATTCTTTAATTTCTAATATTTACTTTTTTTACAAAATCTTTCTAAAACTGTAAGATTTATATAATATATGATTGCTAGAAATCATCAGGAATTTAATTTATATATTAGAACAATTATTTTATTATTCAAAAAATTTATTTAGACAAGTAATAATATTAAGTAAAATATTTTTAAATTAATTTTAACATATTTATGTTTTACCTGAACACTTAAATTAATAAAAGGTTTTATAAAAAATCTAAAAACTGTAAAAGTATATTAAAATTTAATTTTAATTGATTAATTAATAAATAATTGTGTTATTTCTCAATAATATTAAAATAATTCTTTTTTAGTGCCAATAAATTATGTTTTTTTTTTGTTTATAGAATTAGATTTGTTTTCAAATATTATAAGAAATATTAAAACTTATGTCAAATAAGATTTATTGATATTTTTTCACGATTAGTATGTTGAATTAATGTGGTAAGTTGTCATGTCAACTTGACAATTGTTTTGAAAAAATTATAAACATGCTAATAAATTAATAAATTTAATAAATTGTTTACATTGAAAAAAATTTTTTGTTACTTGTATAATATTATATTTTCATAAATCTCTTTGTATTAAAACACAATTTTTATCTTGTTTATTTTAAATCTGATGATTTTGTTTTTTTAATTAATTAATTGTTTTTTATTTAAATTTTAATTTCTAAATATCTTTATTACGTAAATTTTTATTGTTAATTTAATGTATTTTAATAATTTTTAATATTAAAAAAAAGAAATCAAAAGACAACTTTTTTTAGATATTAAATAAAATATTTCTTCCATATTGATTTAAAAAAAAAAACTGTATATATAAATAAAATATTGTAGGAATTATGAATGCTTATTTTGGAATAAAATTAAAAAAGAATGTGATTTGTACGCACCTGTTGATACGAGTGCTTTGCATGCATTTTCTTTGAAACGTTAAGATAAAGAAAATTAAAAATTATAACAATTTAAAAAACATAATTTTTTTAATAATGGCTTTAAAAATTTCTGTTTTTGAAGAACACAAAAAACTTTTAAAATAAACAAATTTCTTTATATGAAAAAAATTTTAAAAATGGAGAAAAATTTTAATTAGATATGTTTTATATGTAGAAGATAAATATTAATTTTATAAAACAATTTTTAATAATGTCAATTGTGTTTTTTAATAAGTTGTTCTTTAGTAAAACATTTAAAAAAGATTATAAAATATTTAAAAAAAGTTTATTTTTTTATATTTGTTTTTTTTGTTGCTTTAACAAAAAAACAATTAAAAATTATAATAATTTTTTAACCTTTGTTTGAATACATTTACAATGAAAATGAAATTATTATATTTTTTTTTTATATGTTTATATAAGATAATTTAAAAAATAAATTAAATTTAAGTTGCATTAGTTTAAAGTATAACTTATAAGTATCATAAAGGTTTAACACAATCATTCAATCTAAGTAATCATTTTTTATTCTATATAAGCAATAGATAACGTTATTTTAATCATTTTATTATAATACTTTGCTTATATTAATTATTTTAGTTTTAGGAATTGTTATCTATTGTAAAACTCATATTGTATTATTTTAAGTAATAAGGGATATATTAAGTGTAGGTTAAAATAATTTATATTCTTTTACCTTATTTGTTAGAGCCACTTAATAACAACCTAATACTATATATCTTAATTGTGTGTTATCTTATAATATTATTGTAATTGTGTTGATAAATAAAATTAATATTGAATATAGAACACCCTAAAATATTTATTAACTTAATAAATTTTTTAAATAATTTATTTTCCAAAAGGTTTTTGTAAATACATTAAATATATTAAGTAAGCATATATATTGCATAAAATATATTAATTTACATACGAAAAAATTAGTGAAAAGAGATTTTTTTAAATTTTGTTTAATATAAATTAATTAAAGGATTTTATAATAATTTGTTTTCATAAATAAATGTTAGACTAATGTTGCTTTTAATTCTTTAAAAATAATTTTATTGTTAGATGATTTTGTTAACATGTTAAAAAGTCTTTATATTGAAAGAAATGTTAATGAGATTATTTCAAAACTAACATATTAATTTTCTGATGAAAGTTATCTCATTCAAGAGAAATCAAAAAATGCATAATTTATATTCTTCAAATTAATTCAAAATCACTTTAAATTTAATTTTTTCATAAAAGTTTTAAAAAAATTAAGAATTGGAAAACATTTTTTTTTAATTTGAATTTTATTGTTTAGATATAATTCATTTTCTAGATAACATTTTCAAATACTTTTTTTTAAATGTAGTAAACAAAAGTTGCCATAAACGTATCTTTCTTCTTTTTTAAACAATGATTTAAAAAAATGCTATTTCAAGTTAGAATTTTTTTTGCTAAAAAATATTTGTAAATTGCACTTTCTTTTATGTGCTTTATATATCAAAAATGAAGAATCCTTTTTGATAAAGTATACTTTACTTGAATAAATGTAGAAATTACATAATTTATCATTATATTTAAACAATTTCTCTAAAAAAAAGTTACTATCTGTGAAACTGAAAAAAATGTAAAACATTTTTACATTATAAAAATTAATTCAAGAACAGAAAAGATGTATAACAATAAAGTAATAAAAATAAAGATAATCAATTTGCTTAAAACTTTTTTAAACATTATTTTTAAAAACGTGTTTTTAACATTTTATGTCATTAATTTAAATTTGGCTTTAAAATGATTAATTTGCAGTATTTGCTTATTTGTGCTTTTAACTGCAATATTTTTAAAAAATTGAAATTTTTTGAACAAATGATTGTTGTTTTCGTTATCAGAATATTATTTTATATCAAAAAGTTTATTTAATTTTTAAAAAACCAAAAAAATTTTTAAATCGTTGCTTGGCTTTTAATATTATGAATTACCATTTTGAAATAAATAAAAGAATATATAAAATATCAATAATTGACTTTATTTTGTAAACAAAAATTTTTTTTATTATTTTAGACTTTAATTAAACATATAAAACCATTTTAATTATTATATGTTTATAAGTATCATGAAGATTTGGTACAATCATTCAATCTAAGTAATCATTTTTTGTCTATATAAGCAATAGATAAGATTATTTTAATCATTTTATTGTAATCTTTTGCTTATATTAATTGTTTTAATTTTAGGAGTTATTATATATATTGTAAAACTCATATTGTATTACTCTAAGTGATAAGGGATATATATTAAGTGTAGGTTATAATAATTTATGTTCTTTTTACCTAATTTATTAAAGCCACTTAATAACTTAATTTCTTAATATTTCAACTTAATTGTCATAATTGCTTAGTAACTTATCTTATTATTGTGATTGTGTCAATTGAATAAATTTAATATTGAATATAGACGAATAAAATATTTATTTGTTATTATGATATATAACTTTTTTATTCTCGTTAATATTACAATTTGTATTTTTATTAATAATTATCTAGTATCAATTAAATATAAAATATTTATTTTTTCAGGTATAATATTTATCTTCATAAATCTATAAAGCTATACTTTAAAATAAAATAAAAAACTTTTTATAAAAAATAAAGTCAACCAACTAATCATGCCAAAAACAATTATATAAAAAAATAAATTTTTTATATTTTAATTTAATATTGAAGTCTTATTTTTAATGAAAACTGGAAGTTTTTAAAATATGCTTAAAACATTTTTAATTTTTTTTTACAATTATATTTTTTATAAAGTTTTGTATTATATATCAACTTAAAATGGCCAAAAAATTATGTGTCTTTTTTTTAATTTTTTAAATTATAAAAAATTCTTTCAAAAACAACAAATATTATTATGTGTCTAATAAAATATTCTAAAAAAGTTATTTAATTAATAAATTTTTATAATATTTTTATATTGAATCTAGTCAATTTTTAATTCTTTGTATTTAGAAAATAGTAATCAAAAGTGTATCCTTTTTTACTTTTAAAGACAAATATAATATGCCACACCTTCACAGTATAATTATAAAAAAATAATATTATTAAACATTTAAAAAAATTAATATAATTTTACAATAATCTTTGTAATTGATAATAAAAACGCTACAAAACATTTATTAGTTTTAACACTTTTATTATTATAGTAATATATTATCAACAATTAAAAGTTTTTTCTTTTTCTAGTAAATATTTATAATTTTATAAAAGATTTTATCATTTGATTTTATTATATTTTTTCCTATGTAATTTTTTGCGTTAATGTTAAGAAATTTTTTAATTGTTACTAAAAGTTTTTTTTAAATGTTTTTTCATCATAATTAAAAAAATATAAGTAATTATAATATTTTACAAAGTTAAAATTAAAATATGAAAATTTTATTGAAAAATATATAAAATACATTAGACTAACTTTAAAATTAAAAAAAAACATCTATTTAATGTGATAAATATTAATTAAAAATTAATATTTTAAAATAAAATGCAATTAAATAATTTTTCTTTCAATATAATTATATATATAAACAATGATAACAATTTTGTATAAACTAAACTTAATTTAAATTCCTAATTTTTATATATTGCACAAAAGTATACAGTGATCTAAAATTATTTAATATCTTATACGAAAAATTTTTATTAAGCTAATTAATTAAAAGTTATTATAAAAATTATTATAATAACATATCTCAAAAAATTAATCAAACAAAAAAAAATTCAAACTTAATTAATGGGTTATTAAAAAAAGTAATCTTGACAGATGATTTAACGATTTTATTATTTTAAATATATTAAAAATAAAAAAAGGATAAAATATAAAACTTTAGTGTCGTTTTAGAAATTATGAAAAAAAAAGTTAAACTTTAAAAAATGATTTACAAGTAAAAAACGTTAAAGGAAATAGAAGAAAATTAAAGTAAAAATAAAACGATAGAAAAGAAAATGCAAGAAGGAAAAAGAAAAATAACCGTTTTGTAAGACACAAAGACGGTAACAATAACAACAATTAGAACAATCTCAACAATTTTTCTTCAATTGTATCGTAAAAAAATATAGTTAAATCTTTATTGATTTAAATAGATTTAAGAAATACGGTTTAAAAAATTTAATCTTTTATTTCTAAATCAAATAATGTTAATGAAAAAAAACACTATTAACTGTTGTATAAAAAATTTTTTTATTTGTTGAATTTGAAAAATTTTTCTTATTGTAAAACTGTTTAAGTATTTTTAAAGTACAAATATTTGTTAACATTTTTTTTATCAAATTAGTTAAAATTTTATAAACTTCTATAAATTTTTTTTAAGTTAATAATTTATAAATTTTTAATTTAATATAGTTTTTTGTGATTGAAATTTAGAACTGTAAAATATATTTATTTTATGGCAAATATAACCAACAAAAAATTATATTATTGTATATTGTAAAACATTTTGTAATAAAACAATATTAAATCAACAAAGTTACTAAATCAACATATAAAAAAAATAAAATGTACAATAAAAAGAAAATAAAAAAATATTTTTATCTAGTAATAATTTTTTCTTTATGAATTTTCATTTTTTTAGATGTATTAAAATATAACTTATTTAATAATGTTTACCATTTTTTAATGTTTACAAATTCTTACTTATAATCGAACATTAAAAATAATATTTTATAATCTTTGTACATAATTTATAAACAAATTTAAATTTAATAGTTCAAAAGAAATATATACATAAAAAAGAAATAATTCATAATCATAGTTTTTAAAGTATTAAACTTATATATAAGATTTATTTTATACTTTTACTAAAAAAATAATACTTCTAATTATGTTAATTAATTAACCAATTTCTTTTGTTTATTCTTTTTAAAAAAGGTATTATAAATGATTTAATTTGATATTTACTACATTTAAAAAAATAATATTGTTGTAATGAATATAATTTTACATACTTTTTAATTCATTTTGTGTCAAAATCATTGATTCATAGGAAAAATTTAGTGATTTAATTAAGAATATAAATATTATTTTTTAAAATATTTAAAAAATTTTGTTAAAAATAGTATTTATATTACATTTTAGATATAAATTTATTTTGAATATAAACAATAAATTTGATGAACAAAAAAATAGCATTTAAAAGTATTAAATAATTTGATAAACTACTAATTGTTGTTAAATTTTTTTACATAAAATAAACATTTGAGTTAACAAAAAAAATTATAAAAATTTTAAATATGATAAAATTTTTTTTCCTTAATTAGTTTTTTTATTCTGAAAATGTTTTTCAATTATATTTACTTTTTTTTTATAAAACGTGTTTTAAATTATTTATTTATTGTTTTTTACTTATATGGTTTAAAATTTTTGTTTATGACAATTAAAAAAAATTGTATATACAAAAGTATTCTAATTGAAAAATCTATAATTCATGCTAAATAAAAATAGTATATCATAATTTCTTTGTCTTTAAAAATTTTTATGATTTATTAAATTTAAAAAGTAACAAAATGCCCTAATTTTTAATTAATAAAAATCTTTATTTTTTATATACTAATTAAAATCAAGGAATGTAATTAGAAATATAATTCATTAAAAAAAATTTTTTTAAACAATTATATATAAACAAACAGACATTTTAAAAAAATATTTTAAGTAAAATTTGTGAATTATGAAGAAACTATTAAAAAGATATTTGTTTTGGTTTACTAAAGAAGTATTTTTTGTTTCAAATTTATACTTATATAATTAATTTAGTGCTAGATAATTTAGTTAAGATTTTATTAAAAACAAATACTCTTTTTATAAAAAAAGAGTTTCTTAAGATAAAGGGGTAAAATTTAACACAAATTTTTATATGTATATTAATTAAATTATTCATCTTTCCAATAGGATCAGACCCTGTTCCAAACTTGGTCTGTCTGGGAGTTGGCAATTAGTTTTTAAAATAAATTTAAATAAGATATAATTATATGCATCAAAAATTTAACTTTTTGTATATATATTTATTAAATTAAGAAAATGCCATTTCATTATTTAAAAAAGAAAAAATAAATTGGTAAACTTTTTCAAAATAATTTTACGATAATTGCAATTATTTTATAGTAGCTTCTATTTATATTTATTATAAAATTCTTTTATTATTGAAAAAAAATTTAAATCAGTCAGGAGAATTAAACGTTATTAATTTAAATAAGTAAAAAAAAACTTTAAAAAATATTTTTTATTTTTATATTTGTAAACAAATGTTATTTAAAATATTAAATCACTCATTACTACACTTGTAATAATATTATCTTAAAATCTTATTAATTTATCTAATTAATAAATTTTTTTGAAAATTTATATATTTTGATTTCAAATAAAAAACTTTATTGTTAACGATAATTATCAAGAACAATAAAATTGTTTATACAAAAACAATTGTATTTTTAACTTTTAATGGCTTTTAAATTTTTCTTAACGAAATTATTTTTTGTTCTTTATTTTTTTTGATTTGATTAAACTTTTTTTTTAATTTTGTAGAATTAAATTTAATAAAAGTTAATTGTACAAAAATTATCTTAAATTTCTAAACTACTTAAATATAAAAAAAATAATATTTATTTTTAAAATTTGTAAATAAAAAAATAGATATGATATTTTTAAAATGATATGTCTGTATATATTAAGCTGTTTATTACAGTAGGATATATTTATTTATTTTTTCTTTCAGGAGGACAGTCGTTGCTACTTTTTGATTTTTCAACAAAATCATCAGAAGATTGATGTTTTAATTCAATAGGTTCATCAAAATCTTCTTTTTCGGCTTCTTCCAAAGTGCTTTTTATATATGATTGACCAAAAGAAAAACAATAACTGTATTGATAATCTCCTTCTTTTTTCTCATCTTTGCTATTAGGAGGTAGGCAATTATGAAAGAGACACATTCTGCAACCTTTAGAAAAATGTTTTAAATTATAAAGAATTATTACTTACTTAAATGATCAGGAGGTATTTTCCAATGCCCTGTAACTTGTCCATATCCATTCTTATCGGTTAAAGTACTATTTATAACCTCATAATAATACAAATTATCACTTTCACTATCCACTAGTTTAAAAATTGAGATATTTACATTTTCTTGAGGTTGTTCATTACAAGTAGCTTCTACTTTACCAACAAACCATTTTTCTTCAAATTCATCACTTGTGTCTGTTTGTTCATATTGACAATTTGAAACCACAAAAATAATAGCAATAGTGATTAAAATATTGAAGAGGTAACTTTTACTACTATACATTTTTAGAACTTTTGAAATATGAGTAATTTATGTTTATTATTAAAAAATAAATTAATTATGAAAACTTTGAATTGTTGTGAATTTTTATAGTTTTTTATTGTTTATAAAAAAAAGTGTAATTAAATATTTTAAGTAACTTTATGTTTTACTAACCAATAGCATTAGAATAAACAAAAATTTTTATACAAGATTAAAAAAAGTTATGAGAGAATTTTTATATCAATGTATATGTAATCGAATAATTATCTTAGTGTCAAAACATAATTTTGCTAAAATCTATAAAAATGTTTTTAAAATATTTTTAATTTTCGCAAAAATTAAATTAAAAAAACAGTCATTATCATAATAATTCTGTAAATATAATTTAAAATGTAAACCAAGTGAAAGCAACTTCAAAGAATAAAAAAAAATTTGAAACAAAAATTTAATATCAAAATATTTTATTTTTAAAAATATCAGAAAAATGGAGAAAAGTTTTATCAAGTTATTTTCTTAAAATTACTTGTTCAATTAATTTGTTTTATGTACTCATTCTTCAATTTCTAATATTTAGTTTTTTTTTTTACAAAATCCTTGTAAAACTGTAACTTTTATAAAATATATTATTTCCAGAAATCATAAAAAATTTAATTTATATATTAAAACAATATATTTTATAACTCAAAAAATTTATTTTGGCAAGTTATCTTATTATACATAATATTTTTTAAATTAATTTTAATGTATTTAACTTTTACCTGAACCCTTAAATTAAAAAAAAGTTATATAAAAAATCTAAAAACTGTAAAAAGGTAAATAAAATTTAGTTTTAATTAATTTATAAAATAATTATCATGTCATTTCTTAAAAAATAAAAACAATTCTTTTTTAGTGCTTATAAAATATGTTTTTTGTTGATTGAATAAGATTTGTTTTCAAATATTAAAAGAAATATTAAAACTTATATTAAATAAAATTAATTTATATTTTTTTACCATTAGTATGTTTAATGTATACAAATATGTTTTCATGCCAATTTGACAATTGTTATGAAAAAATTTTAAATATGTTAATAAATTATTAACTTTAATATATTGTTTGCCATGGAAAAAAATTTTTTGTTACATGTATATAATTAAACTATCAAAAATCTCTTTATATTAAAACACAATTGTTATCTTCTTTATTTTAAATCTGACAATTTTGTTTTTTAATTTATTAATTGTTATTTATTTTAAATTAAATTTATAAATATCATAATTACATAACATTTTATTGTTAATTTAATGTATTTGAATAATGTTTTAATATTAAAAAATTATTAAATTTTTTTATTAGTACAAATAATTCCAAATTATTTTTAAAGATTAAACCTACAGTTTTAATTGTATATAATCTATGTAATTTAAAATATTTTTTTTAAAAGTTTTCAAATTTAATAAACAAAAGATTATTGAAAAATACATAAGTATATACATTTTAAAAGTTAATAATTTAAAAATTCACTTTTTTATCCTTGATATTTTTTTAAATAATTTTTTTTAAAGTTTCTTTTTTTTATATCAAAAAAAATGATAACAAAAAGACAACTTGTTTTTAAGACATTAAATAAAATATTTCTTTTATTTTGGTTTAAAAAAAACTGTATATATAAAATAAATATTGTAAAAATTATTAATGTTTATTTTTGAAGAAAATAAAAAAGAGCGTAATTTGTACGCACCTGTTGATACGAGTGCTTTGCATGCACTTTTTTTGAAACTAACGATTCCGCCTTTGTTTTTGAAACGATAAGATAAAAATAATTAAAGTTATAAAAATTTAAAAAAAAATAATTATTTATAATAATAACTTTAAAAATTTTAGAAAAGAAAAAAAAACTTTGAAGTTTAAAAAAATTATAGTTTAATTTGTTTTATTTGTAGATAATAAATATTAATGTTATAAAATTATTTTCAATAATATTAATTGTGTTTTTTATAAGTTTTTTTTTTTTGTAAAACATTTTAAATGATTAAAAAATATACTAAAAAATATTTTAATGGCATCCACAATTGATTTTTGCCGAAGGTAAAGTCCAAGTCCCTAAAACAATAACACTTAACTTTATTATAAAGTTTATTATATTATAAATATAATAATTATTCAATATAAAATAGAAACGCTTCTATCTCTCTAGAATCTAGTTACAATAAAAGAATATAAATTATATTTAACTTACTATTTTCTACTAAAGTAGAATTTATCTTAGAACACAATATTTCTTTATTTGGGATTGAGGCAATAAAAATAAACCTCTAAAATTATATAAATTTAGAAACATAAATAATGGATTCAGAATTTTTGAGAGATGAAACAAAAAATAAAGTTATCAAAATTTTAAGATCTTTTTATAATTATTATAAAGAAAAAGAACAAAGCATCTTGATTAAAAAGATTATAGATCTCAAACTCTTTTAAATAGTTAATTGGTAATAATATAACTGGGTTATATTACTATATGCAAAAAAAGTTTATTTTTTATATATGTTCTTTTTGTTGCTTAAAATAAAAAACAAATTTAAAATTTTTATAATTTTTTTAACTTTTTTTATATTCATTTAGAATAAAAATGAGATTATATTATTCTTTTTTTATATTTATATAAGTAAATTTAAAAAATAAATTAAATTTAAGTTGCAATAGTTTAAGGTATAACTTATTAAATTTTTATATAATTTCTATTTCAAAAGATTTTTGTAAATATATTAAATATATTAAGTAAACATATATAATACATAAAAAATATTAACTTATATAAGAAGAAATTAGTGAAAAAAATTTTTTTTTCATGTTTGTGTAATATAAATTAATTAAAGAATTAAATAATAATTTATTTATGTAAATATATATTAGACTATTGTTGTTTTAAATAATTAAATTCTTTAAAACTAATTTTATTGTTAGATGATTTTGTTAAAATGTTAAAAAATCTAAGTATTGAAAAATATGTTTTTGAGATTATTTCAAAATTACCATATATCTTTTTTGATCAATATTATCTCATTCAAGAGAAAATTAAAAAATGTATAATTTATTTATTTCAAATTAATATAAGGTCATTTTAAAGTTTATGTTTTTATAAAAGTTTTAAAAAAAAAAAAGGATTAGAGTTTATTTTTTTAAAATTGAATATCTTTGTTTAGACATAACTCATTTTCTAGATAACGTTTTTGAATACCTTTTTTTTAAATATATATAACAAAAGTTGTCATAAAGGTATCTTTGTTCTTTTCCTAAAATTGATTTTAAAAATGTTATTTCAAGTTGAAATTTTATTTGCTTAAAAATTTTTGTATATTGCACTTTCCAGTATGTGCTTTATTTCTCAAAAATGAAAAATCGTTATGTGATAAAGTATTCTTTACTTGAATAAACTTAAAAAATACATAATTAATTATTAGATTAAAAATTTCTCTTCAAAAAATTATTATCTGTGAAACTAAAAAAAATGTTAAAAATTTTTCATGATAAAGATTAATTCAAAAACAGAAAAAACGTGTAACAATAAGGTAATTAAAATAAAAATAATCAAATTGCTTAAAACTTTTTTGTTTTATAAGTTTATTCTTGAGACAGTTACGAGTATTAAATATTTTTCAATAGCATATCTATTTTGAAATTTTATTTTTTTAAAATTATTTTTAAAAACGTGTTTTTAACATTTATTGTCATTAATTTAAATTTGGCTTTAAAATTATTAATTATCAGCACTTACTTATTTGGACTTCTTAACTGCAATATTTTTATAAAAACACAATTTTTTAAACAAATGATTGTTGTTTTCATTATCAACATATTATTTTATATCAGAAAGTTTATTCAATTTTTAAAAAAACTAAAAAAAATTTTTTAACTAGTTTCTTGGCTTTTAATAATATGAATTTCCATTTTGAAATAAATGAAAGAATATATAAAATATCAATGACTTTTTCGTTTTTTTAAACCCAAATATTTTTTTATTATTTTAGACACTAATTAAACATATAAAACTATTTCAATTATAATATATTATTATGATTATATAACTTTTTATTCTCGTTTATATTACAATTTGTATTTTTATTAATAATTATCTAGTATCAATTAAATAATAAATATTTATTTTTTCAGGTGTAATATTTATCTTCATAAATCTATAAAGCTACAATTGAAAATAAAACAAAAAAATTATTATAAAAAATAAAGTCAAGTAACTAATTATGTCAAAAATAATTATAATAAAAAATAAATTTTTTATGTTTTATTTTAATATTGAAGCATTTTTTTTAATGAAAATTTGAAGTTTTTTAAATATGGTCAAAAAAGTATATGTCTTTTTTTTTTAATTTTTTAAATTATAAAAATTTTTTCAAATACAATTAATATTATTATGCGTCTAATAAAATTTTTTTAAAAAAGTTATTTATTTAATAAATTTTTTTAACATTTTTATATTTTATCTAGTCATCTTTTTAATGCTTTGTGTTTAGAAAAAAATTAATCAAAAGTATATTCCTTTTTATTTCTAATGAAAAACATAATATGCCACACCTTCACAGTATAATTTTAAAATAATAATATAATTAAATATTTTTTGTAAACCTATTTTAATATTAAAATAATTTTTATTAATTGATAATAAGAATATTACATAACGTTTAATAGTTTTAACACTTTTATTATTATAGTAATACTTTATTAATAGTGTATTTAATTTTTCTCCTTTAAATAGTAAATATTTCTAATTTTATAAAAGATTTTATCATTGGTTTTATATTTTTTTCTATGTAGTTTAATGCTTAATTTTTTTTATAAATTTTTTAATTGTCTCTATAAGACTTTTTTTAAATGTTTTTTTTATTAAAATTAAAAAAATATAATAATTATAATATTTTATAATATTAAAATGAAAATATGAAAATTTCATAAGCAAATATATAGAATATTTTAGATAAACTTTTGAGGTTATAAAAACATTTATTTAATGTGATAAATATTAATTAAAAGTTAATATTATAAAATAATATGCAATTAAATAATTTTTTTTTAATATAAATATATATATTTATTAATAGTAATTTTTTAAAAATTAAACTTTATTTAAATGTTAAATTATTATTTATAATACAAAAGTATACAGTGATATAAAATTATGTAAAATCTTTTACAAACCAATTAGTAATTTCATTAGAATTATGTCATTAAGAAGAAAAGGAAGATAAAAGAATACAGCATAAATACAGAAGGAGTAGAAAAAAAAGTCAGTCTTACTTCTATCTCTATTTTTAAAATGACGACTTAAAAAGATATCAAAAAATATGTCAGGAAATGTATAATTGTATTAAATATTGTATTCTATGATTCTTGTACTAAACGAAAGTAATTATTCATGTTAAGAATGTTGTTATTATATTTCTAAATTGGTAAAATTTTAAATACTGCTTCATAATCTGTTATCCAATATAAAAACTATGAACGCCATTAAGAATTGTATTAATTTAATTTATAAAATTTTTTATAAAATATTATTAATATAACATATCTTAAAATATTAATCAAGCAGAAAAAATTAAACTTTAATGGGTCAATAAAACAGTAACGTTAACAGATGATTTAACATTTTTCTTTTTTTAATAAATTAAAATTAAAAAAAAATATAAAATATGAAATTTTGATGTCATTTTGAAAATTATAAAAATTGTAAAAAAAGATAGGTTTTAATTTTTATAAATGTTTTACAAGTGAAAAATTTTAAAGAAAATAGAAGAAAACACATAAAAAAGAACAAGAAGAACATAAGTTAAAAAAAGAAGAGAATTATAATAAAAAAAAAACGTCAAGAACGAGAAAGAAAAAAATTCGCTTTGTAAGTTACAGAGACTGTAACAATAGATCCAATTAGAACAATCTCAACAACGTTTTCTTCAGTTTCATGTAAAAATAATTTTTAATATAACTTTTTATTATTTAATATAAATTATAGTAACACAGTTAAAAAATATTAACTTTTAATTTTCAAATCAAATAGTGATAATGAAAGAAAACATTATGAACTGTTATATAAGAAATTATTTTGTTGAATCTTAAAATTCTTTTTTTTGTAAAACTGGTAAACTATTAAATGAAAAAGAAAACATTTGCTAACATTTTTTGGTACTATTCTATTATACCCCCCCCCCAAATTAAAATGATAGAAAGTACTTTATAATTAATAAAATTTTTTCAAATAAAATCTTAATTACTTAAAGAAAATAGAATGAACGCAATATAAAATAAAAAACATAAACAAACTTTTTTAAAAATTAGCTAATAATAATAGAAAACATGATGAGATTTGATATTTGAGTCATTTTTTTTTTTTCGTTTCATGATAAAATTTAACGACAATTTTTTAATTTCATGATAAAAATTAATGATAAATTTAATTTTTTTTTAAATTTTTTTTTCCATCTTGTAGAAAAGAAGATGGAGAATCTGATAGGCTTGTTTTTTTTTAAAAAAAAATAATTTTAAGACAAGTTTCTATCATTTTAATTTGGGGGGGGGTATAACAGAATAGTACCCATTTTTTTTATCAAATTACGTAAAATTTCATTAAATTCTATAAATTTTTTTTAAGTTAATAATTTATAATTTTTTAATTTAAAATAGTTTTGTATGTTTAAAATTTAGAACTGTAAAATATATTTATTTTATAACAAATACAACTAACAAAAAATTATATTATTGTATAGTGTAAAACATTTTGTAATAAAACAATATTAAATCAACAAAGTTACTAAACCAACATATAAAAAATAAATGTAAAGTAAAAAAAACATAAAAAAATATTTTTATCTAAAAATAAATTTTTTTTTTTTTGAAATAAAATTTATTTAAATGTATAAAAATATAAATTTATAATAATACTTATCATTTTGTAATGTTTTCAAATTCTTAATTTTAGTCGAACATTTAAAATAATATTTTATAATCTTTATACATATTAAATATAAAAGTTTTAATAAAAAAGCATTAAAATATAGTCATTATAAAAAAAAACTAAAATGATACATTTGAAGGTATAAAATTTTTTTATATGATTTATTTTTAGTTAATTCTTTAAATTAATTAAAAAGAATTCCATTTATTTAATATTTTTGCTAAAAAAACTATAATTATATAAAATAATACTTCTAATTACTTTACTTTATCAAACAATTTTTTTTGTTTTGTCTATTATAAAAAAGTTTTAGAAATGATTTAATTTAATATTATACTACATTTAAAAAAAAAATATTATTGTAATGAATATAATTTTATGTATTTTTAATGCAATTTATGTTGAAATCATTGATCTAGAAAAAAAAATTTTAGTGATTTAATAAAATATTTAAATGTTATTTTTTAAAATTATTTTAAAAACTTTGCTAAAAATAGTATCTATATTACATTTTAAATATAAATAATTTTGAATATTAATAATAAATTTAATAAAAAAAAATTACGTTAAATAGTATCAAATAATTTGATAAGATACTATGTGTCGTTTAATTTTTTAACATAAAATATACATTAAAGTCAACATAAGAAGATAAAGCAATTTTAAATATGATAAAAATGATTTTACTTTATTTGTTTTTTTATTATGAAAATGTTTATTTATTATATTTACTTTTTTTTATGAAAAGTGTGTTTAAAATTATTTATTTATTGTTTTATTATTTGGTTCAAAATTTTTGCTTATGAAAATTAAAAAAAACTTATATTTACAAACGTATCTAATAGAAAAATTTATAATTCATAATAAATAAAAATAGTATATCATAATTTTTTGTCTTTAATTTTTTATTTTTTAAAAAAAAAAAACAAAATGCTACAATTTTTAATTAATAGATATTTTTATTATTTTTGAAATAATATAAATGAAGGATTGTAATTAGAAATATAATTCTTTTTAAAAATGTTTTTTAAACCAGTTATATAAACAAACAGATATTTTAAAGTATATTTAAAGTAAAATTAATGAATTAAAGAGAAATTATTAAAAAAACATTTGTTTTAGTTTACCAAAAATGCATTTTTCATTTTTGTATTTGTAAATATATATTATTCAAAATATTATATTTTTCATTACTACACTTGTAGTAAATATATCTTAAAAACTTTTTAATATATTTAATTACTATATTTTGAAAAATTTATTAATTTTGAATTCAAATAATAAAAACTTTATTGTTAACTATAATTATTAAAGATAATAAAATAGTTATTACAAAATAAATTGCATTTTTAACTTTTATAAGCTTTTAATTTTTTTTTTTGTACATCGCAATAAAAAATTTTTCTCAACAGAAATATTTTTATTCTTTATTTTTTTTAATTTTATTAAACTTTTTTTAATTTTGTAGAATTAAATTTAATAAAAGTTAATTGTACAAAAATTATCTTAAATTTCTAAACTACTTAAATATAAAAAAAATAATATTTATTTTTAAAGTTTGTAAATATAAAAAATAGATATGTTATTTTTAAAATGATATGTCTGTATATATTAAGCTGTTTATTACAGTAAAATATATTTATTTTTTTCTTCCTTCAGAAGGACAGTCGTTGCTACTTTTTGATTTTTCAACAAAATCATCAAAAGATTGATGTGTTAATTCAATAGCTTCATCAAAATCATTTTTTTGGGCTTCTTCTAAAGTGTTTTTTATATATGATTGACCAAAAGAAAAACAATAACTGTATTTATATTCTCCTTCTTTTTTCTCATCTTTGCTATTAGGAGGTGGGCAATTATGAAAAAGACACATTTTGCAACCTTTAGAAAAAAGTTTTTTATTTAAAAAAATAATTACTTACTTAAATGATCAGGAGGTATTTTCCAATGCCCTGTAACTTGTCCATATCCATTCTTATCGGTTAAACTACTATTCAATACAACATAAATAAACGAATGTTCATAGTCATTATTTTCTAGTTTAAAAATTGAAATATTTACTTTATCTTGAGGTTGTTCATTACAAGTAACTTCTACATTACCAACAAACCAATTTTCTTTAGCCTGAATACTTATTGCGTTTCCATTTATTAATTGACAATTCGAAACTACTATAAAAATAGCAATAGAGATTGAAATTTTGAACAGATAACTTTTAATACTTTGCATTTTTAGAATTTTTAAAATATGAATAATTAATGTTTTTATTAAAAAATAAGCTAATTATGAAAACTTTGAATTGTTGTGAATTTTTATAGTTTTTTATTGTTTATAAAAAAAGTGTAATTAAATATTTTAAGTAACTTTATGTTTTACTAACCAATAGCATTAGAATGAACAAAAATTTTTATACAAGATTAAAAAAAATTTATGAGAGGATTTTTATATCAATATACATGTAATCGAATAATTATCTTAGTGTTAAAACATAATTTTGCTAAAATTTATAAAAATGTTTTTAAAATTATTTTTATTTATGCAAAAATTAAATTAAAAAAACAGTCATTATCATAATAATTCTGTAAATATAATTTAAAATGTAAACCAAGTGAAAACAACTTCAAGGAATAAAAGAAAAATTTGAAACAAAAATTTATTATCAAAATATTTTATTTAAAAAAAATGGAGAAAAGTTTTATTAAGTTATTTTCTTAAAATTACTTGTTCAATTAATTTGTTTTATGTACTCATTCTTCAATTTCTAATGTTTAGTTTTTTTTTTTACAAAATCCGAATAAAATTGAAAACTTTATAAAATATTTGATTGCTAGCATTCATAAGAAATTTAATTTATATATTTAAACAATATATTTTATTATTCAAAAAATTTATTTAGACAAGTTATAATATTAAGTAAAATATTTTTAAATTAATTTAACATATTTATGTTTTACCTGAACACTTAAATTTAAAAATGGTTTTATAAAAAAAACTAAAAACTGTAAAATTATAAATAAAATTTAGTTTTAATAAATTTATAAAATAATTATCATGTCATTTCTCAAAAAATAAAAACAATTTTTTTTTAGTGCTTATAAAATATGTTTTTTGTTGATAGAATAAGATTTGTTTTCAAATATTAAAAGAAATATTAAAACTTATATTAAATAAAATTAATTGTATATTTTTTTACCATCAGTATGTTTAATGTATGCTAAAAGTTGTCATGTCAATTTAACAATAATTATGAGAAAATAATAAACATGTTTATAAATTAATAATTTTAATAAATTGTTTTTCATCAAAAAAATTCTTTTGTTACATGTATATTATTAAATTATCAAAAACCTCTTAATATTAAAACACAATTGTTATCTTCTTTATTTTAAATCTGACAATTTTGTTTTTTAATTCATTAAATGTTATTTATTTTAAATTTAATTTCTAAATATCATAATTACATAAATTTTTATTGTTAATTTAATGTATTTGAATAATTTTTTATTATTAAAACTACTTTAATTAAATTTTTTTATCAGTACAAATAATTCTAAAATATTTTTAAAGATTAAATTTACACTTTTAATTGTATAAAATCTATCTAATTTTAAATATTTTTTTTAGAAAAGTTTTCAAATTTAATATTTCAAAAATTATTAAAAAATATATAAATATACACATGTTACAATTTAATATTTTAAAAATTCATTTTTTATTCTTGATATTTTATTAAATAATGCTTTTTAAAAGTTTCTTTTTTTATATTAAAAAAGAAGATATCAAAAAGACAACTTTTTTTAGACTTTAAATAAAATATTTCTTTTATATTGGTTTAAAAAAAAAACTGCATTTAAAATAAATATCGTAAGAAATATTAATGATTATTTTTGAATAAAATTAAATAACAGCGTGATTCGCACGTACCTGTGAATGTGAGTGCTTTGTATGCACTTTTTTTGAAACTAGCATTTCCGCCTTTGTTTTTAAAACGATAAGCTAAACATAATTAAAAATTACAACAACTAAAAAAATAATTTTTTTTAATAATGACTTAAAAATTTTTTGAAATGAACAAATTTTTATGAATATTTAAAAATTTTTGAAAAGAAAAAAAAACCTTGAAATTTAAAAAAATTTTAGTTAGATTTGTTCTTTTTGTAGATAATAAATATTAATGTTATGAAATTATTTTTATAATTGTCGATTGTGTTTTTTAAAAGTTGTTTATTAGTAAAACATTTAAAAAAATTTAAAATATTAAAAAAAGATTTACTTTTTATTTTTGTTTTTTTTGTTGCTTTAAAAAAAAAATAAAAATTTTTA
Organism: Strongyloides ratti; assembly: GCF_001040885.1. Classification (NCBI taxonomy): domain Eukaryota; kingdom Metazoa; phylum Nematoda; class Chromadorea; order Rhabditida; family Strongyloididae; genus Strongyloides; species Strongyloides ratti. The sequence continues at coordinate 1,239,168 of NC_037309.1, read as the reverse complement.
TAATTTTTTTATCTTTTTTTAAATACATTCAAAATATAAATAAAACTATAATATTATTCTTTTTTATTTTTATTTTATTTAGTTAAAAAAATAAATTAAAATTTAAGTTGCAATAGTTTAAGGTATAACATATTAAATTTTTTTTACAACTTTTTTTTCAAATTGTTTTTGTTAATACATTAATTATATTAAGCAAGCATATATAATGCATAAAATATATTAACTTATTTAAGAAGAAATTAGTGAAAAAAATACAAAAAAAATTTTTTTTTTAAATTTTGTTAAATACAAATTAATTAAAAGATTTAATATTAATTTTTTTATATAAGTAAAATTTTATTAATTAAACTGGCGTTTACCCCTAAAATACAATAATAATTATAAAATATTATATTTAAGAGTTAACATTTATAATTAGTACGAGCGAAAATATCTCTGTTAATAAATTTCAAAAACATAATTTTAATGACTTAATACAGAGATTTTTCACTCTATTTATATTAGAAATACAAGCGCTCCTATAGCCTTAGAACTTTAACCCCATACATTTCAAACACTTTCATAAAACTAATAGTTTTATCATTACTTATAAATATATATTAGACTATTGTTGTTTTAAATAATAAAATTCTTTAAAAATAATTTTATTGTTAGATAATTTTGTTAAAATGTTAAAAAATCTCAGTATTAAAAAATACGTTTTTGAAATTATTTCAAAATTAACATATTCATTTTCTGATTAAAGTAATCTCATTCAAAAAGTAATGCCATTCAATGGATGGCATTAATCAAGAAGAGGTGGAATCAGATATATATAAAGAAGAGAAGGAAAGAAGATAGGTCAGTCTAAAAAGTCCCTTCGAGTGAAAAGTATTACTAACATTAAATATTTTGTTTTCGACTATTTTGTTTCTTTTTAATTGTTTTTATTATTTAATAAAGTTGTATTATTCTTATATATCTCTTCCCTCCTCTAGTGATGTTCACCGCCGCTACAGCATCCTCTAACAGGAATGCTAGCTATAGCCGCCAGAAGGAAGAGAAAATTAAAAAATGCAAAATTTATTTACTTTAAATAAATTTAAAATCACTTTACAGTTTATGTTTTTATAAGAGTTTTTAAAAAAAAATAAAGAATTTGAAAAAATTTTTTTAAAATTAAATATCTTTCTTTAGACATAACTCATTTTCTAGATAATATTTTTGAATACTTTTTTTAAATGCAATTTACAAAAGTTGCTATATTAGCATCTTTATTCTTTTCTAAAAATTGATTTAAAAATGCTATTTTAAGTTAGAATTTTATTTGCTAAAACATTTTTGTAAATTGCACTTTCCAGTATGTGCTTTATTTCTCAAAAATGAAAAATCGTTATGTGATAAAGTATTCTTTACTTGAATAAACGTAAAAAATACATAATTAATCATTAGATTAAAAATATTTCTCTTCAAAAAGTTTTTATCTGTGAAACTAAAAAAAATGCAAAAAATTTTTCATTATAAAGATTAATTCAAAAACAGAAAAGCCTTGTAACAATAAAGTAATTTAAATAAAAATAATCAAATTGCTTAAAACTCTTTTGTTTTATAATTTTATTCTTGATAAAGTTATGAGTATTAAATATTTACTTTTTAAATTATTTTTAAAAACGTGTTTTTAACATTTTATGTCATGAATTTTAATTTGGATTTAAAATGATTAATTTGTAGTATTTGGTTATTTAGACTTTTTAACCGCAATATTTTTAAAAAAAAGGAATTTTTTGAATAAATGATTGTTCTTTTCGTTATCATAATATTATTTTATATCAGAAAGTCTATTCAATTTTTAAAAAGTTTCTTGGCTTTTAATAATATGAATTGCCATTTTGAAATAAATAAAAGAATATATAAAATATCAATGATTTTTTCCTTTTTTTTAAAAACAAATATTTTTTTTTATTATTTTAGACACTAATTAAGCATACAAATTAATCTTAATTGTTATGGTTATTATGATTATATAACTTTTTTTTCTTGTTAATTTTACAACTTGTATTATTATAAAATTTTTTTAATAAATCTCTAAAGCTATACTTTAAAATAAAACATAAAACTTTTTATAAAAAATATAGTCAAGTAACTAATTATGTTAAAAACAATGATAATAAAAAATAAATATTTTAAGGTTTAATTTTATATTGAAGTATTATTTTCAATGAAAAATTGAAGTTTTTTAAATATGCTTAAAACATTTTATATATTTTTTTTATAAAGTTTTGTATTATAAATCGACTTAAAATGGTCAAAAAAAAAATGTTGTTTTTTTTTGAATTTATAAAATTATAAAAAATTCTTTCAAATACAATAAATATCATTATGTATCCAATAAAATAATGTTAAAAAATTTATTAAATTAATAAATTTTTATAATATGTATAAATTTAATCCAGTAATTTTTTAATGTTTTGTATTTAGAAAATATTAATCAAATTTATATTATTTTTTACTTTTAATGAAAATTTATAATATGCCACGTCTTCACATTTTAAATTTTTAATTAATAATATAATTAAATAATTTTTAAAAACTTATTGTAATGTTAAAATAATTTTTACTAATTGATAATAAAAACACTACATAACTTTTATTGGTTTTAACTCTCCTAATGGTGACCATGGTTTTTATCTCTGTTCAGAGATGATGTAGCAGTTTGAATTCCCATATTTGAGGATAAAAATAACAATATGGGTGCATAAATAATTATTTTTATTTATAACAAGAAAAATTACAATAAAATATGTAAATAGTAATTACTGTTATGCCTTCCGTGGCATATTAGTTGGTCTTGTTTTCGGAAACATATAGAAGTAGAACTGATTTTCCTTTCTTATTCCTCTGTATTTTTACTGCCTTTATCCGCCTTTTCTATTTAATGCCGTCGTTCAAATGACATTACTAAAGTTAATATTCTAAAATAATATGCAATTAAATAATTTTATTTTTAATATAAATAAATATATAAACAATGATAACAATTTTGTATAAACTAAAATTAATTTAAATGTTTAATTATAATTTATTATACAAAAGTATACAGTGATATAAAGTTATGTAAAATCTTTTACGAAATAATTTTTTTAAGCTAATTTAATACAAGTTTAATAAAAAAATTATTGCAACATATTTCAAAATATCAATCAAGCAAAAAAATTAAACTTAATAAATGGTTTAATAAAATAGTAATCTTAAAAAATGATTTAACAATTTCATTATTTTAATAAATTAAAATTTAAAAAAAGCATAAATTATGAAACTTTTGTGTCATTTTGAAAATTGTAAAAAATAAAAGGTAAAAATATTTGAAATTGATTTACGAGTGAATTATGTTTAAGAAAACAGAAGACATTAAAGAAAGAACAAGGAGAACATAAATTAAAAAAAAGAAGCGAACAAAGTATTAAAAAAACAACGATAGAAAAGCAAACGTCAAGAACGAGAAAGAAACAAATTCGCTTTGTAAGTCACAATGACTGTAACAATAGATCCAATTAGAACAATCTCAACAACGTTTTATTGAATTCTATGTAAAAAAAAATTTTAATATAACTTTTATTTTTTAATATAAATTATAGTAACACAGTTAAAAAATATTAACTTTTAATTTTCAAATCAAATAACAATAATGAATAAAGCCATTATAAAATATCGTATAAAAAAACTATTCTATTTGTTGAATCTGAAATTTCTTTTTATTTTTGTAAAACTGTTAAATTATTAAAACATTTGTTAACATTTTTTTTTATCAAATTATGAACAATTTCATTAAATTCTAAAAGTTATTTTTGTGTTTTTAGCTTATAATTTTTTATTTGATATAGTTTTGTATGTTTAAAAATTAGAACTGTAAAATATATATATTTCATAGCAAATGCAACTATCAAAAAATTATATTAATGTATAATATAAATAATTTTTAAAAAAACAATATTTAATCAAAAAAGTTACTAAACCAACATATAAAAAAAAGGAATGTACAGTAAAAAATAACACAAAAAATATTTTAATTTGGTAATAATTTTTTTATGGAATGTAATTTATTTCAATGTATAAAAATATAAATTTATAATAGTGTTTATTATTTTGTAATGTTTATAATTATTTTATTTTAATCGAACATTTAAAATAATATTTTCTAGTTCTTATACATATTAAATATAAAAATTTTAATTAAATAGTTTAAAAAAATATATATACATTAAAAATAAATATTTCATAATTATAATTTTAAAGGCATTAAATTTTTATATGTGATTTATTTTAAGTACATTATTTTAATGAATTAAAAAAATTACATTTATTTTATACTTTTACAAAAAAAAAAACTTATAAAAAATAATACATCTAATTACTTTATTTTATTAAACAATTTCTTTTGTTTTGTCTATTCTGAAAAAGTTTTATAAATGATTTAATTTGACATTGAACTACATTTAAAAAAATACTATTATTGTAATGAATATAATTTTAAGTATGTTTTAATATAAATTGTTGAAATCATTAATTTATAAAAAAAAATTTAGTGATTTATTAAAATATTTAAATGTTAATTTTTAAAATATTTTTAAAAAATTTTGTTAAAAATAGTATCTTTATTACATTTTAGATATAAATAATTTTGAATATTAATAATAAATTTAATAAACAAAAAAAATTACATTAAATAGTATCAAATAATTTGATAAGATACTATGTGTCGTCTAATTTTTTAACATAAAATATATATGAAAACTAACAAAAACAATATAACAATTTTACATACGATAAATTTATTTCCTTAATAAATTGTTTTTATAAGAAAATGTTTTTTTTATTATATTTACTTTTTCTTGTAACCAGGTTTAAATTATTTTATTATTGTTTTTATTTTTATGGTTTATAATTTTTGTTTATAAAAATTAAAAAAAAGTTATATTTACAAAAGTATCTAATAGAAAAATTTATAATTCGTGCTAATTAAAAATGATATATCATAATTTTTTTTCATATTTTTAATGTTTTATTATATTTAAAAAACAACAAAATACCACAATTTTTAATTAACAGAAATGTTTATTATTCATGAACTAATATAAATCAAGTTTTGTAGTTAGAATTATAATTCCTTTAAAAAATGTTTTTTTAAACAATTATATAAACAAAAAGACATTTTACTAAATAATTTTTAGCCAAATTAATAAATTAAGAAGAAACTATTTAAAAAAATAGTTGTTATAGTTTACCAAAAAGTATTTTTTTTCATAATTATACTTTTTTTTAATTATTTTAATTAAAAAAAAATTAATAAATTGGCAAATTTTTTATTAATATAAATACGATTATTTCAATTTTTTTATATTAGCATCCATTTTTATTCATTATAAAATTATTTATAATAAAAAATAATTTAAAGAAATTTGGAGAATTAAACGTTATCAATTTAAATAAGAAAGCAAAAAAAACTTTAAAAGTAATTTTCACTTTTGTATTTGTAAATTAATAATATTTTAAATATTAAATCATTCATTACTGCACCTGTAAATAAAAAAAACTTCAAATCTTAATAGTATATCTAATTACTAAGTTTTTTTGAAAATTTATATATTTTGATTTCAAATAAAAAGAACTACATTGTAAACTATAATTATCAAAAGTAATAAAATTGTTATTGCAAAAACAATTATATTTTTAACTTTTAGAACCTTAAAATTTTATTTGTACATGACAGTAAAAACTTTTACATAACGGAATTATTTTTTATTTTTTTTTAACTTTGTAGAATAAAATTTAATAAAAGTTAGTTTTATAAAAATTATCTTAAATTTCTAAAATACTTAAATATAAAATAAATATTATTTATTTTTAAAGTTTTTAAATATAAAAAATATATGATATTTTTTGAATAATATGTACGTATTTATTAAAATGTTTATTAGATAAGGATATATTTATTTTTTTCTTCCTTCAGAAGGACAGTCGTTACTATTTTTTGTTTCTTCAACAAAATCATTATAAGATTGATGTTTTAATTTAATCTTTTGATCAAAATCATTTTCTTGAGCCTCTTCTAAAGTGTACTTTATATATGATTGATCAAAAGAAAAACAATAACTGTATTTATATTCTCCTTCTTTTTCCTCATCTTTGCTATTAGGAGGTGGGCAATTATGAAAGAGACACATTCTGCAACCTTTAGAAAAAAGTTTTAAATTATAAAGAATTATTACTTACTTAACAGATCATAAGGTATTGTCCAATGTCCTGTAACCCCTCCACGTCCATTACTATCAGTTAAACTACTATTTATAACCTCATAAAAATATATATTATCATTCTCACTATCCACTAGTTTTAAAATTGAAATATTTACATTTTCTTGAAGCTTATTATTACAAGTAACTTCTACATTACCAACAAACCATTTTTCTTCAGATTCATTACTTGTTGTGTCTGTTTCTTCATATTGACAATTTGAAACCACAAAAATAATAGCAATAGTGATAAAAATATTGAAGAGGTAACTTTTACTACTATGCATTTTTAGAACTTTTGAAATATGAGTAATTTATGTTTATTATTAAAAAAAAAATTAATTATGAAAACTTTGAATTATTGTGAATTTTTATAGTTTTTTAATTATTTATTAAAATATAAGTGTAATTAAATATTTTAAGTAACTTTATGTTTTACCAACCAATAATATCATAAGGAACAAAAATTTTTATACAAGATAAAAAAGTAATGAAAGCATTTTAATATCAATATATGTGAAATCAAATAATTTTCTTACTGTCAAAATATAAATTTAATAATTTCTTTAAAAAAAGTTATTAAAATATTTTTAATTTTTGTAAAAAGTAAATTAAAAAAATAGTCATTATAATAATAATTATGCAAATAAATTTAAAAATGTAAATCAAATGAGAACAACTTAAAAGAATAAATAAAAAAATTTAAAACAAAAATTTATTATTGAAAAAATATATTTAAAAAATATCAAAAAAATGGGAAAAAGTTGTTTTAAGTTATTTTCTTAAAATTACTTGTTCTATTAATTCGATTTATGTACTCATTCTTTAATTTCTAAAATTTATTTTTTTTTTACAAAATCTTTGTAAAACTGTAAAATTAATATAATATATGATTGCTAGCAATAATAAGAAATTTAATATTTTTTATAACTCAAAAAATTTATTTTGACAAGTTATATTTTTAAGTTTTATATTTTAAAATTAATTTTTCCATATTTAAGTTTTACCTAAACACTTAAATTTAAAAAAAGGCAATACAAAAAATTTAAAAACCATAAAGGATAATAAAATTTAGTTTTAATTAATTGATAAATTAATTATTGTGTCATTTCTTAAAAAAATTAAAATAATTTTTTTTAGTGCCAATAAATTATGTTTTTTTTTTTGTTAATAAAAAAATATTTTTTTTTAAATATTATAAGAAATACTAAAACTTATATCAAATAAGATTAATTGGATATTTTTATACCATCAGTATGCTTAATGTATGTTGTAAGTTGCCATGTCAATTTAACAATAATTATGAGAAAATAATAAACATGTTAATAAATTAATAATTTTGATAAATTGTTTGCCATCAAAAAAATTCTTTTGTTACGTGTATATTATTAAATTATCAAAAACCTCTTAATATTAAAACACAATTATTATCTTCTTTATTTTAAATCTGACAATTTTGTTTTTTAATTAATTAATTGTTATTTATTTTAAATTAAATTTCTAAATATCATAATTACATAAATTTTTATTATAAATTTAATGTATTTGAATAACTTTTTAATATTTTAACTATTTACTTTACATTTTATTTTATTAGTACAAAAATTTCTAAAATATTTTTAAAGATGAAACTTACAGTTTTAATTGTATATAATTTATGTCATTTTAAATGTTTTTTTAGAAAAGTTTTAAAATTTAATATTCAAAAGATAATTGAAAAATACAAAAGTATATACAGCTTACAATTAAATATTTTAAAAATTCATTTTTTTATCTTTGAATTTTTTTAAATAATGTTTTTTAAAAGTTTCTTTCTTTAATATTAAAAAAGAAAATATCAAAATGACAATTTTTTTAGTTATAAAATAAAATATTTCTTTATATTGATTTAAAAAAAAACTATATATATAAAATAAATATTGTTAGAACTATAAATGTTTTTTTGTGAATAAAATTAAACAAGAGCGTGATTTGCACGCTTCTGTTAATGCGAATGCTTTGCATCCACTTTTTTTGAAATTAACAATTCCGCCTTTGTTTTTGAAACAATAAGATAGACATAATTAAAAATTTTTATAATTTTTTTACCTTTTTTAAATACATTTAGATTGAAAATGAAATTATTATATTATTCTTTTTTTTTTTTTATATTATTTAATTCAAAAAATCTAAGTATTGAAAAATATGTTTTTGAGATTATTTCAAAAATTTAACATATTCATTTTCTGATGAATGTTATCTCATTCGAAAAAAAATCAAAAAATGTGTAATTTATATACTTAATTTAAAATCACTTTTAAGTTAATGTTTTTATAAAAGTTTTAAAAAAAAAATTAAGAATTGGAATATATTTTTTTAAAAATTAAATATCTTTCTTTTGACATAACTCATTTTCTAGATAACGTTATTGAAAACCTTTTTTTAAATGTAACTAACAAAAGTTACTATACAGATTTCTTTGTTCTTTTTCTAAAATTGATTTTAAAAGTGCTATTTTATGTTAGAATTTTATTTACTAAAAAATATTTGTAAATTGCACTTTCTTTTATGTGCTTTATATATCAAAAATGAAGAATCGTTTTGTAATAAAGTATACTTCTCTTGAATAAACGTAAAAAATACAAAATTTTTCATTAGACTAAAACAATTTCCTTCAAAAAAATTTTATTTGTGAAACTAAAAAAAAATGTAAAAAATTTTTCATTATAAAGATTAATTCAAAAACAGAAAAGATGTGTAACAATAAAGTAATTAAAATAAAGATAATCAAATTGCTTAAAACTTTTTTGTTTTATAAGTTTATTCTCGAGACAGTTACGAGTATTAAATATTTTCAAATATCTTTTCTATTTTGAAAATTTACTTTTTTTAAAATTATTTTAAAAACGTGTTTTCAACATTTATTGTCATTAATTAAAATTTGACTTTAAAATGATTAATTTGCAGCATTTGCTTATTTGGACTTTTTGACTTCAATATTTTTATAAAAACACAATTATTTGAATAATTTATTGCTGTTTTTATTATCAACATATTATTTTATATCAGAAAGTTTATTAAATTTTTAAAAAATATAAAATTTTTTAATAGTTTTTTGGTTTCTTTCTGAAGGCCATGTTTAGCATCCCTGTTAAGGTATGCTGCAGCAGTGACGACCATCACCAAAGAGGGGGAATAGATATGACCGTATTAAACAATAGTGATAATAATAATTCATTTTGATAATGATAATAAAACAAATAAAAATAATAAAATACAGTTTATGAAGTACTTATAGTTATTGTACTGGTACCCCTTCCGTGGGTTACCAGTAATTCCGGTTCTTACTTAGACGGGACTATATTGATAGACTACTGATTATTTCTCTTCATTCTTTCTCATATATATTTATACTTTTCTAGTTTCCGCCCTTTCTTGACTAATGCCATCCACTGACTAGCATTACTGTTTTTAATAATATAAATTACCATTTTAAAATAAATAAAAGAATATATAAAATATCATAGATTTTAATTTTTTTTGCAAACCAAATACTTTTTAATTTTTTTAGATCTTAATTAAACATATAAAACTCCTTATCGCTTTCATATTCTTAATTGAATGAAAGCTTTATTAAATTACCTTGATCCCTCCATCAAATATAATAATTTTACACACAAATTAGTATTAGTTTTTATTGAAACAATAGTATTAGTAAAAATAATTTTAACAATAATAAATAATAAGGAAATTAATATAATCTTGCTTTAGTTCTTCATATTTTGTATTTCTTGAGAATGATTGTCTTAATCTTCTTTTCTTTTTTTTATATTCTGTTTCTCTACTCCGCCTCAATGACAAAGCATTACGAACTATTTCAATTATCATATGTTATTTATTATGATTATACAACTTTTTTATTGTTGTTAATTTTACAATTTGTATTTTTATTAAATTTTTTGCAATATTAATAAAAAAATTAATATATATTTTTTTAGTTAAAAAATTTTTTTTCATACATCTATAAAGGTATTCTTTAAAATAAAACATAAAACTTTTTATAAAAAAAAAAATCAAGTAACTAATTATGTCAAAAACAATGATAATAAAAAATAAATATTTTGTATTAAAGTATTATTTCTAATGAAAATTTGAAGTTTTTTAAATATTTTTAAAACATTTTTAATATTTTTTTATAAAGTTTTGTATTATAAATTGACTTAAAATGGTCAAAAAAATATGTTGCAATTTTTTGAATTTAATATATTATAAAAATTTCTTTAAATATAATAAATATTATTATGTGTTAAATGTAAAATTTCTAATGGCGTCCATGGTTTTTATTTTGGATAAAGGATGATGTAGGGGCCGTTAGACATACCATGTTGGCAAAATAATAATAATAACATTATGAAATGTTTATACTTTATTCAATTGTAGAAAATAATACAATGTAATTAGTAATTAATATAATATATTAATGCCTTCCGTGCCATATTATAATAATTTCTTTATCTGTTCTTGAGATTAGTAAGTTTACAATTTAGAATAGAACTAAAGTTAAAATTACTCTATATTACTTATTCTTCTTCCTTTTATACTGTCATTTTCTATCCGCCTTCTTATATCTAATGCCAATATTCTATTATCATTACTGTTTGCCAAAAATGATTTTTTTTTATATTTATAATTTTTTTGATTTAATTAGTTTCAAAAAATTAAATTTAATAAAAATTAATTATTTATATTAAAAATCTAACTTTTTTTTTATATAAAATTATTAAATAAAAAAAAATGTCATTTTAAATTTTAAAAAAGAAATTGGTAAATTTTTTAGTAATATTAATACGATTATTGTCGTTTTTTATATCAGCTTTTATTTATATTTATTTTAAAATTTTTTCATAATTGAAAAAAAATTTAAAGCAGTTTGAAGAATTAAATCTTATAAATTAAAATAAGTAAGTAAAAAAACTTTAAAAAGTATTTTTCACTTTTGTAATTTGTAAAAAAATATTTTTTAATATATTAAATTATTTATTACTACACCTTTAAATGAAATAACATAAAATCTTAGTAATATATCTAATTACTAATTGTTTTTTGATAATTTATATATTACGATTTTAAATAAAAAGAACTATGCTGTAAACTAAATTTTTCAAAGACAATATAATTGTTAATACAAAAAATATTTCTATTAATTTTAAAAAACTTTTAAATTTTATTTGTACATTTCAGTAGACAATTTTACTTAACAGAAACATCTTTTTAGTTTTTTTAATTTTGTAAAAATAAATTTAATAAAGGTTAATTTTGCAACAATTATCTTAAATTTATAATATACTTAAATATAAAATAAAATATTATTTATTTTAAAATATAATGCATAAATATGATTTTTTTTTAAATAATATGTTTGTATTTATTAAGCTGTTTATTAAAGTAGGATAAATTTATTTTGTTTTTCCTTTAGGTGGACAGTCGCTGAAAGTTTTTTGTATTGTTGCAACCCAATCAGCAGAAGATTGAAGTGTTAATTCAATATCTGCATTAAAATCATTATTTTGGGCTTGTTCTAAAGAGTTCTTTATATATGATTGACCAAAAGAAAAACAATAACTGTATACATATTCTCCCATTTTTGCCCCTATCTGGTCAGTTTTAGGTTTGCAATTATGAAAAAGACACATTCTGCAACCTTTATAAAAATGTTTTAAATTATAAAGAATTATTACTTACTTGGATAATTAGGTGGTATTGTCCAATGTCCTGTAACTTGTCCCAATCCTCTACTGTCAGTTAAACTACTATTCAATACAATATAATTATACAAACTATTATGCTCATCATTATGCACTAGTTTAAAAATTGAAACATTTACATTTTCTTGATGTTGTCCATTACAAGTAACTTCTACATTACCAACAAACCATTTATCTACGGTTTGAATTTCTTTTGTGTCTGTTTCTTCATTTTGACAATTTGAAACCACAAAAATAATAGCAATAGTGATTAAAATATTGAAGAGGTAACTTTTACTACTATGCATTTTTATAATTTTTTAAAAATGAATAATTTATGTTTATTATGAAAAAATAAATTAATTATGAAAACTTTGAATTGTTGTAAATTTTTATAGTTTTTTATTGTTTATTAAAATATAAGTTTAATTAAATATTTTAAGTAACTTTATGTTTCACCAACCAATAATATCATAATGAACAAAAATTTTTATACAACATAAAAAAAGTATTGAAAGCATTTTAATATCAATACATAAGAAACCAAATAATTATCTTAATGTCAAAATATAATTTTGGTAACTTTTATAAAAAAAGTTATTAAAATATTTTTAATTTTTGTAAAAAGTAATTTAAAAAACACTCAAAATAAAAATAATTAAGTAAATATAATTTTAAATGTAAATCAAATGAAAACAACTTCAAAGAATAAAAGAAAAAACATGAAACAAAAATTTATTTTTAAAATATTTTATTTAAAAATAAAAAAAAATTTTTTCAGGCTATTTTCTTAAAATTACTTGTTTAACTAATTTGATCTATGTATTCATTCTTTAATTTTTAATATATTTTTTTTTACAAAATCCTTGTAAAACTGTAACTTTTATAAAATATATTATTTCCAGAAATCATAAAAAATTTAATTTATATATTAAAACAATATATTTTATAACTCAAAAAATTTATTTAGACAAGTTATATTGTTAAGTAAAATATTTTTAAATTAATTTTAACATATTTAAGTTTTACCTGAACAATTAAATTAAAAATAAGACAATATAAAAAATCTAAAGACTTATAAGTATCATGAAGGTTTGGTACAATCATTCAATCTAAGTAATCATTTTATGTCTTTATAAGCAATAGATAAGATTTTTTTAATCATTTTATTGTAATCTGTTGCTTATATTAATTGTTTTAGTTTTAGGAGTTATTATATATATCGTAAAACTCATATTGTATTACTCTAAGTGATAAGGGATATATATTAAGTGTAGGTTATAATATTTCATATATTCTTTTACCTTATTTATTAGGGTCACTTAATAACTTAATTATCTGATATCTTATCTTATTATTGTGATTGTGTTAATTAAATAAAGTTTAATATTGAATATAAACGCATAAAATATTTATTGACTGTAAAAGTATATGAAAATTTAATTTTAACTGAATGATAAATTAATTTTTCTATCATATTTAAAATTATAAAAATAATTCCTCTTTAGTGTTATTGAATTATGTTTTTTTTTCTTGATAGAATAAAATTTGTTTTCAGAAATTGAAGGAAAATATAAAACTAATATCAAATAAGATTAATTGATATTTATTCACCAACAGTATGTTTAATGTATGTTATAAGTTATCATGTCAACTTGACAATTGTTATGAAAAAATTATAAATATGTTAATAAATTAATAACTTTAATAAATTGTTTGTCATGAAAAAAAATTTTTTGTTACGTGTATATTATTAAATTATCAAAAATCTCTTTGTATTAAAATACAATTTTTATCTTCTTTATTTTAAATCTGATGATTTTGTTTTTTAATTCACTAAATGTTATTTATTTTAAATTAAATTTTTAATATCATGATTACATAAATTTATATTGTTAATTTAATGTATTTAAATAATTTTTTTTTATTTAAAATATTATATTACATTTTTTTATCATTACAAATATATCTAAAATATTTTTAAAAATTAAACTTACAGTTTTCATTGTATATAATTTATGTAATTTTAAATAATTTTTTTAGATAAGTTTTCAAGTTTAACATTTAAAAGATTATTGAAAAATACATAAATATGTACATATTACAATTAAATACTTTAAAAATTCATTTGTTTTATCTTTAATAATTTTTTAAAAAATGTATTTTAAAAGTTTTTTTTTTTATACTCAAAAAGAAGATATCAAAAAGACGACTTGTTTTTAAGTCATTAAATAAAATAGTTTTTTTATATTGGTTAAAAAAAATTGCATGTATAAAATAAATATTGTAAGAATTATTAATGTTTATTTTTGAAGAAAATTTTAAAAGAGTGATTTGTACGCACCTGTTAATGTAAATGCTTTGCAGGCACTTTCTTTGAAACAAGCGATTTCGCCTTTGTTTTTGAAACGATAAGATAAACATCATTAAAAATATAACAATTTAAAAACATAAATTTTTTTAATAATGGCTTTAAAAATTTCTGTTTCTTAAGAACACAAAAAAACTTTTGAAATGAACAAATTTTTTTATATAACTAAAAATTTTAGAAATGGAGAAGAATTTTAATCAGATTTGTTTTATATGTAGAAGATAAATATTAATATTATGAAACTATTTTTAATAATGTCAATTGTTTTTTTTTAATAAGTTGTTCTTTAGTTAAACATTTGAAAAAGATATTAAAATATAAAAAAAAATTAATTTTTTTTATATTTATTCCTTTTGTTGCTTTAACAAAAAAAAACAATTAAAAATTTTTTTAATTTTTTTAAAATTAATTTAGAATAAAAATGTATTTATTATCTTATTTTTTTATATTTTTATATAAGATAATTTAAAAATAAATTAAAGTTGCAATAGTTTAAGGTATAACTTATAAAATTTTTAAAAAATTTTTCTTTCATAAGGTGTTTATAAATACATTAATTATATTAAATAAATATATATAATGCATGAAGTCTATAAACTTATATATAGAACAATTAGTACAAAAAAACAAAAAAATTTTTTTTTTAATTTTGTTAAATATAAAATAATAAAATTATTTAAAATTATTTTATTTATATAAAATATATTACACTATTATTAATTTAAGTAATTAAATTCTTTAAAAATAATTTTTTTGCTAGATGATTTTGTTAAAAGATCAAAATATCTAAGTATAGAAAAACATGTTTTGAGATATTTTCAAAATTAAAATGTCCATTTTCAAATGAATGTTATCTCATTCGAAAGAAAATCAAAAAATGTGTAATTTATATATTTCAAATTAATATAAGGTCAATTTAAAGTTTATGTTTTTATAAAAGTTTTAAAAAAAATAAAGAATTAGAGCTTATTTTTTTAAAATTAAATATCTTTGCTTAGACATAACTCATTTTCTAGTTAACGTTTTTGAATACCTTTTTTTAATATATATAACAAACGTTGTCATAGAGGTATCATTGTACTTTTCCTATAATTGATTTTAAAAATGTTATTTCAAGTTAAAATTTTATTTGCTAAAATACTTTTGTAAATTGCACTTTTCAGTATATGCTTTGTATCTCAAAAATGAAAAATCGTTTTGCGATAAAGTATACTTTTCTTGAATAAACGTAAAAAATACATAATTTGCCATTAGATTAAAAAAATTTCCCTTCAAAAAGTTATTAACTGTGAAACTAAAAAAAATGTAAAAAATTTTTCATTATAAAGATTAATTCAAAAACAGAAAAGACGTGTAACAATAAGGTAACTAAAATAAAGATAATCAAATTGCTTAAAACTCTTTTGTTTTAAAAAGTTATTTTTGAGAAAGTTTATTTAATCTTTAAAAAAACTTAAAAAATTTTTTTACTAGTTTCTTGGCTTTTATTATATGAATTACCGTTTTGAAATAAATTAAAGAATATATAAAATATCAATGATTGTAACTTTTTTTGTAACCCAAATATTTTTTTATTATTTTAGATCTTAATTGAACATATAAAACTATTTCAATTATTATTTGTTATTATGATTATATAACTTTTTTATTCTTGTGAAAATTTATAATTTGTATTTTTATTAAATTTTTTGTAAAATTAATTAAATAATAAATAATTATTTTTTCAGGTATAGATTTTAAATTCATAAATCTGTAAAGCTATACTTTAAAATAAAACAAGAAATTTTTTTTTAAAAATAAAGTCAAGTAAATAATCAGATCAAATAAAAAGATAATTAAAATTAAATTTTTTATCTAAATTTAATATTGAAGTATTATATTAAATAATAACATTAAATTTTTAAAGTATGTTCTAAACTATTGTTAATATTTTTTTCACAAATAAACATTTTTATAAAGTTTTTTATTTTAATTTGAATTAAAATGATCAAAAAAGTATGTTGCATTTTTTTGAATTTATTAAATTATAAAAATTCTTTTAAATACAACAAGTATCATTATGCTTCCAATTAAATTTTTTTAAAAAATTATTTAATTAAAAAATTTTTATAATATGTTTATATTTAATCTAGTCGTTTTTTATGTTTTGTATTTAGAAAATATTAATCAAAAGTATATTCTTTTTTTATTTATAATGACAAAAAAAATCTGCCACACCTTCATAGTATAATTATTTAATAATAATATAATTAAATATTTTTAAAAAACTTATTTTAATATTAAAACAACTTTTTATAATTGATAACAGAAACATTACATAATGTTTAATAGTTTTAACACTTTTATTATTAGAGTAATAGTTTAACAATAGTGTATTTAATTTTTCTACTTTTAATAATAAATATTTATAATTTTATAAAAGATTTTATCATTTGTTTTATTATATTTTTTCCTATGTAGTTTAATGCTTTATTTTTAAGAAATTTTTTAATTGTTTCTAAAAGACTTTTTAAAATGTTTTTTTTTATTAAAATTAAAAAAATATAAGTAATTATAAAATTTTACAATGTTAAAAAAAGTATGACGATTTCATAAAAAAAATATAGAGAATATATAAGATAAACTTTTGAGGTTAAAAAAACATTTTTTTTAATAAAATAAATATTAATTAAAAGTTAATAAACTAAAATAATATGCAATTAAATAATTTTTTCTTCAATATATATATATATATATAAAAGTAATTTGTTAAAAATTAAACTTTATTTAAATGTTTAATTATTATTTATAATACAAAAGTATACAGTGATCTAAAATTTTGTAAAATCTTATACGAAATAATTAGTAATGCCATCAGAATTATGGCATTATAAAGAAAAAACGAATAGAAAAAATGCAATAAAAATACAGAAGGAGAAGAAAAAAAAGTCAGTTTTATTTCGATCTCTTTTTTTAGAATGACGACTTAAGTTAGATATCAAAACATATGTCAGGAAATGTATAATTGTACGAAATATTGTATTGTATGATTCTTGTACTTAATGGAAGTAATTATTTATGTTATCAATATTGTTATTATTATGCTAAATTGGTGAAATTCTAAATACTGCTACATCATCTCTTAACTGGTATAAAAACCATGAACGCCATCAAGAATTGTATTAAGTTAATTTATAATATTTTTCATAAAAATTTATTATTATAACAAATCTAAAAAAAATTAATCAAATAAAAAAAATTTAAACTTGATTAATAGGTTAATAAAATAGTAACCTTAAAACGGGATTAAACGATTTCTTTATTTTTCTTTAATAATTTAATATTAAAAAAAGAATAAAAAAAGAAACTATAGTGTCATTTTGAAAATTATAAAAATTGTAAAAAAAGATCGGTTTAAATTTTTATAAATGATTTACGAATGAAAAATGTTTAAGTAAATAGAAGAAAACAATAAAAAAAAGAACAAGAAGAACATAAATTAAAAAAAAGAAGAGAATTAAAATTAAAAAATACAACGATAGAAAAGAAAACGTTAAGAACGAGAAAGAAAAAACCCGCTTTGTAAGTCACAAAGATTGTAACAATGACACCAATTAGAATAATCTCAACAACGTTTTCTTCAGTTGTATGTAAAAAAAAAATTTATATTTACAAAAGTATCTAATAGAAAAATTTATAATTCATGCTAAATAAAAGTAGTATATCATAATCATTTTGTCTTTAATGTTTTATTATATTTAAAAAAAACAACAAAATGCCCTGATTTTTAATTAACAGAAATTTTTATTATTTATAAACTAATATAAATCAGAGATTGTTATTAGAATCTTAAATATAATCTTAAATATAAGCGAGAATCGTGTAAGGAAAATTTTTTAAGAATTTTTAATATTTTTTAACTTATACTAAGGTAAAAAAATGCAGTGATCACGAAAAGTTCAATAAGTTTTTGAAAAAATTGCGACTTCATATAGATATTGCAGCAAAAACTGCAAAGATTTTATTTGCTGTAACATTACAATTTCATAAGTTTATTTAGCAAAATTTGACTCAATGGTAAAAAAATATCAGAAAAAACGTTTCCAGCCTTATTTTTCCAACAAGATCAAGTTTTAAGTGAGATATGATAATCTAAAGTCAGGTATAAAATTTAAAATTTTTAAAACTCCATAACGTTTTGAAAAAAAACATTTATTAAAAAGAGAAAAAAAATTGCTTTTGGAGGATTTTTTTTTCTACATTTTGACTACTATGCCATGTCTTTACCATTTTCCGTTCTCGAGATATTCTTGGAAAAGTATAAAAACTTATTTAAATTATAAATTTTTCTTGACTTTTATCAGTCAATACTTATAAAAAACTCAATTTTTCAAAAAAGAAATGCACTTAAAAATTATTAACTTTTTTGTGCTCTTTCAAATGATATAAGTTCCATCTTTAATGAAATTTTCGTTCTCGAGATATAAGCAAAAACACATCTTCTACTTTAGAAATTTTTTTTATTTTTTAAAATTTTTAAAACTCTATATTTTTTTGAAAAAAAATGTTCTAGAGAATTGTTTTCTCTACATTTCGACTATTTTACCATTGCTATGTCATTTTCCTTTCTCGAGATATCCTTGGAATAGTGTAAAAAAATTTTTTAAAATTTGACTAATTTTGTGTCTTTTTTTTTCTTTTACTTGCTTATAATTTTTTAAAACACAATTTTTTTTAACATAACAATGAACATACATTTGATAGAGTATTTGATGCTCTTTCGAATGAGATTACTTTTAATAAAAACGGACGTTCCATTCTTGAGAAATTAAACAATAAATATTTAACAAAAAGATATCAATATAAACATTAGTTACAAAAAGTTTTTTTTGCAAATGTAAAATTGTTATTTTTTTAAATAATTTTTTTTTCTTTTTGAACAATACAAAGTTAAAAACTTTTATTCGACACAAATATGAAGATAAATAAATTAAATATAATTTTTTAATTTTTAGTTGCAAATCAGAAGTATTTTTTTTGCACTTATTAAACAATTTTCAAGAAAATATATTGTATTCTTAAAAAAAAAAAATATTTCTTATAAATTTAAAAGAAAAAAAATTATTTTTTACACTAATTTGATTTTTATAGCTATAAATGTAAAGGATAAATATCAATGTATAAAACTAATGATATTTATCTCATATTTTAATTATATTTTATCTATTAGTTTACAAATTTGTATTTAAAAAAATTTTTAAGAAATTTTTGAAAATATTTTATATACTTTAAATCACATTATATTTACTTTAAAAGAAACAAAAAATTAAAGATAATATAAAAAATTATTTAACATAATTTTAAATTTTTGTATATACTCTTAAAATTAAAAAAAAAGTTAATATGTGTAATATATATAGCAAAATTACATTAAAAAAATCAAGGAAATTATCAAAAAATATTTTATATGCATAAATCACGTTAAACATACGTTAAAAGTTACAAAAAATTTAAGTGTTTTGTATTTCTAACAAAATTGCATTGCAATCAAAAAATTAAGGATGATATCAAAAATTATTTTGTATACTTTAAACTACATTAAATATTCTTTAAATATTTTAAAACTTTAAAGCGTTTAGTAGATATTATTATTAAGAAATAATACTCAAACAATAGAATATCAAAAATATCCTATATATAGAGGAAAAATGACTTTCAAAAATTATTTTTAAAAATTAAATTTATATTAAAATTTTATAACGTAAAAAAACACACTGATACAATAAGCATATTTGTTTTTAAAAAATAATTTTTTTATTGTGATATTGCAGTATAAAGATAAAAAAGTAGCATCAATTATATTTGCTGCAAAATTGTTGTTTTAAATAATTTTAAGTTGAAATTTGAAGTATATGTAAAGATAGTTTAGTGAAACTGTTTTTCATATAAATATGTTAAAAAAAATAATTTTAAAGCAAGATATAAAGCTCTGAAATTAGGCTAAAAATGTTTTGAATTTTATTAATTTTTAATGTCTTATAACTTTTTAAAACAACAATTTACCACAAAAAAAATACTTTTTGGAAAATTTGAGACGCTAAATTTAAAGTATTATTTGGTTTTTGTAATTTTATTCGTTTTTAAGATAATCAAAAAATGAATTTTTTTATTAAAAAAATTTTTAATTATTCATGGCTTCTTATAAATATTTTTTTTAAACAGATGATAAAGTGAAAAATTATGTAACTTTTGAAGAAATTTCAAATAAATTACTTTAATCAAAAAATAATTATCGGCTCCAGAGATATGGCCAAAAAAAGATTTTTAAAAATACGAAAAATTTCATTTTTAATAAAAAAAAAATTTTATGCAAATTTTTGAAAAAATGTTAGTTAAACAAAAATTGTAAAATTATTAGAAAGATATTAATTACACATTAATTAATTCTTCTATGACTGAAATAAGTTTCATTCAAAAAGTATTTTTCATTCTTGAAATATGACAAAAAGAAAATGTGGTGTTTTTGTGATTTTTTAATTTTTTTTTCAAACGTGAAAAAAATACCGTTTAGAATAAATTTTTTGAAGTAAGTAAAAATAAACTTTGGGGTAATTTTGTTGGCTTTAATTAAAGATAAAAAGCAAGAAAAAATATTGTGATTTGATACATGAAACCCGCTGTAGACTGATTTCACATTACAAAAATGTTTTTTTTATATATACGTTTTACCAAAATTAATATATGCTTTATATCCTATATATATACAAAAAATTTTGTATATACTATATAATATATATGAATATTTATTTTTTGTAACATTTTTAAATATGAAATATTTGAAAAATTTTATATATATTATACGTGTATGTTTTAATTTTTTACGTCATACATATTTATTAATTTTATATATGATATATATTAACATTAAATTATATATAATGAAATATTTAAAAAAAATAGTTAATTAATCTTAACATTTAAAAGAGTACATTTTTCGATACGGTGATAAAGTGAAAATTTATGTAGCTTTTTAAGATCTTTCAGTTAAATTTAGTTTGGCTTGAAACTAATTTACGGCTTCTGTGATATGGTCAAAAAAAAAACTATTTATTAGTAATATGTTGTGAAATAATTTTTTTTCTATCAAACCACAAAATTTTGGAATAAATAATAAAGATAAACGTATTAATTTTAATTATTCAAATAAAATCTATTGCAAAATATAATTTAAAATATTATTTCTGCTTATGAAATTACTTTATTACCAAATAAAAAAAAACAATACAATAATATTACTACATTACATTTAAATATATATTTTAAGTACAATACATTTTTTAAACAAGAAATATGCATAATTTGGTTTATATTTTATAACTTTGCAATGCATTTAAAAATATATCTTAAACGTTTTCATATCTTAGTTGTATGAAAGTTTCGTTTTAATACCTGAATCCTTCCATCTAATACAATAAGTTTATATGTAAATTGATATTAGATTTATTTAACAACAATATTAGTGAAAATAATTAGAACAAAGATAAAAATAAGAGAATTAATATTAAATTAGCAGTAGATCTTCATGTTCTGTGTTTTCCTGAGAATGATTGCTTAGTTCTTACTTTCTTTCTTTTTTATACTCTGTTATTCTACTCCTCCTCAATGCCAGGGCATTACAGAGTGTTATCAAATATATCAAGCTTTTAAACCACCCCAATAATTAAAACAACTTAAATGTTAAAATAAAATGATTTACAAAAAAAAAACAATTAAAAGTTTTTTTTTAACTTTTAACAATATTTCTGTAAATATATTGTTTCTTGTGTTCTCATTAATTGAAATAGTTTAAAAAAATTATATGATATATTTACAACTGGATTTTACAAAATCATTATTGTTAGATCAAAACATTAAAAATGTTCAAGAAAATCAAATTTTATTAATTTTTAATAAATTGAAAAAATGGTCATTTTATAATAATAAAAATATATTATTCTTGCATAAATAATAAATTTTTGATATAAAAAGTAAGATGAATCTTCAGATTAATACAGCTAAATTATGAAATTTATATAATTGCTTGAAAAAATCAAAAATATTCATATCATTTAAACTTTTAATTTATTATTAAAATGAGGTAAATTTTTTAATGAAATGCTAAATGAGTGTTATTTAATATTTTATCTTTAAAACATTTAATAGTTTTGATAACTTTGATACAATGTTTACAATAATTATACAAAAGAAAAAAGTAAACTGTCAATTATTTTATTGTTAATATTAACAGATAAAAACTATTTTCAAAATGAGAAACTATGAAATAATTTTTTAGAAACAAAATAGATAATTAAAATTGATTTAAATAAAAAGTAACAGGAAAGATCATAGAAATAAAAGCAAAAAAGTAGCATAGATAAAAATAAAGCAAAAAAGACTTAAGATTAAATATGAAAACAGAAGAAAAATAATTATTTTTATTATAAAGATTGCTTCAATTTATGCGACACAAAATAATTTACCTATGATTTGTATAAATTTGAATAAAATGAGTTCTTTTAAAACCCTGGTAGTTTTAGAAATTATAATACTTTTTAAAATTTAAAATATCTACTAATTTTTAATAAAAAAATAACTTTTTTTTAGTAATGCCAGTCAGTAGACGGCATTATGTAGGCGGATTCAGAGAGTATAAAAAGGAGAAGAAATAGAAGACAAAGTTAGTTGTTGTCCAGGAAGTTGGTCTGCTCAAGTACCAGTTCAGCTCTGTCTTTATTTCTTTATTTATTTATTATTTATATTTTTCTGTTGTTATTACATTAATAAACGTATATATATATTAATCTATCTGTTCTATTTATTCCCCTTTGAAGCCCAAAACCGCTACATCATCTCTCAACAGAGATGAAAACCATGGGCGCCATTAGGTTTTATGACTTTTCAACATATTAAAAAAATTATTTGTGATTTTGTTTGCCATTAATAAGATGTCTTGCCCAAAAAAAACTGTATGTATAAAAAAATCCATAAAAATTTTAAGATACGACATTTAAAAAAAAATTTTTTTGATAAGCGCTATCTTTAATTTATTAATACTTGATGTTTAAAAGTAGACTAAAGTTTATATATTAAAATAATATGATAAAGGAATCTTATTGTTATCTATCTTGTCAATTATATAAAAATATTTTAGTAATTAATAAATTTTGTTATATATACTTATTTTTTTAGAACTCTTTCCAATGTTGTATGTATTTTCATTATCGTATCACAAAATTAAATTTATGATTTAGTTATTTGAAAATAAATATTTTATTAAAGTGCTTTAAAAAATAAAATTTAATAAATCTACTTTAAGAAATAAAAAACTATAACAAAAGTTCTAAAAAATTGCTTTTTATTTATAGAATATATAATATTTTCTTTTAATAAACAAAAATTCATGAGAAAAAAATATATTTAAAGAAAAATTAATAAATTATGATTAAATTAATAGATATAATAATAACTTTCAAGAATACAAATTTAAAAATTCTATAAAAAAATGTATATGTAGAGTGACGTGTTAAAAGATATTTAAATTTTTAATAATAAATAATGTTGCATTAATTATTTGTATAACTTTATATTTTTACAAAAGATCACTTTTGGAATTTAAAATTTCAAGTAATACAAAATGTTGAATTTTAACAAAATATAAAATTATTGTTAATAAAAGATAAATCTGCTTTTATTAAATATTTTTTAATGAAATTTTTTTTTAAGTTTTTTTAATGTTGAATAAGATTTTGTTACTGTCTGCAAAGATTATTTGTAACTTTTCAAATGGTAATTTTGAAAAAAAATAATTTTATAATATTTTAAATCGGTTCTTATAAACGCTGTTTTAAATTAATTTATTTAATATATTCTATTAAGCATAAAAAAGTTTATTTTCTCTAGTTATTATCATATATCTCGTATTAAAAAAATCATTTTAACACTAATAATATTAAAATCAAAAAAGTAAAATTGGTTTAAAAAATAAATACAAAAATTATTTATTTTAAAGTAGTATTATTTTTAATAAATACAAAGTATAAATTAAACTTTTAAATATATTTTGCTTGCTATCTTTTGAATCGTTGGCGTATTGAATCAATTTAAAAAATAGTTGACTTGAAAAAAAGTTTTGTAATAATTAAATTATAAGAATAAAGTATAAATTAGTAAGAAGAAATAATTATCTTTCTTATTATTTCTTTATGTATTGGTATTAGTTTGTCACTAGCAAAACTGTTAATAAAATATTATAACTTTTTTATAAAACTTTTTCTACCGTGCTTATCAATTAATACTATTCTTTAAAAAAAGAATCCTATAATTATTTATTTATCTCATGTATTTACAATATAGCGTGACATCGTGAATGTAGTGTGATATTTTTTACTTAAAAAAATATATGACATTGATACATCATTAAGATGATAGTTGTTGAATTGAACTTTTATCAAACGAAGTAACATTAAATATTATAAATGCCATTAAGTTATATTTGTATATTAAACATTTTTAATTTATATAAATTTATATTTTGACTAGTATCTTGATTTCAAAAATTTTTTTTATTACTTTAGATTTACATAATGGTTTTTTTTATGGTTTTAACAAAAATTTTTATTATAAAACAAACAAAACAAAATTCAAATTTTGATATGATATTTATTATTTTATTAGGTCATTTGAAAAGTTTTGAGCCTCACTATGATGGAGTTAATATTTTTCCCTAATAATACCGCCATTATTTGACGTTATCCCCCTTAAGCTTAATGCTTTTTTTCCATCTAGATTTCATAGCTTCTTTACCCTTTTTGAAGCAATTTTCTTCAAAGCCTTCAAAATAGTCATCTACGGTCTTTTGAAGCTCTTCAAGTGATGGAAATCGCTTTCAACTTAGAAATTTTTTTAATCTAGAGAACAAATAAAAGGCAGATGGAGCTAAATTTTAAAAATTAGGTGGATTGGGCAATAATTCACATCTCAAACTTGAAATTTTTTATAAAAAAGTCAAGCACGTATGAGCATGTGCATTGTCCTGATGAAAAATGATTTTTTTTTGTTCAATCTAGGTCTTTTTTCACGAATCTTTTGATCCAACTGGTCTAAAAGATTAGAATAATATTCTCTAGTTATAGTTTGACCATTTGGAAAAAAATCCATTAGCAGAATCCCTTTAGAATCTCAAAAATTGAAGCCATAATTTTTTTGCTTCAAAACGTTGACTTAACCTCCTTGGAAGGTGGAAAATTAGGGTTTTTCCATTCTTTTGACTATTTTTTTTGGCTCAGGATTGTTGTAGAGAATCCACATTTTATTCTTAATTAAAAATTTTTTAATGAAATCCCTTTTATCTTTCAAAAAAAGCTCCAAAATTTTCTTTTGAAATTTGAACTCTGGTGCTTTTTTTATTGATTTTTAGTGAATGCGGCACCCGTATTGCGGACATTATTTTCATATTTAATTCTTCAATTTTTATATAATATTTTTATTCTACAGAAATCTCCATCTTCTTAGCTATCTCCTTGACTAATAATTTTTTATGATTCATTACCATTTCAGGGACTTTTTTAATGATTTCTTTGGTCGTTGCATTTTTAAGGCGAAACTGCGTGGATCATCTTCTAAGCTTGTTTTTTCATGATTCAATTTAGATATCCATATCCTAATAGTGCCATTCGAAAAAGAATCTTCTCCTGATACGTTTAGCATGTTTTTGAAGATTTCTGTGGCTTTTAAGCCCTTTTTTACAAAGCTTTTTTTAACGGACTTTTTTCAAATTTTTCCATGGTAGAAAATATTTAAAAATCGAATGGTTTTAAATATTAATAACTGATAAAAAAAATTGTCTTATCAGTTAGGGTTTTTTTCCATAGTGATAAAAAAAGTTTCTCTTTAAGATAGGCTATATATTGGTTTTATTTTTTAATGACTAATGCTTTAGGCTCAAAACTTTTCAAATGACCTAATAATTTTAAACTATGCATTTAAAAAGAAATAACTTTTATTTGCCCATTTATTTCTAGTTTTTTTTTATCCTTAAAATAACTTTCAATACATTTTTTTGTTTTTTTACGGTAAATAAAATTATCATATTTTTAGAAATGATTAAAAGTGCATACTAATTACAAAACCAAGCCATATTTTTTTTTGTCAATATTTTTATTATTTATAAGTACGATAAAATTAAATACAAATTATTTATATTTTATAAAAATTAAATAATTTTTTTAATCTACTATTTCTAAATTTTTTTCTCTTTATTTGTATGTAATATTAATATAAATAATTTTTTATAAATAGAGTAAAGTACTTCTGTAGAATAAAATAAATTCCAACTTAAATTCATCTTTTATTAAATATTTTAAAATTAACATGAATAATTTTTTTGAGTTAGAAAGATGTTTTTCAAAATTATTTTATAGTTTATCAAAAATTATAATTTATTTTATTAATACTATTAATTTATTTAATTAGCTTTTCTTCAATATTATTTACAAGTAATTTTACAAAAAATTTAAAGTTTTTTTTACTAATTAAATATTTCGATAACACCTTTTATAAAAAAATTAAAATTTTACCAAAAAAATGCACGCTTTTAGTTTACTCTAAACTTACTTCTAGATACTTAATGATTAAATTTTTTTTACTATTGTATACTTAAAGTGCAAATTATGTAATATTAATAGCTTTAAAAAATTACTATAAATTATTATTTCATTGATACTTAATTAATAATTACATTTTTAATACATATATAAGTATTTATACATTTGAATTGAAGATATATAAATATTTATAATGTTATATATTTTAAAATTGTGTTAGAATAACACAATAACATCGTGGTATTAAATATAAACGTTAAATTTATATCTTTTTTTTTATTTTTATCATAATAAATTTTTTTTTAAAATATAGCTAAAATTGATAAATCTTTTTAACTATCTCAAAATATTTTTTTACCATTAAAAATTTCAAGATAAAAAGATAATTGTAAAAAGTTTAATGTAAAAATTTAATATAAATTTTTATTAAAATAAAAACAAATTAGGAAACATTTATACTGAAAGAGATTTTTTTTTTATCTAGGTACAAAGTCATATTTCACCATATAATTTTTTAATGTTCTTTTTTATATTATTTTTCTATGACCTTCCTTGTTTTGTATATTCTCTATTTTTTTAACTTGTAAATGTAATGTCTAAAAAATGTATCATTTTTCAGTTCTAAAGCTGTATGTGTTTAATAACAAAAAATAAAAAAATAAAGTTTATGTAAACAAAAAAAAAAGAACAAAAAAGTTTAAAAATAAAGAACAAAAAACATAATATAAAAAAATGTCACCATGACGCTTTGGTGAAAAAGGAGATCAATTTTGACTGAAACAAAAAAAGTACCCTTCAATTTTGTTTTTGAATTATATAAAAATATTGTTTAATTATTCTTCACAAAAAAATACATATTAAAAATTTAAAAATATAGTTGCGAATTCAGAAATGATTTTTTACTTTATTAAAAGTCATTTTTTGATTAATCTTTGGATTATTCTTTGGTTTGTTTATATTCATGATCTAAAATAATTTTACATTTCCCATTTTCATAATAATGCTTTAATCTTGCGTGCCATGCTATTGAAGAACATGCTGAAATAGTTCTAAATTGATGGACTACTTTTCTAGGTAAAAAGTATACACAATCTTCTTTTAAAGATACATGAACATACTTTATATCATTACGTCTAATTTGATTAAGTTTAGCTTCGTCAACCCATATATTACATTGATTTAATGGTGGATGAGATAAATTGATATCCAAAAGTTGGACAATTTCTTCAATATATTTTGCTGGAAAACAAACAACATCTTTTAAAATTCTATTTATTCCATTGTATGGATCAGAAGGACTTCTAATAGCTTTAAGTATTCCAACAGCTCCAGTACAATCTTGTATTAAACCACATCTAGTAAAATCTGCATGAGATGGAGTACGATCTTCATAATGAATTTCTCTTTTTGCATGTCTTCTTAGTCCACAATATTTTGGTCTTGATTTTTCTTTGATATTACCATCAATGTCATCAGTTGTAAAACATTGTTCACCAGGACGTACCCAAAAAATTGGACCATCATTACTGTCAATTGGGCGCATATTTGTACCAATAGTAAATTTTCCCCATGGCATAATTGGACCAGTTATTATATTGGTATTTAAATTTTCTAAATATTCTTCAAATATGTCACCACATTCTTCTTTTTTCTTTCCTACAATACTTAAAGCTTCCAATCCACCGTATCTAAATGTCCCATTACAATAATTATCTATTACTTTTTGATAATAATCTTTATATTTTGTAACATGAACAGCTTGTTTACTAGTTAATGAACCATATTTAACAGGAAGATTTGAATAATCTTTTATTAACCATTCAAACATATCTTCTATATCTTTAGCACCATTATCAATTATAGCACAAGCAAAAATTGCAATTTCATCTACCTCCCAGTAAGCAAGACGAATAAATTCATCAACAAATTCTTTTTGTTCTTTTATGGTTAAATGTTTTTTAACTGTCATCCAATCTGTTCTAACAAATTCTCCTAGACCATTTGGGTCAACTTCTATTTTAATGAATTTCATATATTTCTCAGTAACTTTTGGAAGCAATTGATTACTGTTAGTTTCTTTTTCATCACAAAATTTTTCTTTTTCATCAGAAATTTTTTCTTTTTCATCAGAACATTTTTCTTCTTTATGACAATTTTTTTCATTTGAGGGCTTTACCTCTTCAATAAGTTCTTTTTTTATTGACTCCATTTTTGGTTGTTTTTCAGGAATGGGACATTTTACAACGCCTTCATATTCTATTTTTTTTGTTGTTGCGACATTTGATTCCAATTTTGGAGATCTATTATTTATAATTTCAGAATCAATTGACGTTTTGATTGCTTTGTCTTCTGATGAAAATTTTTCATTTTCATATGTGATAATTTCTGATGATTTAGTTTCATTACAAATTGACTTCAACATTTTAAAAAGTTTCAAAATTAGCAAACAATATTGTAAGAAAAATAATACTTATTTGGCATTACTGCACTAACCTAGATTAAAAAGGTAATATAGATAAGATTTTTGAATGTAACTATAGATTGATAAGAATAATATTACACAAAGAAAGTAAATAGTTATAGTGAAAAATAATTGTCTGGTTTTAGTTTTATTAAAAAGCAAGTTTTAATTAATTCGTTGATTAGTAAAAAGTAATTTTTCCTGTAACTTTTTATTACGACATAAATATATTATATTATATCTAAATTATATCTTATTGTTTAAATTTAATTAATTTAATTAACCTTAGTTATGTTCTTAACAAATTTAAAATATAAAAAAATAAGATTTAAATATATTTAATTAATAAGGTTTATAATCGATATAATGAATTAACTGTTGTCATGGAATTGTATACTAATTTTCTTGTAGTTTAGTATAAAGATTGGTCAAAAAAAGTAATATATATTATAAGTGAACTTTTTATTCCCATTGATAGCATGTTAATTTAGTGAAATTTATGATATATAAATGTAGTTGATATTATACATACATAAAATATGGGATATCTATATATTACTGTTAAAAATATATGAACACCATTCCAAAATGTTCGTCACATGAGGAAATAGTAAAATAGTAACTAATTAGTTTTTTATCACTATATTTGAAAAAAAAAATTTTTTTCGTATTATATTAAAAATAATTATACTACTATAATGTTTAAATGATTATATGTTGTAAAAGTAATTTTCAAAAAAGTATATATAATTATATAATAGATATAAAAAAACAAATTTATTATAATTGAAGTATTTTGATCAAGGTAAAAGAAAATATCTAATTTAATAAAAAAAAATGATAAGACAAAATTAAATAAACTAAAATATTTACAAAATAAATAATATAATTTTTTCCAACAAATGATAAACTAATTATCTTTATTTAAATGTAATTTATTTTTAATAATAATATTTATACAAATAATAGTGGCAATTTTATGGTTAATTAGATTAAATTCCTAATAACATTAAAAATGTAAATTCAAATATTTATCTTTTATTAAGTTATTTTTCGTTTTTTTTTTACAATAAATTTTTTTTTTTAAATATCTAAAGTGGCAGTTAAATATTTAAAAATAAAAATATAATGTGTATATACATGTCATTAGTAAATTTTTATTTAATGTTTGAAATACATTTTTACATACATTTTAAGCATCAATTTTTTACCTTTATTTTATAAGAATGATCTATCATTTTTAAAAATAAAAATTATTCTTTATATGGATAAGAAGGACTTGATATAAATAATTTTTATTATAATACTCAAAATTATGAAATTCTTTGTTAAATATATTTTAAAAATAATATGATTAAATTTAATGAAACACTATGGGATTGTACGTAATATTATCAAGAATTAGCATGCTTAAAAATATTTGAAGGATTGTTTTTGATAACTCGAATAAAATTAACATATTTCAATATTTATTCTATCATTATTATTATTATTAAAATCTTTTACATTCCCTTTTACTATTTACTATTTTTCTTTCTAATTACTAAAAATTTTTTACTTTGTACTTGATAAATTTTTTATGACTAGATTTTTCAAAAGTTTATTACTTCTTTACTTTTTTATATATACATTAAAATTTTCTTCCAAAATAATAATAAATGATCATATGTAAGAATAAAATAAAAAAATAAATATTTTATATTTTATTAGTTGAATTGTTGTATTATTTTCACATAAAATTTTTAAAATTATGTTTGCTAACATATTCTTAGTTGACGGATTGACAAAATTTGAAAATTTAAAAAAAAAAAATTATTTATTGATGTTAGAATACAAAAAACGTTTTTTTTTTTTAAACAAAATATTTTAAATGTATTTTTTTTTATATATTGATAATTTTATATTCTTAAAATGTTTAAATTAAAATTTTGCCATATGATTTAAAAAAATATTTTAAAAGCTAAATCTTAAACTCATTAGGGTGTTTTAAAAAATGATTCTTATAAATTATATTATCTATATTTAAATTTTAAAATATTTTATACAATTAATAAGATAATAAATCAAATCTGATTAACTAACTTTTATGTGTTTCAGTTAGTAGTAACATATTTTTTTTTACAATAATTAAATGAATGTATGATTTTATTGTAAGATACTTGCAAATTAAAGCTACTCTTCTACTCTTCATTTTATCAAATTTTAAAAAGTTTACTAAATTAGAAATTTATCTTTTTATTTTGAAGTCATTAGGAAGATTTGATATTAGGAAGTTAATGATTTTTATATTTGTAACTAGCATAAAGATGGTATTGAGCTTTAAGGAGGTTATTTATTAGCTTAATAACAACTATTCCTAAAGAAATCATCTAATTTTAAAGAAAGTTAGCTTCATTTATTAACAATTTTCAAAATTAACTCATTTTACAGTACATCAAATTTATAATTTATTTTCTTAATTTTCAATATATATATATTATGATTTGTATGACGGCACCTCTATTGAAATATATTATGCCACATATAATTTAACATTATAGATATATATGATTATGGATTGTCATGTTTTTAAATATAGACTGCCAAAAGTGATAAAAGTAGTAATCTGACATATTATTAAAGATTCTTATAATATACTCCTTTTTAACTATACTTTATACAAAGTTTTACTAAATTTTATATGATGTATATTTTAATGAAACATATCATAAATATAAAATTTGAAGCTAGAATTTAATTATAAAATATTAATAAAATATTATATTTCATGGACTGTTTTAAGAAATTTTTGTAAGTCTTTTCATATTTAAAAGATTTTTCTTTAATATTTAATGATATATTAGTTGAGAACTCCCAAGCTGATATTTATTTTTTATTAACTTGGATTTATTTTTTCTTTACTATTATAAAATACTAATAATTTATGTTGTTTAATACAGAGCCTTGAATTACTCTACGCAAACATCATTCATATATAAAATATATTATATTTGTCAAAAAAATTATTTTTAACTTTCTTCACTCAATTATTACTTTTTAAGGATAACTATTAAATTATACAATTTGACATTATATTCAAATATCATAATTGGATTTCAATAAGTTGATAAAGGTAGTCTTATATAATTTTGATGTTAGAATTATAAAATAGACAAATTTTATAAGTACATTTGACACGGCGCATCTTAAGTTACTTTTAAAATTTTCATTTTGTAGGAAATATTTATCGTATGTAGACAGTATTTTTTAGTAATTTTATCATTTGAAACATTATCTTAAATTTAAAAAAAAATATATTATATCACTCGAATTTAGGCTTTATTTTTATCATATATATTTTTGTTATTAGTATTAAAAAAATAAATTTTTTTTTTATTTTAAAAAATTACTAAAATAAAATGAATAAAAAAAAAATTTACTTTAATTAATTTAATTTTTTATTTTATAATTATAATAACTATTAAAAGTATTATATATTTTAAAATATAATATTATTATTAATATGTCTACCTCCTTTTTAAGAAATTTTTTTTTTATTTTAAAAGAAACCTTGAAGCAGAATATGATATTAAAATGAAGGAGAGCCTTATGAAATATTTAATGTTATACTCAAAACTATTTGTCGGATTGCAAGTAGCAATCACTTTAACATCTGCATCTTATTTAATGTTAAGTATTCTTCACGAGTGATTTTAGATATACTTAGACATCAAAACTTACTTTGTCTTCACCATATTTACTTGGTCTTTGTTAAGCTACTTTGAGTGATAAAAGATATCAAATCTTTTTAATAGGTTATTATTTTTAATCATGCCTAAAATACTTATACAGATTGGTTTTTAATTTATTTTTATTTACACATAAAATCTATTAAGAGTACTCTTTTTAATGATTTTTTTTATTATTATTTTAACATTTTTATATCCATATCAACATAATAAAAATTATTTTTCATGTTTCATTTAATACAAAAATAAATCAACAAAAAGATTAATCAATTATCAAAATTTTTATTATTAGTTTATAAAAGCATTTAAAATATATAAAATAAACAAATGACAAATTATTTTTTAAATAATTATTTTCTTTATATATATATATATATATACATAATTTATAAAATAAATAATTAGTTTTATAAAATACTAAAAGTTAAAAGCATTAAAAATTTTTAATTTGAACTAATTTTTAGTAACAACAAAGGACATATGTATTAGTTTATTTTCTTAGAAATTGTTATTAACTTTATCATTTTGTTAACAAAATTAAGTTTATTTTAAGAATACATAAAAGATTAAAATATATTTTAAAAATTATTATTTATAAAAAAATTTTTATTTACGAAAGTTTTCTATTTTCTTATTATTTATACTAATTGTCTTTTTTTTTTTTTATTTATTTAAATCTTTTATTGATAGGATAATAGAAGATCAAGATATATTAAAGAGCTATTACCATTTCCGATTACTTTTTTTCTTTTTCTGTTATCTCTATTACAACATTACTTTACTCCCTCCTTCCCATTAAAGAAACAATTAAGGACGCGGCATTATTTATAACCAAATAGTGAATATGTCTTTAGTTATGAATAAGTTATAATGGGAGTTTTAAGTAATTTATAAATAGAAGTATTGAGATTTTTTAATTATATATGCTTATTATATATTTCTTAGCATGTCCTAAGATTTTTACCGCTTCTAGCGTGCGACAACATCATTTTCTTTTTTCTGATATCATTAAAAAGTGTTGTATTGTTAAATAATACTTGTAAATATTTAAATTATTTTTACATCATTTTTAGAATGTCTTTTTATAATTCATTTTTATTTTTGACAGTTTTATTTTTAAATGTAAGTAAATAAATACTTATATATAATTATAATTATATAAAATTTCTTTTTTTTTTAATAGTTTTATCAAAATTCATATACTATCTTGTCTTCTCAAAAGGATGTCACTGTCAAAACTAAATTAGGATATATTCAAGGAACAGAATCTATATTTTTAAATGAAAAAGTTCGTTATTTTTTAAGTGTACCATTTGCAGAACCACCTATTGGAGATTTAAGATTTAAACCACCAGTTACTAAAAAACCATGGAATAATACATTAAGAGCAAAAAAATTATCACCAGCATGTTTTCAAAATCGTGATACATATAATGAATCATTTTGGGGTAGTGAAATGTGGAATGCTAATACAGAAATTTCAGAAGATTGTCTTTATATGAATATATGGGCACCAGCATCTGCTCATAATTTAACAGTTATGGTATGGTTATTTGGTGGTGGTTTTTCATCTGGTAGTCCATCATTAATATTATATGATGGTAAAGCTTTAGCTTTACAAGGAAATGTTATTGTTATTAATATCAATTATAGACTTGGTCCATTTGGTTTCTTATATTTAGATCATGAAGATGTACCAGGTAATGTTGGTATGCTTGATCAACAATTAGCTTTAAAATGGATAAAAGATAATGTTGTTTATTTTGGTGGTAATCCAAATCAAATAGCATTATTTGGTGAAAGTGCCGGAGCAAGTAGTATTATGGCTCATTTAATTGCTCCAGGAAGTAAAGGTATATTTAAGAATGGTA
Source organism: Strongyloides ratti (assembly GCF_001040885.1). Classification (NCBI taxonomy): domain Eukaryota; kingdom Metazoa; phylum Nematoda; class Chromadorea; order Rhabditida; family Strongyloididae; genus Strongyloides; species Strongyloides ratti. The sequence continues at coordinate 1,204,125 of NC_037309.1, read as the reverse complement.
TATTACAATCTGGATCATTAGATAACAAATGGAGTATGGATACTCCACAACGTGGATTAGATAAAAGTCAAAAATTAGTTAATGAAGTACAATGTAATCGTTCAACTATTGAAGAGACAATACAATGTATGAGAAATGTTCCACCAGGAACACTTGTCGATAATATGTGGTCAATAACTAGTTATTTTCTTGAATTTCCACTTGTAATAATTTCTAAAGATCGTAATTTTTTCCGTAAAATTGATGCATTTGATGCTTTACGTAATAAACAATATGATAAAGATATTAATTTAATGATAGGAATAAATCATGATGAAGGAAATTATTGGAATATATATAATTTAAAAGAATATTTTGATAAGGCGGAACAACCATTAATATCTTTAGATGAGTTTAATGAATGTGTTGATACGGCATTTAAAGATCAATCTTCAGTAGTAAGAAATAGTGCAAAAAAAGTTTATGGCACTGATGATTGTAAATTACTTGGACAAGGGAGACATAAATTTTTCGCAGATCAAATAAATCAAATGGTTGGTGATTATTTTTTTACATGTGATTCATTATGGTTTGCTGATCAATATGAACATAATCCTGGTAAAATTTATGTTTATTATTTTGATCAACCATCGAGCGCTAATCCATGGCCAACATGGACAGGTGTAATGCATGGTTATGAAATAGAATATGTATTTGGTGTACCAATATATAATGACACAGCTGGTTATACTAAACGCGAATATCATTTTAGTCAAAAAATTATACAATTTTGGACAAGTTTCTCATCTACTGGGTATGTTAAAATATAAAAAACTACATATATAATAATAATAATAATAAATTATTTAATACTTTTTTTTTTTAAATTATTTTATAGAAAACCAACTTTAAAAAATGGTAATAAACATGAAAAAGATTGGCCACCTTATAGAGGAGGATATAAATGGGGAAAATGGATGAATTTAAAAGCAGGTTCCCATATGTCTCCAATAAATGCTAAAAAAGGAAAAGAATGTCATATGTGGAGAGAAGTAAAAGATATGGAATATAAAACTTACAGTATGTTTTAAAACAATAAATTTATATGTATTATACTTAACTAATTATATTTTAGAGTTATCTCGTTCTTTACTTATTAATGGTTCTTCACAATACAAAACCAATGTCATCTTCTTAGTAATGATCTCATCGGCTACCTTTATTTTCAAGACAATATTTTATAAAAACTATTAAAATAGAAAAGGAAGATACTATGTAGAATTAAAACATTTCAGTCTAAAAAAATTATCAAAAATTTTTCTTTTTTACACATCCCTAAATAATTCCTTTTTTTTCGTCTTGAAAACATATCACAAAAAAAAATGATAAAATTCCAAAAAAAAATATCTATAGAAACTTATATAAAGAAAAAAAAAATATTTTTTTTTTGCTCAAGCCTTTCCAAATGACATAATGCAAAATATACAATAATTTTTTTTTAGAAATAACAAAACTTTGATAGTTATTTTACTATGTAAATACCATTTCATTAATTCCAAATAATATTTAATGTTTAGTATAACTTTTTTAAAAACTAAAATAGCTTCTATTATAATCCTGTGTATGCATAAGCAAATTAATTTTTTATTGCCAAACTAATCATCATTTATAAAACGATGTTTTAAATTTCATATTTAAATATTTTTTCTCTAATAATACTTTGTAGTATTTTTTTCTATAAAAAAAAAACTTTTTTTTTTTGCTTCTAATTTTTTGTGAATAATATTTGAAAGCTAACTTTTTTTTATATGCTTTTTTTTTTCTTTACATTATTACTATTTTTATAAATAAATCTTTAAACAGTATTCAAATGATTTTTTTTTCTTCATTTTTTTCTAATAAATAAATTTAAATGAATATATCTAAAGTACTTTTTTTTTATAAAAACACAAGATATTTAAAATAGTAGCTAATTAAAATAAAGTAAAAAGAATTTCTTAAAAGTGGTGAACTAAAACCATACTGTAATAGTATTGTGAATGGTTATTTCAAATATTTATGATGTTTTAAAATATAAAAATATGTTTAAAAAAATTTTTAGTAAAATAAAACTTAATATTAAAAAAATAAATATTTTTAAATAACATAAATTTCTTTTAAAAACAATATATTTTTAAAAATATAATTATTAAGATATAAAAGTATGTCTACTAAAAGTTTAATTTTTACATACATTCTTCTTATCTATATCCATTTTGAAAAAACAAATCAATATATTTATTTTAAAAAAAAAGAACAATGTTATTAAAATAATATTATATAACCATTTGTTTTTAATAACTTTGATAATTTAATATAACATTTTTTTTTAAATTTATAATAGTATTTGATAACATAACTTGCTTATTTGAGATTATATTATGACAAAATAAAATATAAAAAATATTGAAGACATTTATAATATAGCAACACCGGAATCAAAATTTTGAATGTTTCCAAAAATATTTACATCATTAGACGTAATTGTTTTGGGAGATATTGGTGGATCACTATTTGAAGATAATGATCGAGATGTTTTACGAATTAACATTTGAAGATAATTTCTTAAACGATTTGTAAATGCAATAAAGATAAATGCATTGACACTTGCTGAGAACATTGATAAAATGTTACTAATGTGTGATTGTATATAATCACGTCTATAAAATATAAATTATTTATTATAATTAAAATATTACCTTATTGGACATTGCCTTTGATATAATAATTCCCATTTTCTGAATATATTATATATTTGAAGTGAATGAAAAAGAAGATATAAAAGTATCATAAGAACTATTGACACAGTGGCACGAAATTCTTGTTTTTGTCTTATAATATAAACTTTTCGTCTAATTAATGTAAGTGATTGTTGGGATCTAAAGATAAGAGGTTTATGAGATAAATATTATGATGAATTAACAAAATAATTAACAATACCTTTGATGTGTTTGTGGTTTGTATGTTTTTCCACCATCAATGTTTAATTGGTTGTAAGCAAAGTGTTTACTTTTAATAATTTCATATAATGTCAAGATACTAAATATTGACATAGCCAAGAATGGTAAAACATTTGCAAAAAAGGGATCAAGAAAAGAATGATAAATAACACGATATGGAGTTAATAATTCTGTTGTTTCTGGTCGTCGAATAACTCGAAGTATTGGTTTCCATTTAAATTGAAGTTCTAAAATAAAAATAGGACTTCTAAAAATAAATATAATAATCATCATAATAGATAATGTTCTTGCTGCTTTTCTTGCTGTATCTTTATATCTAGAAACAACTGGTCTTGAAATCTATAATATTTAAAATATTAATTTATTAAAATTTTCCACCTTTTTTTTTATTTACCTTCCAATACCTATGTGCTGATAATGATGCAATTGTCCAAGCATGTAACGTATTAATTAACAGTTCAATTCTTGGCATTGTATATTTTAAAAATCTTCTTTCAAGCATACAAAATTGATAAAATGTATGATTTTCTAAATGATGACTATCACAAAATTGAGGAATTAAAAGTGCAGCAGATGTAACTATTAATTGACAATGATCTAATATTAATAATGCTTTGAGATATACAAAAACACCAGATGTTATTTTTGGAGGACTATATAAACATATCTAAAAAAGCAATAAAAAATATATACATTAATCTTTAATTTATTATAATACTATTTTTCTATGACATTAACACTTTAGTATATTATATATTATATACATTTAAAAATTTTTTAGCAAATAAATAATATATAAAAATAAAAACTTACCAAAGCTGAAGTGTTAAAAAAAAGACCAAGAACTGTTAATGGTGTCAATATATATAAATTAATATTTGATAATTGAAAATATAATTCATGATCATGAACTTTTGGTTCGTGATAACAAGCTGTTGTTAGTGATGATAATATATCTATTGCATCCATTATCTTTTTTTTAAAATAAAAAATAATATTTGATAAAAATTTTTCAATAGAAATCTTATATACATGAGATTTTTAAAAAATCAGTTTATATTTTTTTAAGTAATTCAAAAAAAAAATTTTTTTTTCTTCTTTAAATAATAATCTATAATGTTATTACTTTTTTAAATTTCTGAGAAAGTTGATATAAATTATTTTTTAATAAATTAAAAATAGCTAAAAACATAATAATTAAAAATGATAAGTTTATTTTTTTAGTTAAAATTAAAAATAATTTAAACATTTTTAAAAAATATATATTATTTTTTTACTAATTTAAACATATTGTTCTAAAATTTAGGATAAAAATTGTTTGAAAATGTAAAAGAAAAAATTCATTAAAGTTTTTTTTTTTATTAATCGGAATTTTTTAACATAAATTTTGCCATTTAAAAAAAAAAAATATTTAAAACATCTAATTATTATGTGTATGATTAAAATTATACAGTTTAAAAGGAAGTATATAATTATAAATAATTTATTCATCATAACTAATTATTTTTTTATAAAAAAAAAAGTTTTCTTAAAATATATCATTAATAAGAGATAAATTTTTTATTTTTGGGAGTAAAATATATTCTTTACTATTTTATAGACATTAAAAGTATTGGTAAAAATAAATATTATTATCATGTTTAATATTTATTTTATTTTAATTAAAATATATAATATTTTTGTTGCAATGTTTTGTATTTTTAATAATTTATTATATATTATACACATAACACAAGATTCTTTGCGGAAATAAAATAAAAGATATTGCTAAGAAAAAAAAAATTATTATTTAAATTAAAAGTTTTTATAAATAGAATAATTTTATCTTTATAATAAAGATTATCTCTATAAAAGATTATTTCTAAAATTTTTATTAAAATGTAGTACTATATAAAGATTTATATAAGAAATAGTCGTTTAAGTATCTTAATAGTAATGTAATCAGAAAGTGTAGTAAAAATTTAAAATACAATTAAGTGATTAGTTTGATTGATTATTAAATAAAATAACATACTTCATAAAATTTATCTTTTTAAGCTAAGACAAATATTATATATTTATACTATTGTTGATTTTTATTGTCTTGAATTGTTTATGATAAATCTGATCAAATAAAAGATAATACTATATGTGATAGAAATATATTTAAATAATATTATATAATTTAAATGTTTCATTAAATTTATATAATATAACGATTACAAATTACAAAATAAATATTTTTATTAAATTTTTCGGTAAGTAAAGATAAATTATCAGTCAAATATTTTGCATTAAAAAATATGGTATAGGATAAATTTTTTTATCTAAAATGTAGTTATACATTATTTAAAAGTATTAAGTATAATTAAACTTCAATTGAAGAAGTGGGAATAATTTTACTATATATATCTTATAATTACAAAGTATAGTACGTTCAGAATAATTTTAAAGCTATTATTTTAGTTTATTTAAATAAGAAGACTTTTTCTAAATTAGAAAAGCTTATATCATGTTAATAGAAAATAAAGAATAATAAATATCAAAATAAATAAAAGTCATTATCAATGGTTGTTGACAAAACATATTATTATATGACATTTATCTACCTTTTTTAGAAAGAATATCTCAATTAATCATATTCATCTTCTTAAGGTTACATTTCAAAATACACAATTTGCCATTTAGAAAGTGATTATTGAATATTTTCATACTACTTTGATATTGTATTTAAGCATTAAATAAATTTATAAAATATCAACTTACATTTATTTTATAAGTGTATTAGATAATGGACTTAAAAAGGCAAAAAATAAATAAATAACTATACAGAGAAAGTTATATAATACTTTTTTTTTTATTATAAATGAAAAAAAAAGATTATTAATATTTAAATTTAATTAAAAGAAAAAAGTTTAAAAGTTTATAAATAAAATTTAAATAAATTTATTTATCTGTTTATTTTATTGTATCTAGATAAATAAAATAATAGGACAATAGACAAAAATTTTTTAATTTTTTTTAAACTACTTTATATATATTTATATATTATATGATCAATGGGAAGGTAAAATAAACTAATAATAAATGTGTTATATATATTTAAAAAAAAAAAATTTGATCTTTTCAATGGAGTATTAATAGATATTAAAATATAAAGTTCATTGATGTGAGGTATATAATTTAAATGAATACAGTTTATAATAAATTAAAGGATATTTTATTTCACCAAAAAGTATAAAATTTTTATTTTTTAAATAATATAAATGAAAGAGAAAATATAAAAGATTTTTATATCCTTTCTTATATTATTAAATAGATAAAAAAAATTTCTTTATATTTGATTGTTAGATATGTATTTGTTAGAAAAAAAAATGCTTATATGATTCAAGAAAAATAGTTTTTAAATTCTTAATTAGTAATTATTAGATAAAAAAAATAATAAATTTTAAATATAAAGATAATCAATTGTAATAATATATAAAATAACATATTGGAATTTACTCCATAAAAGTTACATAATAAAATATAATAGCAAAAGTAATTTAAAAATTTACTATAATCTTTGTTAAAATTATTCATAATTTTATATATCTACAGCAAATAAAAATTTCATATTATTATGAATTTATATCATTTATTTAAAATTAATTATATATTTTCTCTCGGCACCAAATCAAAACATATTATAATAAGAAAGTGATTAAATTATAAGTGTAGATAAGAATAACGATAATTTAATTTATGTATATTTATTATTATTCATAATATTTACATTTTACTTGAAAAAAAAATTTAATATGAAAAAAAATAGTCAAAAGAAAAAATTAAAACTTTTGAAATATATTTTAAAAAATTTTGATAACAATAAAAATTAAGGAGTTTATTTACAGATATTCAACTTATAGTATTTGTTTTGATGTGGATATTCTCAAGAATATACTATTTTAGTAAACATATTTCAATGTTTTTCAAAACAGATCAACACATTCAAAGTCTAAAAATTGCTTTATTTTTAATTAGTTTATCATAATGTTACGAATAATAAATAAAATATTTTATTACTATTAGAAAAAAAAAATTATTCTATTAAAAATAAAAAAAAAAGAAAAAAAATGAAATATAAGTGAAAGTAAGTGAAATATTTCTCCTGTACCCTTTTATTTTTATTTTCATTTGTAAGTAAATTAAAGATTTAATTATGATAAAAAAAAATATATAAATTGAAATGTACTATATTACATGATTTCATAATAAGATTTGTGCATATTTTATTTGATAATAAAAAGCTAATTTTTCAAGAACAGCAATCTTTGAAATTTATTCGAGATGCTTAAAGTACCACTTATACCTTTATTTTTTAATAAAAAAAATATTAAATTTTACATATACTTTTTGTTAAATAACATATTAAACGAAAGCTTATAGTAATGTAAATATTATTATTATATAATTATTTTTTATATCTTATGATGTAAATTACATTTTTATTTGTTAAATATGTTTTATAGTTTTAAAAACAACATATTTTAATTTTAAAAAAAAAAACATGTTATTTAAATTTTTAATCTACTGTCAAAATTCGTTTAATCATATTTTCTCAAACGACCTTTAATAGTTCATATTTTTTATTAAAATTACTTTTTTTTTGCTGTAAATAAGATTAAAATAATTGGTTAAGATAAACATGTTTTTTTACATATCATTATCCATAATAAATTTAATAATATTAATTTAAAAATATATTAAATGGAAATTAATCTTTTGTTATTTTTAACACCTTCACACACCTTGTTTTCAAAATATATTTTATTCAAAAAAAATTTTCCAATAAACTTTGTAAATTTCAATTTTTCAAATAAAAGCTTTTTTTACATAATTTATTAAATTTAAAATCATTTTTGTGCAAATTTAAAATACGTGTTGCATTAATTAAGGAAATAATAATAAATATATATGTATATTAATAAAAGAAATTTAATAAGTTAACATTGTTTAAATTGTGAATTGAAAGTATTTAGTAAAATATAAGTGTTACTATGGAAATATGATTTTGTTACAAAGAACCTGGAAATATTATTGCATTGATGAAATATACGATTTTGAATAAATTTCCTTTAAGATAATTTACTAAAATATATATACATTATTAAAGACTTTTTTCATCTTTTTTTTTTAATTATTCTCGCTTATCTATTACTATAAATTTTTATAAGTATAATTTTTTTTTAATTTGTAGTCTTAAGTATTCTTTTTTATGTACTATATATATGTTTTACAATTTCAATTATTATATTAACTTTAAATGGTACGTACATATAATTGGAATCCATCAACACAAACAAATGTTAAACTAGGTAACAATTTGTTAGAAGATAGCAATAATAAATATGAACATAATCATGAAAAAGTATCTTATAATAATATTGTAAAAAATTCCAATGATTTGATTGATGGTGAGTTATCTAGAATAAATCCAACAAATTACATCTATCAAAATAATTTATCCTATCCACAATTAAAAACGACAACAACATTATCAAATAATCCATCTTTTTACCCTATTCAAGATAAAAATAATTATTTACCATCAACAATACCCTATCATTCTAATATAATTGAAGATAAAGAAAAAATTTCATTCAAAAACCCATTAGATATTTCATGGGATGTACCACCGGAAATTTTAGAAGGAAAAACATTTATTGTTGGTATGAAAGCATACTCTATAAATGGAAATATTATGTATAAACCATTATCGGTAAAGAACATTTTTTCATCATTAATTAATGAACATGAAGAAAATAATAAACTTAATGTAGAAATTTCTTCTCTAAATATTAATAACCAAAGAATGGAATATACATTAAATAACAAAATAGGAGAAGAAAATTATAAAAAACTTTTTGATGTGGAAAGGACAAATGGTAAAAGTTATTATGATAATAAAAATTTATATCCCTATACAAATGAAGATGTTAGTTTTCTTTTTTTTTTTTTTGTTTAACTTTTATCCTAAGTAATACTTGTTATTTCATTATTTCGAATATATTTTTTTTTCTAATTTTTTTCTTTGTAGATGAATAGGACAATTGATTATACAAATGATCAAAAGTTACCAATACTTGGTAATGGAAGATTTATTAATAATACGAGTTTAAAAGAAGAGAATATATTAAAAAGAAACAATAAAATAATTGCACCGGGTTTAAATGACAAAGAAAGACTTAAATATGAATTATTACAACAAATTGAAGAGAATAGACGTCGTAAAGAAATGGAAAGATATAAAGAATGGGAAATGGAAGAAAAAAGAAAAATTAGGTAGCGTTTTTTTTTTTTGTTAAATAAAGAAATATCTTTTTGTTATTTAATTTATTCTTTATTATATTATTTTTTAACTTTTTTTTTTTTTAGAGATGAAATATATTTTGAGAAACAAAAGCATCTAATAAAAGAAGAAGAATTACAATCAAAATTAAAAATGGAAAGAGTTCAAAAACAAGCAGAAGCTATAGCAGCAAGAGCCTCAGAAATGACAAAAAATTCTCTAAATATAAAAAAAAAATATTCACAAAATGAAAAAACTATTAATAACGAGAAAGATGATGGTAAGATAATATCATAAATTAATATAAATGATAATAATCTTTTATTATCTATAGGTGATAGAAGAAAAAAAAATTATGATGGTAATAGTTCAGAAGATAAGTTATCATTAAAAAGCATGACATCACACAGTTTACACTCACCTTCTTCATCATCACCTCCTAAACGATTAGAATGGTGGGAAATAAAAAAAAATAATCAAACAAATGTTAGAAATACAACGACATCTCCACCAATACCCGTTCTTCGTAATAAAATAAAGGATGAAAATAATGCTGGAATAAATAATGTATCAACTAATTATGAAGATACTTATAATAATAGTAACTTTATAACAAGTGGTTATGAAAATGAGGGTAACAATGAAAAGTTAGAGAAAAGAGAACACTCAGTCTCATCAACAAAATCACAAAATTTATCTGCTACAGCAGAATCACTACAAAGACAGTTACGTTTAACGAATCCCCAATAAAATTTTACATAAATTAAACCTTTTTTTTTAATTACTTTAGAAATTATACGATATTTGAAATATTAAAAAAAAAAAAATTTTAATGTTTAGGGGGAAAAATTTATTAACGTAGTATAATTTGTCATATGATATACTCAATAAACATTGTAAAAAGTTTATTTTTATATTACAAAATTTAATACACCATAAATATATATATATATATATTATATATGGTTGCATGAAATCTTCTTCATTTTAACATAATTTTTCATTTTTTTGAAATATATATAATAAAAATTTTACATTAAAATAATCAAAATAATTCTTTAGTTTTTGTTGTATTATATATAAAAATAATAAATTTTTGCTGATAAAATGCATAAATGAGTATTATAGAAATAATATCATTTTGCCAGGTAAATATTTATCAGAACATTTTCAATATCTATTACTTAATCTACTATTATTCACCATCAAAATTTATTTTTTTTTCCTTTCTTAAATTATAGTAATATATTATTATATTATGTTACATAATTATGAATAAAAAAAGTGTTTTTAACATTATTTCTTTTTAATATCATTATTTTTATTTCTTATTTCTTAATTTTAAATTATATGTTCATTAAATTTAATAATATATAACTCATTTCATTTTATTATTGGTGGTAATGTGTATGACACTACAAAATATAGAATGGTCATAAATAAAAAAATAAACTATGATAAATAGTTCAATATATATTTTAAAAAATTTATATTTTTTTATTTTAAAGTTTATATATATAAATTTTTATTGGAAAAAATATATTTTTTAAGATATAAAACTGAATCAGGTGAGAAAAATAGCAATTATTTAGAAATATTTTAAATTGTTATTTAATGTTCAAAATGTTTTTAATACAATTTCTCTTCATTTTCTATTTTATGTTTCATTCCTTTGTACATCTTATATTTTGTTCCATTTCATTTATATCTTCATTATTAATGATTTTTTTTTACAGTATATATAAGCTTTAATATTAATATTTGATGTTTTAAAAAAAAAAATTAAATTTAGATCTATATTTTTAATTTTCTTTAGTACTTTTTTTATTCTAAAAATAGTAAATTTATAATAATTTTTTTGTATAAAATTATATGCTGTTATATTTAATCATATGTGATGTATATATTGTTTTCCTATATTATATTCGTTAATATATTTTTACTATACCTAAAGTTTTATTTTTTTGAAAACAGTCATTGTTTTATTGTTTGACTAATTAATATAATAAGAAATTGTTTTAGATTGGCAGCATCATTTTTATATGATGTGTATGTATAATAATAAAAACTTATTAAAAGGAGGAGTTTTTAGTTAAAAGTTATATTTTAAATTATATATGATTATGGTCAAAAGAACAGTTATTGACGAAGATATCAGATGATGAAATTCTAAAGCCATGACTGAATAAAGTTTTTAATCTATTATATATGAGGTACCTTTTTTTCTTTTTATCTTTCCCTATATCAAATTAATATTTGTTTGATTTAGAAACACTTTTATATTATTTAAATATAAAAAAAACATATATATATATATACATGTATATATAACTGAAATTTCATTTAACAACTTAAAGAGAAATCTTATTTTTTTTTTTACTTTATTTAATTATAATTTTTAATAGAAGCAAATTGCAATGTTGTCTAGTTGTAAATACTTTAATGCTATAATATATGTGTGATTTTGTTATAATAAGGTTTTAGAAAGTAACTATATCCTCTTTTACCATTAATCTATTTGACGTTCAATGGTTGTTCATTTATATTATATATATATATATATTTTACTAAATTGGTTACCTTCTAAATAGTAGATACTATTAGTTATATCAAAAATATGTTTGCTAATATTTTTTTATCAATTATTTATCCTTGATTAAATATGGTTCCTTTATATTATATAGTATGGCAAATAAAAATACCCTTGACATTAATGATTTTGACAGTTCTTTTGAATTATATATATATATATATATTTAAAAAGATATATATATAAGAATTATAAAGCTAAACTTAAAAATTATATCAATATTTGATATATTTTTTTATTCAAAGGTACCACTATTATATACATACATTTAAATGAATATATTTTATTTGTATTGAAAAGTGTTTTAAAATTTGTTGATTGCGATTAAATGTATGTGAAAGCATTTATGTTAACAGTTATTTAAAAAGATCTATTTTCTCCTTTATTTATATATTATTAATGTAAAAAAATTTTTTTTTTTTGCAAAAAAACTTTTTATAAATATATTTATTATATTAAATAAGTTTAATATTATATTAAAAATGAGGTCAAGTAACAACACACCTTATAAGAATTTCTTTAGCCATACCTTGTTAACTATATTATATAGTTAATGCTTAATGACGACAATTTTTATTTATGTCATTCATATATCTTTACAAAATCCTCTTCTACATCTATCTATCCATTTATCTATCTATCTATCTATCTACATACATAATTTAAATATGTAATATATTTCAAATTAAATTTTTAAAAGTACATTGAATTTTGTTGTTTAATGTATCATGACTTTTAAATAACTCTTTTTTTTTATCATCCCATTTAAAGTATTAAATTAAATCATATAAAAAAAAATGAAACAAAAGATTTTACTATATAATATATATATATATGGATAGGAAATTTTTTTTTTTTGACTTTTATTGATAGGAATATATATATATATATATATCGATATATCAATCTTATTAATCATCATCAAGTAAGAGTATAATGAAGGCATAAAAGATGATAGCAGTGAAACTCTTATATATTTTGCAATAACCCATTCCCATTTTCTAAAATTTTTTTTATCCATCTTTTGTTAGTAAATCCTTTAAATTTTGTATCATTTTAAGGAAAATTTTTATTTATATATTCTAAAACATAAAAATCTTCTTTACTAATAATAACATCTACATAATTACATTTTTTTATTTAAATCTAAATATTTGCTGATAATATTTTAAAAATTATATCAATACATATTTTTTTTTATTTATTTATTTTAACTTTTTATTATTATTTTTTTAAAAATAATTACCACATTTCATTTTCCTGTTTAAATCTTTTCTTCACACTCATTACCCATTATATAATTCTCATCTCTTTTTTTTTTTTTATTACTTATTAAGCCCGTATAAATATTTTTGTTGATTGTTGTTTTTCGTTATGAAGCTATATATTTTTTTTTAAAAATAAATCTTTATAATATATGAAAATATACCAAACAATGTAAAATATTTCTATAACACCAAAATTTGCCACTTAAAAATCAAACAAATTTTTATATATATTTCTTTTTCCCTGCACACACATTCTACTATATTTTGAAGACAATTGAAGAGAGATGAAAAAGAGAAACAACGACACAGATGATTAACTCTTTCTACGCATTTATCTCTGAAATAGAGAAGACTGCGATAAAAGTATTATCTTTATTGAAGAAAATATATTAGAGTGTATATTGGTGTGCCATGTCATCAAACAATGATAGTAACGCTTCTATGACAAAAAGTATATATAAATTAGCAACAACTTTTAAATGCAAAACTATACTTTTATATTTTTGCCATTTGATAAACTTCTATAGTATACACATATATATATATATAGTTAAAATATATGTATTTTTTTTTGTAAAGAAAAAAAAATCTTTTTAAAAAAAATAGATTATAAAAGTTATGATTTTTTTTTATAAATAATAAATAAATAGGCATTATCATTTATGGGTTAAAAAAAAAACTTTTTTTTTTTATAAATTTACTTTTATTTGGAAGGAAAATGTAAACATTAAACTAGCTATTTAAAAATAACATATTTTAATCAACTAATTGGAGAGAGATTAAATAATATTTGTTACAGAGATTTAAAAGCATTTAAAACTTTTACTTTTCCTAATGACAACTATCATTTATTTTAACATTCTTTAATCTTTCTTAAACAATTTATCATTTTTATTCCTTAGTAAAGTATTCCATATTTAACATTTCATTTCTCTATATAATCCGTTTTTATATCCTCTTTATTGTCAAAAGTAATACATTACTAATTCTTTGGTATCAGGTAAATATTGAATTTTTGTAATGTTGAAAAATTTATTATAATTTCAAGATAAAATAAAATTATGTATTTAAAATGAGTTAGAGGCTCTCAAATACTATAACATTATATACACCATTAAGCGCGATTTTGAGGTCATTTTTGAAGAGATTTCATATATGTAACTATTTTTCACATTTTACTATCAATAGTTTTAGATTAGTTACTAGGAAAAAAAAAAGTACTAAAATCAAAGTCACTTTATTTCTTATAATTATCAATCTATTGTCATATTCCTTTCAATTACTGATAAAATATACCACAAAATTTCTCTTTTTGAAATCATCATTTTATCATTTATAAAAGATCTATCTTATTGTTCTATCAAATAGTATTATAAAATTATTAAATATATAAATATATATATATATTTACTACTTTTTATTAATAATAAAAGTATACTATTATTATAAAAATATAACAGTAAAAATTTTTAATATGAATAAACACGCAAAATATTCTCACTTTAACAACTTTTTTTATAAAAAAATGTTAAAGATATAAAGAGAATTCATAAGATATATTTTATTAACATTAAATTTTTTTTTTTTATAAATATATTATCATTTACATTCTCAATTTTTAAAATTATAGAAGTTTTTTGATATATGTGAAAGTTTGTTTGAATAATGGATAGTTTAATGTTAGTTAATGTTCCATACTTTTACATTACTTATTACTTAAATATACTTTTCTTATAATTCTTATCTTTTTTATAATAACGATCAATCTTTACTTTTTTATGTAAGAAAATTTTATTGTTTTGGGTAAAAATGAAATAATATAAATGAATAAAAAAAATTTTTTTTTTACTATAAAATATTATATATTATTAATATTAATATTTTAATTACTTTTATTAATAATATTTAATTAACATTAGGTGAATGTAAATGTGAAAATAGAAAATTGTAATAATAAATGATTTTATACCATTTTTCATTTTTTTTTTCTTTTTCCTCTTACAACGTGATTTTTGATAATGGCTATTTATTTTTTTATCAATAATATTACAACAAATTAAGATTTTTGTTATCTTACATTTATACAAATATTCTTAATCATTCATTTCATATCTATTCAAATTTGTCATATCTTTTTTATCAGAAAAATTTTTTAATATAATCATTTTAAATCAAAACATTTTGTGATATTATTATATATATTATTATTTTTTTCATTTAACTATTATACTATTTTATTAATGAAAAATTTTTAAAATAAAATTAAAAGTTTTTTTCTAATTTATACTTTTACTCTTAAAAATATTTTATATAATTGGCCAAAATAAATATACAGTTGTGTATTTTTATGAATACTTTTTACATAAAACTATATATGTGACTTCAATATTTGAATGTTTTTTCAAATACTTCCGCAATTCTATCATAATATATTATATTTAATTGTGTATTTAACAAATCTTTCCTTCTACACCTCCTTTTATAATTTATACAATAAGAAGCATGTCAATGTTTTATATATAATAAATATTTAAAGAATGAATGAGTGAATATATGTCATAAAGGCATTACTTTAGCAAATATTTGTCTCTTGATCTGCCATTTATGTCTTTAAATAGTTTATCAATATAAATATATTCTTTATATTAATAAATAATATAGAAATTAAATATTTTATTATTTTCTAAAAGGATGATAATTTAATTTTCTGGATTTATTATTATTATTATAAGATATTAAACTTATCATTAGATGTAATCATAATATATCATAAAACTATATATATAATTATATTATATATTTATTATAGATAAATAGGAAAAGGTTAAAAAAAACAAACTAAAGATATATCAAAATTTTTTTGTTATTAAATTATGTATTTTAATAAAGAAATAATAGACTATAAATTATTTTAAAGATGAAAATATAGTTATAAATTATATAATCACTTCCGTTTTGCTTTTAATAGATAAAAATATTAAATATAAAAAAACATTTTCTTACCATTTACACAAATATATTCTTTCTTTAAAACTTTTGAAATGTCAAAAATTTTTAACTTTTAAAATACAAGAGTATTAAAGAAATGGAGTGTACATTGCTAAAAATGTATTTTGACAACAAAAATATTTATTCATTCAACAAAATAGTACATACTTCAAAGACATTATTTTTTTTTCTCTGTACTATAATATATGAATAAATGTTTTTATTTTTTTTTAATTTAATGATAAAAAAAAATTTTTTTTATTTTTTATATAATATGGTTGTACTCATTAAATATGTTAAAGTGATCACATATATTATTATTCTATTTTATTCTTCTCATGTTAAACTTTACTTATTTACTAATTATTACTTTTATATAAAATTTTTCCATAACTTTCCCTTTTACATTTTTAAAAGATTCTTAATACAGGAAGTAGAAAAAGATGTGACACAATAGAACAATCCTTCTACTCTGTAACATCTTGCAATGATGAAATGTCGCTTTTTATATTGCGCACCCTATATACATTTATTCATTAAATAAAATTGACCCAGACTGGTATGGGGTGCCACTCATTATTTGGTTCTGTTGGACAGAGAGGAGTAAACATTCATTTTATAGTTAAATTATACTGTTCTTCTGTTCTATACAGAGGGCTTATAACCTTTAAGATCATTCCCCTTTAACTAAACATATAGAGGTCTCCTCTCGAATTTCAGGGTCACATCTAAAATGAAAACTAAAATATATAGCTACTTGCGGCATTTTTAATACTATAAGCATATATGTTCTCATCTTCTAACCATATTTTACTTAAACTTCAATCTTTAAACTCTTCTTTCTTTTTTTTTTCTTTTAAATATTTAACTTAACTACCTCTAATGGCGTTAATTTTGTAGTAAAATTAAACCATCTTATGGCAATAAACTTAAATATTCTTATCATTATATAAAGTTTATCAAATTATAATCATTAATCACTGACCATTTTATGTGTATATATGTACATATCTTTACAAAGTCTTTATTCCTCATTTTAAGCTTTCTATTTATGAATTAAAATTCATTAATATTGAAAACTTTCAAGTGCTAATCATTTTTATATATAACAAATATTTTATATATAACAATATTTTATTAAGTACACTAAAAATTATAAATTTATATATATTGCACATTAAATTCTTATTATTTTTCTCTAAAAATATTTAGAAATTGCTAATGTATGAATTAATCGTTAATTTTATCATTCATAATAGTTACATTTTTTTTCTAAATTTTTTATTATTACACATTTATTATTTTTGAAATAATAATTTCATAGTTTTTTTTTTTTTAAATATATTTGTCATAGAGATATTAAAAATTTTAAAAATTATTTAATTTAAATATTAATAATATTTAAAAAAATTTTATGATCAAATGGAAATATATAAAATTGAGGAATGTTGATTGTACAAATACATAAAGTTCTATCAACATAGGTAACATATCACACCGTATTGATATATATATATATATAACAAATGCATTTGCTCTTCGCTGTATATATATATATATATAAATGCATTTATATGTCTGCATGTATTATGGGGAAAATTTTAGATGATGTGTCGTCAAACATTACATTTACAAACTCTTCCATACCCCATTTACAAGATGAAAATCTCACATATTGCCATTGAATTTTCATTTTTAATATTTATCAATCATCTCTAAAAATTGGAAACATTTATGTTTCTACAAAAAGAAAGAAAAATGTTTCTCATCTATTATTTTATAAATAAGATACCTTATAATGTGGTAAATATTAAAAAATAATATAATTTTATATAAAAATAATATTATATTTCTCAAACTTAAGTTAATTTTTTTTTTGTATTAAAATTATAAAAGATTTATTTAAAATATGAGAAAATGAATATATTTATATATAGAATAAAAAAAAAAAATTTTATAATACTAGTATTTTAAACATTAAAATAGCATAAATTTATTAAAAAAAATTTTTTTTTTTTTTAATTTGCTAAGAATTCTAGTTTTTAATATTTTTATTGCTTTTGGCTTCATTGTCTTATTCACCGTGACCTAAATTTTTATTAAAATATACAGATGCGCAAAGACATATGTCAATGTTGATATATAAAGATGTAGTACTTCTTACACTGTTACTTTCACGTGTTTTGATGAAATTTTTTTTTCTTCTTCGTGTAATGACACAATCTTAATTGTTATTTTTTTGGATTAATGTATATAACTATAAAACATGGAGAAGAATAATAGCATTTTTGGAAAATTGATAATATTTCGATTGTATTAGAAAAAAAAAAAAACTACCAATGAAATGATAGCAATGATAAAGTCTTGTTTATTTATTTAAAATTATCTATTATCATATTTTATTCAAGAAAATATTTATAAAGATAACATTAAATCTTTTTTTTTTTTATCAATATTAAGTAAAAATTTAGTTAAGTAAAAAATTTATTCTATCAAATAATATAATTCACTTCCTTATAAATATAAAATATTGCACTTTAAAAATTTATCATATACTTTAAATAAAACCAGATAATTTTATGATTAATTTGGTATATATATTTAATACAAATTATGTGTATACACTTTTTTAACCAATATTATAAATTTTTTTTTGTCTAGAATTAATTATAAATACATTATTGAGGAAAAATAGAAATATATCATACTTACTTTTTTACCAGTTGGACTTGTTATTGAAAATATCATGTTTTTCACATCGCACTGGGATGAATTTTGTATTTTTTTTTTTTTATTTTCATAGCATACAGAATACTTCATTACGTTTATACTTGACTAATATTGCTTTATTTTATTTATTAATAAAAAATTATTTTAGTTTATTTTAGATTCTCAACTGTTACACAACACCAACGTACATACATACCGCCAATAATCTAAAATTTCTTAATTATTTAATTAACATAAGCGGTTTTTTTTTTGTATATATATTTATAAATAATATTTGAAATTGGAGGTGTTATGCTTGTTCCTCCACAATTTAAAAAAATTAAATTTTCATCACCTTCTGAAGAGGAGATAGCCTTGGTTGATTCATCTAGTAAAAGATATTATTCAATATCTAAACAAAATAATAATGAAGAAGTATTAGTAAGCAATACGATAGATGCTGAGTATACAGAAATTTCTACTCTTCCATCCAATACATCATATAACACATCAACAGTAAGTTATATGTTTTATAAAATATAATTTATAACGTACAATGAATAAATAAATTATAAGATTTATAATGGACATATATATATATATATATATATATATTATAAAGTACATCTATAGTATTCTTTTCTCCATATATCAATTAAAACGTCATTCACTTTTACTTTATATATCACTGATCACATACATTAAATTTTCTTCTTTTTTTCCAATTTTTTTTTTACAAGTTCGTAATATTATTATTTCCTTTATTCATATTATTAAATAATATATATTTTATTATATTTATTATTTTAATTTTAGGCCTCAAAGGGTTTGACGACAATGCTGAACAACGACGTGGCACGTGGGGTGAAACGTAAACAAGATGTTATATCTTCTGGAGTAAGAAAAAGTTACCCTGAAGAAATAATTTTACATTATCAGAATTTGTCTAAAAATAATAATATTAACACTAAATCATCTACAAAAAATCATATAACCCAAAAAATATTACCTAAAACAAATAAATCATCATCATCTGAAGGGGAATATCAAGTTATAAAGCATGAAGTCATTTGTTCACCATATCGTAATCATTATGAAGTTCTTGAATTTTTAGGTAAGGGTACATTTGGTCAAGTAGTTAAAGCATGGAAAAAAGGTACAAATGAGATTGTTGCAATAAAAATATTAAAAAAACATCCAAGTTATGCTAGACAAGGACAAATTGAAATATCAATATTACATAGGCTTAATACTGTTAATGCTGACGAGTATAATTTTGTTCAAGCATTTGAATGTTTTCAACATAAAAATCATACATGTTTAGTATTTGAAATGCTTGATCAAAATTTATATGATTTTTTAAAACAACAAAAGTTTAACCCCACACAACTATATAACATCCGTCCAATTGTTCAACAAGTCTTAACAGCTTTGGCTAAATTAAAACAATTGGGATTGATTCATGCTGATTTAAAACCAGAAAATATAATGTTAGTAGATCCTGCTAATCAACCATTTCGTGTTAAAGTTATTGATTTTGGTTCTGCTTCATATAGAACAAAAGCTGTAACTAATACATATTTACAATCTAGATATTATCGTGCTCCAGAAATAATACTAGGTTTAGCTTTTAAAGAAGCAATTGATATGTGGTCATTAGGATGTGTTATGGCTGAATTATTTTTAGGATGGCCATTATATCCTGGTTCATCTGAGTATGATCAAATACGTTATATTGTACAAACACAAGGTTTACCACCTGCTACAATGCTTCAACAGGCATCAAAATCATATCGATTTTTTAAACATATACAAGATAACACAAATAATTATTGGAGGCTTAAAACACCAGAAGAACATGAGGCTGATACTGGTATTAAATCAAAAGATACAAGAAAATATATATTTAATTGTCTTGATGATATTGCTATAGCTAATCATCCTGAAGGTTATGATAATTCATTTCTTTTATGTGAAAAATCAGATAGAACTGAATTTATTGATTTACTTAAAAAAATGCTTGCTATGGATCAAGAAAGAAGAATTACACCAACAGAAGCATTAGAACATAACTTTTTAAAAATGAATCATTTTAGTCATTATGGTAATACAAAATATTTACAAATATCACAAGCACGTATGGATATATGTAATAAAACAAATAAATCATCATCATCATCATCATCATCTACCACTATTGGTAATACTTCACTTTCAAATGTTGGTGGTACACATCAATTAATTAATCAAACTCCATCAGCAACAACACAATTATTAGCTTCTACATTTGGACATCATCCTAATCTTCAACAACCTGACAATATAAATATGCATAATAATTTTGCAAATATATTTCAACAGTATAACAATGGTATTTTAGCTAATACAACAACTCATCCTAATTATATGTATCAAACACTAGCAGCAGCGTTCTTTCCATATACATTTCAAAATACAACTGCTCAACCACCAGCTGCCGCAATATTACCATCAATATTACCAAATAATATATTAGTTGAAGCTCAACTTCAATATTTAGCAAATGCAGCAGGACCTACAGGTTCTGGAAATATTCAGCAAAATGGAGGACAATTACAAGGATGGAATAGTACACCACTTGGTACAGCATCAATTATACCATGGCAATCAATGTTTACTACTAATTCAACAAATAATATTCAATCAAATGGATCATCTACGGCAACGTTTTTTAGGCCAGATCTGTTTGTGCCAAACGCTACAGGCCATGGGTCGGTACAAACAGTGAATAATAATAGTAATGTAGCATCATCCTTACAACAAATGAATAATATTTCATCTAATAGAGGAAGATTTGGTGGACAAATGGGTAATAACAATGGATATGATATTAATAATCATATAACACAATACATACAACAAGCTCAACAAAATTCAAATACTCATAATATTGTAAATGTTCCCGATCAACGAGGATCTACAATACATAATGAAAATAATTTTGGAAATTTTATTCAAACTAATTTTATTAATCCTTCAAATAATATTAAAAATGAACATACTGAAAATAATAATACTTTACTAAATTGGAGTTGCAATGAAAATATTCCAGAACAACTAATTGATTATAAAAACAAGAATACCTTATCATCAAATGATTATAATGGCAATGATGATTATTTACGATCACAACAAAATGATGGAATGGGTAATCCTTTATCGCAAACTGTTGTAAAAAGTTATTGTCAACAACCATCAGGAATGTGTCGTGAACAACAACATCAGGATGATTCTTTGTTTAGAGTTGGATATAATTTTTCACAACCTAATAGTACTAAGACTAAAAATAAAAATTGTGCGGTTGTTAGGCCAATTCAAGATATTAAACGCGATAGTAGTAGTTGTTTATATAATAATAGTAATATTAATCATTCTAATAGACCTATTCAAGAAGTTGGACCAATAATTGGAAGTACAAATGTAAGTGCTCAAGCAGCAATGTTAATGGCAATGATTAATCATAGACAACAATTACCAATATAATATTTTAGTAAAAAAAATTAACTTGTCTCAGGATAATATTATTGGATATATATTATATCTATTTTTATTTGGAAATATTCTTATTCATGTTATATTTTTTTTTACTACAACATATTCTTGTCTTCCATAAGTTACATGCACATTTTATTGTGAAAAAAAAAAAACATAATTTTCCAGGATAAAAGAATTGTATATGAGAATGAAATAATATTATGACCATGAAAAAAAAAAATCTAAAGCTTTAAAAGTATCAATACGAAAAATATTATTTATGGAAATTAAGTACACTTTATGATACGGGATCATGCATATATTATTAAAGCAAAGAACCTTTTCTGCTATGTATAATCAATAGTTTTTGGTATTAATTTATCATTCAACAAAAAGTTAACTAATTTATCATTTATATTGTGATATCTGCATACGTCTTTTTGTCCAAAAAAAATACTAAAATAAGCACAAAGACATTTTTAGATATATTTAATTATATATTCTTTTGCCATTATTTTTAGGGTAAAGACATATTGTAATAAGCACAAAAAAAATGTTTAAAATATTGACTTTTCATATAATTTCATGACATTTGTTGTAGTATCTCCTATATTTTTTTTTATTTTACATTATAATGCTACTGTTAAAAATTTTTTTATTGTCACAAAATAATATTTTTTGCGCTTATCAAAAAATTACAAAAAATTGAAACAATCAAATAAAAAATTCACTCAAAATATTTTTGTAATACAAAGAAAAATGTTTGTTGTAGAATTATTTTTTTTTTAATTTTTTTTTAAAATATTTATCTTAAAAATCACACTATAAAATATTACTTTAATTTAATTTTGTTATTTTTTTAAATCTTTCCTTTTTATTTTTCATCATTTCATTTAACATTATTTAAAAAAAAATCTTTTTTTTTATTTTTAATAATTTTTTTTTATTCATTATCTTGTTTAGTGATACTTATATATTTGTAAAAAAATATATTTATATAAGTTTACAAGACAAAAGAAATATTTTTTTTAATTGTATTTTACCTTTAATATACAATTATCTAATGAATGTATGAATATATATATGTTCAAAATTGATTGTAAATTTTAATCAAAATTTATGATTATTGTTAAAAGAGATTTTCTAAACTTCTGTCAAGAATCAATACCTCAGCACTTCACCATTGAAAATGCCTTTGTTTTAAACAATTGTGGAAGTATAGAATTCTCTTTTAGAACTATAATATTTATAAATATGATTGAACCTTAACATTTTGATAAAATTGTATATTTTTCTCTTAATATTGTAATTTTTAACAAAAAATATTTTGATTGCACTGCTATTACTTAAATTTTAAATAAAATTGTACAACAAACAATTTTTTTTCTTAAATAAAAAATTTTCAAGCAAATTGTACTTTTTTTTTTCTTTATTTGTTTTTATATAAATAATACTTTTAAAAATGATTTAAAATATTTTACAAAATAACAAAATATATATTATCTTAAAACTAGTTTCATTTAAAATTAAAAACCTGGATTTTTTATTTGACTTTTGGATGAAAAATTTTAACAAGTTATTGGGCATATACCAGTATCAATTGTATCATTTTTAATTAAATTATCTTTTCAGCATAAATATTAACTATATAATATGCCGCTGTACACTAAAAATCATAAAGATGAAAATAATATTTAAAAAAATATAATTAGTTTTTTCATTCATTTGACCTATGACTTTTAAATTTTTATCAAAGATATATACAAAAAAAATCGCTATTTTAGATAAATAATTTTTTAGTTTTTATTTAATTTATGATAGTATTATTAATACTAAAAAATTTGATAACAAAACCAGAATAAAGAAAGAAAGAAAATTGAAAAAAAAAAATTTTTTTTTCTTTTTTAAATATTAATGTAAAATTTTTTTTTTGTTGAAATTTGAATAAAATGTAATAATAAGATTAACATATTGTTTTGTTTTACATAAATATATTATTTTTCTAATATAAATGTAGTATTAATTTTTTAAAATAAGATCAAACAACATTAAATTGATGGATAATAAGGTTTATTATAAAAGAAGGTATATTCAAAAGAAACTTTTAAAAAGTAAGGTTATTTGATTAAATGTGAATAATAATGATAATTAAACTTTTTAATAAAAGAATAATTAACATAATTTTAAAGAATAATAATAAGAGTTGATAAAGAAAATGCAATTATCAGAGTATTTTGAATAAAATATTTACCCATATTGAAGATATTTCTAATGTCATTGTAGTTGAAAAAGACAATAGCAAGATTATAAATATTGAAAGAGAAGAAGAGAAGCCAATAATAACAAAAAGAGTAGTTACAATTTTCTTTTTTACAATTAACTTAAATTTTTTCTCTTTTTAAAATATTTAGTATATTTTAAAAAAGAATGCAAAAATCACCTTATTATGACATTTTTGTAATGCAATTAAATTAATTTAAAAGAGATTAGGAAAATTATAAAATCAAAAACTTGTTATAATTTGTATTTTAATATGTATTGCTTTACAATTTTGGGTTTTTATTTTATATTTTTCACTTCTTAGTCAAAAGTACTCTATTAAATATTATTTTTTTTTTATTATTTTACCTCTTTAAAAACATGTCATTGATAGCTTAATTATATCTATATATAAAAATATATATAAATATATATGTATATATATATATTTTTTTTTATTTTTTTATTACCTTAGAACAAAATATAAAGTATTACTACGTAGAGCGTGAAAATTTTTGGTAGATATATGAAACTGCTTTTTATAAATAAAATTAAACTAAAGTTAGTTTGTTAAAAAAATTTCTAAATAAAATTTTATTTTCTATTTGGCTAATTGTTTGCATCAATATTTAAATTAAATTTATATATTTTTTTTAATTGCTATTAAAATAAAGACTAAAAGTTATTGTTTTTAAATTATTCACTATTAAATAATAGTTTATTATCATAAGACATGAATTCTTTTTTTCAGTTTTTTTTTTTAAAGTAATAAATAGAATTAATTAATTATCAAAAGTCTTATTACATTAAAACAAGAATTTTATATTAAAGTTAAAACTTGGTAGTTATATTTTGTCTTTAATATTCTTAAATTATGTAAAACTTTTTTTTTTTACATAAATAGATAAATGTTATAGTTTTATAAATTTTAAATAATTACCGTCATCGTTATTTTATATATATATAATTGAAAAATGAAAGTAAAAAGAGCTCAAAATATTTTAGTGATGATATTTTAAATTGCAAATAACCTTAAAAATTGTTTCACTATCAAACACCTTCCTCTTTGTAATACATATATATATATTATATATACATATGTATATCCATACATTTTCTTAAAAGTGTTCGTCAAAACCTATTTTTATCATTTTCATTTACTTCTAAAATTCTTGTTTTCATTTCTCTCTCTTAATCAAAAGCCATCACCAATACGATTGCTTAATTATATTTTGACAGTGATTAATAATAATAACAAATTTTATATCATTTACTTTTTAATATTTATTATGTATATATATAATATATAAGAAGTAAATTATTTTTTCATTTAAATATTTATTATCCATCTTAGGTTATATTTTTATTTTACTGGATACATTTCAAGCAAACAATATTATAAATATGTTATTAAATATCTATATAGATGATCTTTTATTATATGATATGATAAAAATTTAAGATATGATTCTAGTTACTTTTATTTCTACTTTTATGCATTTTCTTCAAAAAGAAGTTATAATTTTAAAGTTAACATTATAAGATTCTAGATATATATATATATATTAAAATATATTTTTATTTTTATGTTATATAAAATTTTGTATATATAACTCACGCAATAATTTTCTTAAACTAATGGACCTATTCATTCTTTTCTTTAAAATTATTTATACATAAATAAAATTTTCTAGAAATTTTATTTTATAACATTTATTTATAGATATGAAACAGTTTTATCAAAAATCTCTTATTTTTCTTCTTGTAACTATAATAGGTTTATCAAAATCTGATTTAGCTGTTAAGCTTACTCGTGATGGATGTGGTGAAACAAAAGCATGCCTTTTTAAACCACCAGGTTGTGATCCAAGTCTTGATTGTACAATGGGAGCTATGTTTACTGTTGTTGGACCTAATCAATTAAAAGTACAATTAGTTGCTCAATCACTTATACCAACACCATCATTACAATATATTGCAATTGGATTTAGTAAAGATGCCACAATGGGAGATGATTATGTTAATGAATGTGTCTTAAATACTGCTGGAAATTTAGGTGAAACACTTCCAGAAGTTTTTACATCATATAACAAGGGTAAATCAAATGATCGTACTTATTTAAATGAAGTATGTTTTAAAAAATTTATACTGTATTATATAATATATTTTTTTTTAGACTGAACATAATACATTATTTTCTGATATTAAAGGTGAAATTATAAATGGAAGATTAGCTTGTGAATTTACACAACAAATCATTCCACAAATTTCTTCTAAGGGAAATCGTATTCTTCCACTAAATGAAAAATATTACATTCTTATTGCTACCGGATCTGCACAACCAGATGGTACGTAAAAAAAGAAGTTTTTTTTTTCTCTTTTTTTTTATAATATTACCCTTGAAAATTTTAAATTTAAACTAATTATTTTTAATATATTTTAGAAGTAAATGTGCATGACACTAGTTTATCTAGTCATTTCTTCCCAATTGTATCTGCACGCCCAATTAACCCATCACTGATTGGAGAGGCTACATACGATTTACCAAAACCTTTTGTTGAGGAAACACCTTCAGTTGAAACTACAACAACCTCAATTACAAGTGAAGAAAATAATACAACAATCGAGAAGGCCCCTGAACAAAATGCAGGAACATCAAATGCCTATACATCAATGATTGTTACTATTGTTTCAATCATATTATTTAGTTTCATTAAATTTACTTATTAAAAACATCACAAATCTAATTTTCAAATAACCATATAAATATTTGATGTCGAGAAAATATTTATATCTTTTTTGGTATAAAAAATTTATGTAATATTTTAAATAAATTTCATGATAATGCGTATTATAAAAAGAATTTTTTAGAATATAATATATGTTTGTAATTAAAAAAAATTTTTTTTTTGTCTAGTTTCTTTTTATAGTTGAACTTTTAATTAAGTATTAAAATAAGGTTGACGTTTGTTTTTTTTTTTTCATTAGATTAATGTTTGAAAGAATGACAAATTGAAGAAGATTAAAATTTTTTTGTTTAATATTATCATAAAATATTAAGGTTTATTAAAAATATATTTACTTGATGAAAGAATGTCTAAAAAAATGATTGAATTTTATTTGAATCTTTTTTTTAAATATTTAAAATATAATAATAATAATTAACACTTTTTTATTTAAAATATATACATATATACATCAATCTTCCTGTCTTTTTTTTATATAAAATGTAGTTCTTGAGAAACAATTAAATTTTTAAAAGTTACTTAACCTTGAAAGTATAATTGTATAGAAAACATCTTGAATTAAACATTTTAAGTAACTTTTAATCATTAATAAATATTGAAGAATATGTAAATTGATAATAGGTGATTAACGACAAAATTGTTTAGTTTATACTTTTTATTATAAACAACCAAGCTCTATAAAAATTTTTTAGTATTAAAATAATTTTTTTAAAAATGTTAATAATTAGATGGTAATTTAATATGTTTAAGTCTTTTCTTTATTTGAATACTCTTATAAATTTGTGATTTATTTTTAAAAGAAAATGTAAATTTTTAATTAACAATTTGAAAAGTTATTCATTTAAAAATTTTAATTTTTAATGAATTGCCTTCTATGTGAATGATAAAGGGACAAAAGATAATTATAAGTATTCAAAAAAGAATTTAATAAAATTTGGAAATTTAACAAAAAGCCTCTTCTTTTATTCTGTTTTTTTTTATATAACATTTTAAAACAAAAATATATAAGTGATTATATTCTTAAAATAAAATTATCTTTAATTTGAAATTCAATTATAAATTGTAGTTTTTGATAGTCATTCAAACATTACAGTACCTTTCTTAAATATCAATGTTTTAGTTGTTACTTGAAAAGAACACACACACTAATAAGTATAAAAAAAATTGGCAAAATAAACTTTAACAATGTAATTCAACCTTGAATATAAATTAAAAAAAAAGAGAAAAAATCTTTTTTTATGTAATTTGTTATAGTATTTGAAAGAAAACTATAAACTTGTAATAAAAAAAAATACTATTAAATCCATGTTTATACCGTAGAAACTATGAATTATAATCTTGTTAAAAAGAAAATGTATCATTAAATTTTCTTCTATTATTTATTAAAGATAGTTGTAATAAAAGTAAAGGGATTCACAATATGATTTTTTTTTAACTTCAAAAAAACACAATTATAAATGAAAATATTATTTTGAACATCTTTAATTTGATAAAATTATTTAAATTAATTTATAACTTGTATTAAATTATATTTTTATTAATATAATCATATTTTTTTCTTTGTTTTTATCTTATATAAAAATATTTGTTTTAAATGTCTAAAATTGTTACTATATTATTGTACAATTATTTTTCCAAAGTTGCCACTTAAATAATAATTTTATTATTTTTATCTAAATCACGTTTACTTATTAAAATAGTAAAAGTTATTATGAAATAACTCTAAAAACAAATAAAAAAAAAACTATTGTAGTTGTAATAAATGAATATTTTCAATATAGTTAAAAAATGAAAATAATTTAATAAACTTTAAAGGTCAAATTACTATAAAATTTTTATATTTTAATATAATGAACTTTAATTTATGGACAAGTATAGTTAATTTATAAAATAATATTAACTCAAAGTATAAATAAATCTATTAAAAGTAAAAAATAAATTTTTATATAAATTAATTATCAAATGAGTTGAGTGTTTCATATTTTACTGTATTATTTATACAATTTTATATAAAGATACAGAATTTTTAAAGTAATAATTAAATAATCTTTATTGAAACACTTTTTAAAACGTTTTATATTAGATACATTTAAATATTTAAAATATATATCTACATTTATCAAATTTAATGATAACTTAAAGTGATTCTTTTAAAAATTTAAACATCAACATTTAAATTTAAAATAGCTTATCTTAAATTGAAATAAGCCGTTAAATGAATAAATGTTCAATTTTATTAGTATCAAAGATAATTACAGTTTTCTATATTTTCAATAAAATACATTTATTAATGTAGTCTTTTTAAAAGGTTATTTATTAAATGATATAACTTATTAATTAGAATGATGTATTATTATTTAAAATACAATTAATTTGTAGTCATGAGATAGTATAGTATATGTCTGAAAAAAAATTTTTTTTTAATTTCTTTCAAGTTAATATCTTAATCTTACAGAAAAAAGTCTCCTTCACTACAACAAGGGAATGGAAAAATAACTAATAATTTTTTAAACATTAAAAGTTTTATTGGCATATAAATATGTATATTATTAAAAAAGTATTTTACCATTTAAAAATTATACAAAAAGAATACTATTTGACAATGTAAAAATTTTTTTTGAAAGAATAAAGTTATTTGAATTAGTAAAAGTATAACAAAAAAAATAAATAAACACATTATTTTTTAAGTTTACAAACTTTTTAAATTTTTTATTTTCATAAAAAGAAATAAATATTATTATTTTTTAATGAAAAAAATTACCATTATATTTTAATAACACTACTATTAAAAGTATCTTAAAGTTATTACAAAAATTTTTAAAATAACTAAGTGTCGTATAAAAAAGTACTTATATAAAAGAGATGTAATAGTGTTTCAATAATTTTTTACAAAGTAATAAAAAACTTAACTATTAATATGTATAATGATAATAATAATAGGATTCAAAAAAAGTATATACATTATTTATGTAAAAATGATACGTCTTTTTTTTGACAATACCTAATTTTTTTTAAAAAGTTTTATATTTACTTAAAATAATTAAATAATATTAAAATGGAAATATTTTAATTAAAAAATAATAATATTTATTTTTAAAAATTGTCTTAAATATTGTAAAATCTCACAAATTTGAGTAGGTATTGTGCTCATCTATTGTTTTTTATTGTATTTTTACTAATTCAAATAACTTTATTCTTTCAAAAAAAGTTTTTAACAATTGCTTTAAATAAAAAAAATTTTTACATTATCAAATAATACCCTTTTTTTATAATTTTTAAATTGTAAAATATTTTTTTAATAATAAATTTATTCACATGGAACAAATATTTTTAAAAATAATAAAAATATTTTAAAAATTTTACTATTAATTCTCCTCAAATGGACGTAACGTTATTTTCTCTGCTTTATAACTTGAAATTTTTAAAGTAAGATTGTTTTAAATACCATGCATAAATAATTTTTTTTGTTTATTTTTATTTATTTATGTAATTATGTAAACTATAAAATACTAAATGATTAAATCTAATGATAATAATTTTTCTAGATTTAATTGAAACATTGAAAATCATGAATAAAAGTGTAGAACAGTGTAATATAATTATATTGTTAAATTTTTTTTTATTAACAAGTTTAAATTTACATTATCATTTAAACAATTGTTTTTTTTTAAATTTATTAAATATTGTCAATAAGAGTTATCAACATGTAATTAAAAAAATGAATTAAATATATCATATTTATATAGATTGTAGATAATTGTCAACTGTTTTAATTTAAATATAGTAAATATCGAGAGTTACTGTTTCTTAATAAAAAAAATTTGAAACATTTTGAAATTAATTGTACGAGAAGATATGTTTAAATATATTCAATAATATTATAATCATGACTATTATAAATTTAAATATACTATAAATACTTAAATTATTAATAACAATAAAAAAATACTAAACTTTTTGGAAATGTTCAATAGACATTGGTAGGAGACATGGAAAAAAAATTACTACATGTAATATATTTGGTAAATTAATATTGTATCTTAAAAATGAGTTTCAGTTTTTATTTAAAAAAAATAAAAAATAGTTGTAGGATAAAATATTGAATAAAAAAATATATCTTTTATGTTTGAATAAAATGTATAAAACGTTTTATACTATGTGGAAACACTTTATATTTGAAACATTTTTTTAACAATAGTTTATTTTATAATGCTTTTAATGAATAGCTTAAAATATTAAACATTGTTTAAATATATAAATATATGATCAATCAAATTTTTAATAATTTTAAAAAAAATTAAATCTTAGTTTTTAATTAGATATTATAAAAGAAAATATTTTATCTAAAAACTTCTACTATAATTTAAAATAAGGTAGTTGATTAACAGTAGAGTTAATGTTAAATAAAATCATTAAATACCTATTTCTACGTTTTTTATTATAGTATGGAAAGAAAATTGTGTTTTTTTATAAATATTAGAAATCAATTTTTTTAAAGTTAGATGTTACAAATAAAAAAAAATTTAAAGCATTTTGTACATTAGTAAAACATTAAAATATTGTATAATTTCACTAAAAGAATATTAAAGAAAAAAAGGAATAATGTACTTTTGTTAAAAAAATATGAGTATTTCTTATCATTGTGAAAGAAATTTTCTTGTTTACTTTTGTCTTTTTTTTGAAAAAATAAATATGGTATTTTGTTTTTTTTTGTAAGAATCTTATAAAACTTAGAAAATAGTTATTTTTATTTTTTTTTATTATATAAACAACAAAAATATTATAATCAATTTAATATAAACACATTTAGTATAAAAATCTTCATCATAACTATTGTAGCCGACGGATTTAACTCTATGGGATTATATTCAAAATTCATTCCATTTCAAGCTATTGAATAATTTTGATGGCTTATTCGATTTCCATAAAAAGTTAGTTTTCTTTTGTTACATTTCTAGAGGTAAAATTGGAAAACTAGAAAATTTTCAGCTAATTTTTATATCTCTGAAAACAAAAATGTTATAGTAATGAAAAATTATCTACTAGACCTACTTTTGAATAGAAATCAAATGAAACTAGTTTCATTTTCATAAGGTAAGTATTTACTGAGAAACAGAAATGTCGGGTACAATGAATATTTTAGGAAAAGTTATCCCTTTGTTCATATATTGATTCAAAACGAAGGTAAATGCAATCAGATTTCTACAATTCTTTTCAAATGGTTTTTCAAATGGGATCTAACGTCAAAACATTTTTAAATCTTAAAACACTTTTGAGATATAAACATATGGTTAAAACGGATAAAGCGCGAAAAAAAAACCAAGTATCATATTTCAAGAGTCATTGAAAATAAAAAAACGTTTTCAACATAGGGTATACCTTAAAATTTTAAAGAAACACAGCGCATCAAATTTTATGGTTCTGTAACTTCATATATTTGAGTTATACATGGATTCTTAGAAATTTTATTTTAAACATACTTCCTATCATATCTCCATTATTTGAATTCCTATAAAGATGTGAATAGGCATAGTAAATTTTTCGTAAAAAAATGATATAAAATTAAATATTTATTTTACAAATTTATAATGTTATTATAGAATTCGAGATTTACAAAGAAATATTCCGAACTTTCGCCTCCAACTTTAACTCATCGTAAATACTGAAGTTTTAATTTTGGTATAGACATTATTATATTTAAAATTCCAAAAAAAATTTTTTTTATCTTATATGCTTAAAGTCGAATTTAAAAAAAATTTATTAATTTTGAATCTATGATAATAGTATAAATTATTCAACATTAATAATTTTTTTAACATACATGTATATATAAGAAACAAATAATACCAATCCCAATATAATATGTTATACTATAGTAAAGGTATGAACAAGTAATATAATAAAAGACGAGGTATGTAGAGACAAGAACAATGAATATTTAGAAAAAATTACCGCCTTCTGCTGTATCTTCATTAAAAACAGAGATAATTAAAAGCAGTTTTCTGCAATCGACTTCTATTCAGTTTTCATGTAGGGTCTACCTTCAAAATTTTTTTATATCTTCAACAGTTTTTGAGATATAAAAAATGATGATAAAAGATAAGGCGCGAAAAAATACCGCAGAATGTATCTCAAGAACCGATAAAAATTTTAAAAAGTTTTCAACGTGGACTATACCTAGAATTCTTAGAGAAGTACAGCGCATCTAGATTCAAAGCTCTAGGTGCTCATATAGTGAAGTTATGAACTTCGTTCTTGAAACTTTTTGAAGGCACATTTTTCATTTTATCTTAAGTTCTAGAAGTCACAGAAAGATGAGACCACCTTTAATCGACTTCTCGTAAAATTCTGGTCTAGAAAAAGTGTTTTTATTTTAATATTTTCAATTTTATCATAAAAGTCATGTTTTAGAAAAAAAATATTCCCCACTTTCGCCTTCAACTTTGAAGCGTCATAACTTCTCGAATTTTAGATTTGGTATAGCCTTGATTATATTCAAAATTCATTATTTTTCAAGGGCTATCAACTGAGGGTAATTTTAGATTTAAATTCCAAAAAAAAGTTATTTTTACCTATTATGCCTGAGGTCAAATTGAAAACATGTTTATCATTTCTGAATTTTTTGATTCTATGAAAACGATAAAGATATTATAACGAAGACAATTTTATTTAGATATACGTATTATTAAGAATCAAATATTAATAATTTCAGTATTATATGTTATATTATAGTAAAGATGGGAACAGGTAATATAATAAAAGACGAGGTATGTAGAGACAAGAACAATGAATATTTAGAAAAAATTTCCGCCTTCTGCTGTATCTTCCTTCAAAATTGAGATAATTAAATGCAGTTTTCAGAAATCAACTACTATTCAGTTTTCATGTAGGGTCTACCTTCAAAATTTTTTTATATCTCCAATAGTTTTTAAGATATAAAAAATGATGATAAAAGATAAGGCGCGAAAAAATACCAGGAATTGTATTTCAAGAACGGTTGAAGTTTTTGAAACGTTTTCAACGTAGGCTATATCTAGAATTCTTATAGAAGTCCAGCGCATCTAGTTTCAAAGCTCTAGGTGCTCATATACTTGAGTTATGAACTTCGTTCTTGAAAGTTTTTGAAGACACATTTTTCATTATATCTTGAGTTCTAGAAGTCACAGAAAGATGAGACCATCTTTAATTGACTTCTCGTAAAAATCTGATCTATAATAATTGTTTTTATTTTAATATTTTTAACTTTATTATAGAAGTCATCTTTTTGAAAAAAATATTCCTCATTTTCGCTTTCAACTTTGAAGCGTCACAACTTCTCGAATTTTATATTTGGTATACCTTTGATTATATTCAAAATTCATTATTTTTCAAGGGCTATCAACTGAGGGTAATTTTAGATTCAAATTCCAAAAAAAAGTTTTTTTTACCTCTTATGCTTGAGGTCAAATTGAAAACATATTTACCATTTCTGAATGTATGAAAATAGTAAAGGTATTTTTAAGAAGTCAATTTTTTCTAAATATACGTATTATTAAGAATCAACTGTTACGAATCCCAATGTAATATGTTATATTTTAGTTGATATATGAACAGGTAATATATTTAAAAACGAGATATGTAAAAACAAGAACAATAAAAATCTAGAAAAAAATTTCTGCCTTCTGCTATATCCTTCTTCAAAATAAAGATAATTAGAAGCAGATTTTTGCAATCAACTATTTTTTAGTTTTCAAGTGGGGTCTGCTTTCAAAATAATTTTATATTTCCTATATTTTTTGAGATATAAAAATTAATGATGATAGATAAGGTGCGAAAAAGTACCACAGATTGTATATGATGAACCATAAAAATAAAAAGTTTTTACGGTAGGATATACCTTATATTATATAATAAGCCCAGAGCATTTAGTTTCATGGTTCTGTGACTTCATAAAATTGAGTTATAACTTGATACTTAAAAACGTTTTTTTTTATATATTTCTTTTTATAACTTTATCTTTTGAAGTTCTATAAAGATGTAAATAGGCTTAATGAATTTTTGTAAAAAAATTATCTAGAATAAAATATCTTTTTAAAACTTATAATATTATCAAAAAATTCGAGATTTAAAAAAAATATTCCCCTCTTTCGATCTCAACTTTGATTCCTTATAACTTTAAAAGTTTTAATTTTCAGATATTGTTTTTTTAGATTCAAAATTCATCCCATTTCAAGGACTATCGAATGACAATGGTGGCATATTCAAATTCTAAAAAAAATCGTTATTTTTTGTAGAAATTTTTTAAACCTTAAAAAATAGTTATTATTTTTTTGCCAATATAAACAACAAAAATATTACCATCAATTTAATAAAAATATATCTGCTATATAAATCTTCATCGTATGTATTGTAGACGACGGACTTGACTTTATGTGGTTAATTTTTTTGAATAAGAAATTTTATCAATTTTTCCAATAGTTAAAAAATTAACTTTTTTTTAATTTTTGATACTTTTAAAAAAAATTGTATTAATTATTATCATTTTATAAAAACTTTCATCAAGCAAATAACCTTTATTAATTTATCATTTCTTTAAATAATATTTTAAAATATTTTATGTAGAAAATGTGTACTTTTATTATCAAATCAAAATACTTTTGTGTATTACTTTGTATATTCAACATTTTTTTATAACCGTTATCTAATTATAAGAATTTCAATTAAAGACTTTAAAGTTCTCAGTTTTAAAGAACACGTTTTTGAAAAAATAAAACAACTAATTTTTTTTTGATATGTTATGTAATAGATAATGTTTATTGTAAATAATAACATACGTTTGATAATTTTACCATGCTTATAAAATAATAATAAAAATTGTCAATGACTTTATTTCAAAACTTTAAAAAATTGAAAATTTCAATATCTACCTAAAACTGAATTTAATAAATTGCTATTTATGTCATTTTTTTTGTCTTTTAGTGTGAAATTAAAAACATATTTAATTTCAAAACGTTATTCTAGTTTACAACTTTTTATAAATCTAATAAATTTTTATATTGACAATGATAAAACTTAGATGTAAAAATTTGATTACTTTGTATAATATTTGTAAGATTCTTTTTTTCTTTAAATTTATCTAACAATAATTGATAAATATTGAATTGTTCATTATGAAAATAAATTGAAAAAAAAATTATTCAACTATATTTACAAATAAAATTGAAATTTATAAATGAGTTGATGTATTTTAAGTTATAAGGGTTATTTTTTTAATACAAATTTTAAAGTGATAAAGTACTTGAAAACATTTTGTTAAAAATTTTTATTAATATATGTTGTTCCATATGAATAAATATTTATTTTAAATAATAACAATTATAATATTTCTCAAAATTTTCTTAGTCTACACATAAAATTTGTGTGTCTTGTTAAACATAAAATAAATAGATGTTAACATCCTGCAATACTATAAAATTTTGCTAAATATTTTATCTTTCTCTAACATTGTAGTAAAGATTTTTTTAAACTTTTTATGTTTATAGCTAGTTATATAATACTTTATATATTGTTGCATATATAAATAGGAAAATTGCTTTTAAATCAAAACTAAATCTTATAAAAAAGTTTTTAACAGATTAAATACTAAGATAATTGAAGGTATCTATTGAAAATTATCAGTGCTCAAAAAATAATAGTAAAAGTTAACATTGATTTTAATTGTTAGGAAGATGAGAATTTTAAGATGCTATAAAATTGTAAATCTTTTAATTTTTTTACATCACAATATGACAAATGTTTTCTTGAAATAATTATTTTTCTTAAAAATTAATCATTTTTATTTTGAAGGTAATAATTATACTTGATAAACTGGACAATGCCAATTATACATGAAACTTGATTTTGAGTAGAAGCATTATCAAAACGTCATTTTTTAAAAGAAATAAGATAAATAATTAATTGCTGTTTTAAAGTTTTATCAAACAATTTAATTTGAAAAATAAATTCTTCTTTGCTTTCTATTTTTCTACACTTAATAAATGCATTATAAGTATTACTAATTAAAAAAAAGAAATTCTTTCAAAAATTATATTTTGTTGGCAGTAATTTCGAATCACAAATTTAAATTAATCAAAATAAAAAAAGTATTTTAATATACCTTATAAATCATAGTTTGTTATACGTTTTTACAATGTTTATTTTCTATTGCCAAAATGTTAATTGAAATAATTAATTTATATAGTCAAAATAATTTTTTCAGAATATATATAAATGTATGCCAAATTTAAATAATTAAGTTATATATATCAGTTATGTCTTTTTTTTTAATAGAAGAAATTTATAAGCTGAAAAAAATTAAATTTCCAAAGAAAGTTGTAAAATTCGGGAATTAAATTTATGAAAACATTTTCTTAGTTAAAAATGTTATTTTGACATATTTTCAAATAAAATACCGTTATATAGAAACATTAAGTTTTTTGAGGATCATTTTTAATTCATAGTATATAAAGTTTAACACTTGTAATAAAATTTCTATTGAAAAGTATTATTTTTAAATATAATAATGATTATATTTTTATAACTATTGTAAAGTAATAGCTTCATTAGTTTTGGCATTTTCATCAGTATCATTTTATCACTACTAACTTTTAGTTTGTTTTTTTTTCTGTAGCAACTTTCTATGCCTTTTCTTCCAATCATTGCAATATAATATTTGCTTTTTGTTATTAATCCATCATAGTACTCTTCTATTTCATTTTCTTAAAATTTTTTAAGATTGGATGTTTGAAAAAATTATTTTTTATAGCACCTCCTTTTCTTTATGCCATTTTTTATCACAGCGGTCTTAGAAAATCTATTAGTTGTTTGTAATCCAAATCTACTTTGTTTTTGTAGAAATTTTTTCTGTAAGGATATATACAATGACAATATTTTTCTATAAAAATATTAAATATAGTTTTGCCTTATTGAATGTAAACCAAATCTTTGAATTTAAGTCATAATATCATTTAATAAAGTATTTTTTGTATATATTAAAAAAGTTCTTTGGTTATAGAAAGCTAACATAAAAAAAGACTAACCTTAAATAATAAACATATCTTTGAAACTTGATAATTTTTAAATATGTAAATTTTAATATAATAAAAAAATCAAATTTTTCTATTCAGAAGTATATACATTTTATAAAATAATATTTGATAAGCTTAAAAACATCTATATTTGTTAATATTTTAAGACAAAGTTTATATAGTAAAATTTTCTAAACTAACAGAAGTTAATATTTTAGCAGCTTACCTCATAGTAATAATTATTTAAAATAATTTTATATATATCATGAGGTACATTAAAAATCAACATTTGATTCAACAATTATTCTGTAAAAAATAACATTGAATTATCTCTAAACAACCAATTTGACATCTACTTTATAAAAATGTGGCATTTAAGTTCAGGATAACTGAAGTTATATTAACCAAGTGTTGTAAATTTGCTCATAAGACATATATTATAATTTATAAATTTTTTTTAAATTCATATTTTGTTCTTTTTTTAAACAAAACATTTTATACATACTATTATTTTAATAAAGATAAAAAAAAAATAATGTATAAAGACTTTCGTTTTTGGAGAGATGCCATGGCATCAATATCATCTCTGGTAGTATAGTGGTGAGTATCCGCGCCTGTCACGTGCGAGACCGGGGTTCGATTCCCCGCCAGAGAGTTTCTTTTTAGCTTTTTTCTATTTCTCCATATTTGAAAACCCCAAATACTATTTTTCTCTAACTACTAGATTCATTTTAGACCAAATTTATGATAAGAAAATTGCTTTTTTTTTTGCAGTTTTGAAAGAAAAAGAAACTATTAAAATTTAATTATTCTAATTCATACTTTACTGAATATATTACATTTATACCATAATTAAAAAAAATTTATTTCAATACATATAACAATATTTCTATCATTTATTTATAGATATAAAAAAAAATGGTTATTATTAATACAATATTTATAGAGTTTTATATACAGTTCAAATTAAATTATTTTTACTTTACTTTTTGTAGTTTATTCATATATTGCTTGATATAAGAAATTTAAATAATGGTAATGTTATAAATTTATTAATATAAAACAAAAATATCTTTGTCTATGGATGCATAATTTTTGTTAAAATGATTTTTATCAATATTAAATATATTTTAAAATTAAACTGCAAAATTAATTACTTTTTACAAATTTACATCTTCACTAATATAGATTATATCATCAGACAAATTAATAAGTAAAATTAGTTTAAGACTGATAAAAATAATTGTTTTAAATATTTTTTCAAAATGAAGATTACTTGGTTTCAAAATATATATGTATACCGCATAACTTTTTTTTAAAAGATAAGTACAATTTTATAAACCAAAATTTGTTTTCCGTTTATAAAAAAAACAAATTATTAAATCAGTAATAATATATATACTATTTCATTTAATAGTAATATATTTTGAAATTTACAAATAAAAAAATTTTATTTTAATTTGACGAATCATTATTAATTTACATTTTGTTACAAAGTAAATTAAATCATTTTGTATAAATCATTATATCAATTATTTTTTAATTATGTATATCTCATTTATAATAAATTATTATTGGTTTATTCATTGTTATATTTAATAGCAAATAAAATTATAAATATCTTTTAAATTTATCCATATATTTTAGTTTTTCTCAAGAATAGAAAAAAAAATCTAATATTTTAATAAACTTTTAAAATAAACATAAAATAATATTTAAAATCAGTAGATACGTATTAAGACAAAAAATAGTTTTTGTCAAATAACATTTTTTAAAAATTTATTTGAGAAAATGAAAAGTATTTTTCTACTAATTATTTTTTGTATGATAAAGTGTTCTGTATGTTAAAAACAATTTTCTAAAATATGAC
Source organism: Strongyloides ratti (assembly GCF_001040885.1). Lineage (NCBI taxonomy): Eukaryota > Metazoa > Nematoda > Chromadorea > Rhabditida > Strongyloididae > Strongyloides > Strongyloides ratti. The sequence continues at coordinate 1,163,848 of NC_037309.1, read as the reverse complement.
TCGTAAGCAAATCTTTTACTTATAAAGCAATTATTGAATATAATAAGTATATAGATTAGAAAAAATTTAAATCATATAGTAAAGTTTTATTTAATAATGATAACTATTTAGCTAAATGTTAGCATGAGTTTTTTAAGAAATTGTTTATTATATATTAGTCTTAGTCAAACTTTTATAGTACTAAAATTTTTTAAGACTTCTTTGAAATTTATTGAAAAAATACCAATGATAAAATTAGAATATAAATAATAAAATATGTCATGTTAATTTTTTAGTTGGTTGATAAAAGTTTTAAAAAACATTCTTTAATTTGAAAAAATATTTTATTTTTAAAAAATTTTCAGCTTCTTCAAAAAAACATTTCAATTCCAAAAGAAGATCGAGATAATTATGAAATAACTAAACAAACAGTAAAAATTGTAAATATAATCGAACATGAAATATTGGAAAAAGATAATAAGAAACGGGGTAGAAAAAGAAAATCAAACAAAAATAGAAGAAAATCAAGAAATCATTCAAGGAGAAGGTCAAAATCAAAAGCAAAAGAACAATCAGGATTGTTTGAAGGTGATATTTTACTTAACTCAAAACAGGCATCAGATATAGTTACTGATCTTGTTAATCAAGCAGAAAATAAAGGAATTGACCTTCCAGATTCAACTGATGAAACAATTACTAGAATAAAGAGAAAAATAGATGGTGATGTAAAATACAATTGGACATTTCCAATAAACTATTTTGTAGAGAAAGAAGTTAATAGTACTGTTATTGATGAAGCTTTGAAATTAATTGAGAAACATACATGTATAAGATTTCAAAAAAATGAAAAAATATTAAATAATGCCTCAGGACTAAGATATTATTTTGGGCCTGGTTGTTTTAGTTATGTTGGAAGAATGTATAATAATAAAATGCAAGATGTTAGTATTGGACAAAATTGTGATACAATTGGAACTGTTCAACATGAAACTTTACATGCTTTAGGATTTGATCATGAACAATGTAGATATGATAGAGATGATTATATAGATATTTTCCTTGAAAATGTAGAACAAGGTAGTGAAAATAATTTTGTAAAACTTAGTAAAGAATTTGCAATAACATTAGGTACGCCATACGACTATGGATCTACTATGCAATATACATATACATCATTTGGTAAAGATGATAAATTTACAATGCTTCCAAAAGAGTCATTATATAATGAAACATTGGGTCTTGATGAAGAAGCTTCTTTTCTAGATATTAAATTGTTGAATAAATACTATTGTAGTAGTATATGTTTAAATACATTACAATGTAGTAATGGAGGTTATCAAGATCCTAATGATTGTTCTAAATGTAAATGTGTTGAAGGGTTTACTGGAGTACAATGTGATGAATTGCCAAAAGTAACGGAAACATGTAAAAGAGTACTTTTTAATGTAACAAATGAATTACAAACATTAACGCTACTTGGAAAAAAAAATTGTGTTTACCACTTTCTTTCAAACGAAAAAGAAGTAATTCTTTTCTACATAGATAAGGCTCGTTTTTTGCCAAGATCTTATCCTCAATGCATTCTCATGAATAGTCTTGAAGTGAAATATCTAGATGATAAAACTCGTACTGGTGCTATTATTTGTGGTGGCAAAGTTGATTTAAAAGTGAAATCAAAAAATTACCATTTAATGTTACACTATAGAAGCTCTGAAGATGATAATGGAGCTGTAGTTTCATTTAAGAGTGTTAAAAATTCAAATTTAAATTACAATATAAAAAAAGTTGCAGATTATAAAAAAAATTAATTTTTTAAAATATATAATAATGAAAAAATAATGATGTCACCATTTTCCATTATCTCTACATTTTTCTGTAATCTATTTCTTTTTTCCAAAAAGATTAAGCATTTAAACATAATTCTAAAATATGAAAAATAATATTATTATCTATGCTAAACATAAATAAAGATAGCAAGCTAATTAAAATGTATTTATAATAATCTTTAAAACATATCAAAAATTCGTCAATATTTTATTTAATTTTAAAACTTTTCTCTTATACTTTTCAAACAAATAGAACATATTCTTATCTTCGTTTATGTGATAAAACAATAGCAGTACTAATATAAATTATTTTGAGAATAAAATAAATCATTAAAGCAATTAAATCTTATTTTAATTAACATAACACAGATAACGATTATATGAGGGTGAAACAATTTTTAAGTAATTGACAAACAGACCTACCAAAAGGAATAATATAAACTACCTATTCTGGTTTTATTTATATTTATATAATTTTTTAACATTCATTTTAAACTTCTTAATTTTATAAAATAGCATCGTTGTTTCAAAAGGCATAATTTATAAATAATAAAATATAAATAAAACACTGTCATAAAATAATAAAAAATACGTTTTTTAATACATAATAAATTGTATTTGTTGATAATTTGGATAAATTGAAAAAAAAAATCTTCTTTAATTTTTAATTATTCTTCAGAATTGTGCATTTTTCTACTATCAATAAGTTTTATTCTATTAAATGAACATGATAAAGTTTTTCTAATTTTTTATTTTATATTAATTCAAATTATTGGTTTCTATTTAGCAGATAATTTTTCGTTTAAAAGACAAGCAATACTATTTATTCTATAATAGCTAGAAAATATGAACAAAATTATATTTAACTATGTCGTAGTCATCCCATGTGGTCTAGTGGTTAGGATTCGTGGTTTTCACCCACGCGGCCCGGGTCCGATTCCCGGCATGGGAATATTTTTGCATTTATTTTTCATAAATTTATGTCAAAAAATTTCTTATATTTTTAAAATTAATTTTTTTTGTTTTTTTTATGAAATTTTTTTTTAAATATATATATTATATATTTATATATAGCTATATATATGTATCTTAAACTTATGCACATTTAAAAACATTTAGTTTTGTTGCCAAAAATTGAAAAAATGATCTTTGAACTACTTCCGCCTTGATGCCAGAGTGGTTAATGGGACAGACTCGAAATCTGTTGGGCTTTGCCCGCATAGGTTCAAATCCTATTCAAGGCGAATTATGAATTTAGTTTCAGATATAGATTTTTGTAGATGAGTTAAATATCTATTTTTCCATGTAAACGTTGTCAATCTACTTTATTATTTTATTTTGTTATAATAAAGTAAATATACAAAAAATTTGTTTTTATAAATTGTTGCTATTAATATATTGTATTAAAATATTTGAAATTTACTTAAACTTTTATTAAGTTATCAAATTGACTATTATTTAATATTCTTAGTTAAAAAATCCAATTGTATTTACATTAAAATAAATATTATTATCAAACTTTAAAATTTAATTTTACATATAGAACATTATATAAATTATTTTTGAATGATTATGAATCTATCTTAATTTTGTTTTATTACATGTTATTTTCTTTCTTTTGTTGTTAAGAACCTGTATATTCATAAGTCGATAAGATAAAAGTATTATTTTTTTTAGAAAATTTATGTAATTTAAATGATTAAAGTTTTTTTAAATAGCAAATTAGAATTGTGATAACATTTTGACAGTCAATCTATTTAAAAGTGACTAAGTAAAAAAGTAATCGGCTTGCTTCATATTTTAAAGACTAGTATGACATTACCATTAAATAATATTTTTTTTTATCTTAAAATAAAATGTTAGATTTTATATAGTTTTAATTTAAAAATTACAAAAAATATATACTATAATAATATTACAATTTTTTATCATTTTATATTAATTAATGAACATTATTAAATATATGGAAACATAAAAAATTTAATAATAAAATAATAAATATTTTTTAAATTTCAAATAAAAGACAACAAAATTGTTTTATATTTTATCAAATAAAAAGCAAAGATAAAGTTGTTCTTCTTTGTTTAACTAAAATCGTTTTCATTAGTTTTTCTAATCACAACCTTGTCTATAATAGTTCTTCCACTTTTATGTCTTTCAATATTTGATCCATTAAATGGTATACTAGGATCAAAAAAACTTCTTGTGCAGTCATCTGAATAACAACAGCAAAAAGTAGTTAACCAAATTGTTGCATTACCACTATTAAGGTCGATATTTTCATAAAAAACATCATAGCAATATGATGTACCCATGGTTTCTGCTGCCTATCATTAAAAAAAATTACTAATTATGATAAGATAAACTTACTGCACAGTTGGTTTGAATAGCTGTCATATTAATTTCTGGAGCATATTTTGATGCAATCGTTTTTGGTAATACCAAACAGGATGACACATAACCATTAAAAAGATATTTATCAGTAACATTTGACCATAAGTATCCACAACCATCACAACCATTAAGAAGACTTTCTGATTTTTTAGTCTTAAATCCATTTATATTGTAGTCATATATATTATCACATTGTAAAGTAAAGACTGTTGAAGCTAAAAATATACTTACTATGGCAATCGTTATTAAATTGGTTTTAGAAATCATTTTTATTAACTTTGCCATAAAATTGAATGTAAAGTTCAGTTTATATATTAATTTTTTTTATCTAATCACAATATTAATAGAGTATTAATCATAAATTATAATTTAATTTTACATAAAGTTACTGTTTTGCATTAAAATTATACAATCGTACACATGATAAATAATATTGTTGTATGATGTCATCTTTAAGATGATAGCAAGGTAATTAAGAATTTAAATAATACTACTTTTTTATTTTATCAATTAAACTTCATAAAAGTATATAAACTTACATTTAAATATTATGTAAAATATAATTTTTTATTCTATGGATTTTAAACGTGATAAATTACATAACTTTCCAAAACAACAAAACGTTGTAATTTTACATATTTGATATACAGATATATTAAATGTAATAATATTCATATATGGAATCTTTTTATTGAAATTTTTCTAAAAAAAAAAACATAAAAACTTTAATTATTGTTGTACCTGGCAATTGAACTTAAAATCACTAACATTCATTTCTTTTATATTTTTTGATGCAAACAACAAAACATTGTCTAAACATGAAAAGTATGTCCCATGTAAGTCAAAAATATTTGAATCATTTATATATATAAATCCACAACCATTACATCCAAAAACAATCGTTTCTGGTTCAAACATTTTTACTCCATTTTGTTCATAATTTTTATAATTGCTACATTCCTGTACATATTCATTATACGATTGATGATATAAAGAAAATGTCAAAAGTTTTATTAATATCAACATTTTAATGATAGAAATAAATAAATTTAAAATTATATATCTTTAACTATAATTTTTTTTTAAAATAGTTAAGCACAAAACAAATTTAAGAAAATAAAATATTAAAAAATATTTTGACAATTTATTTATTAATTAATAAATACCAAATTTATAATGAAACTTTTTTATATTTATTTTAAAAATTATATTTTTATTAAAGATAACAAATTATTTACTTTTATAGTAAATAGTGATGTTTTAAAGTATTTAGAAAAAATATTTACTAATGTTCAAAATTATATCAATTATTTATTTTAATAATTTAATAATGTAAAAAAAGTTTACAATCGAAAAAGAAGGTAGTTTTAACTTACATTTGTTTAAAAATAATTATATCAAATGAAATAACATATATAAACTGATATAAAAAAAATGCTTTTAATTTGAAAAAAATGTTGTGAAAAAATATGTTTATAATTATAAACGAGTTGATTTTTTATATCTAGAAAAGTTTAACTTAATTAAAACTTTTTATTAAAGATAAATTTAAAAAATAATTATATTTATCTTAATTATCTAATAATACTTTTATTTTAACATTGGACAATAATAATAAGTATTGGTAAAAAATTAAATTTCTTTTAAACATTTAAAAAAAACTTTAGACCAATAAACTATCAAATATTTATTTTACAAAATATTCTCTAAGCGTTTTATTGAATAAAAAATTCAAGACCAAAGTAATATAATTTTTTTCAAAAATAATTTATTATTGTTTTTATTTTACAATAAATATTTTAACATATAATATACTCGAAATTACAAAATTTCTTGATTAAAAAAATTAAAACTATTATCATATTAATTAACATGGTATTACTGGAACATATTCTGGTTGATATACAATATTATAGCAATCATCGGGATAATATTGAACATATCCATATTGGCGTTTTTTTCTTTCATGTTCAGAACAATGAATATTTGTAGCAACAATTAAAATAATTGTTAAAATAAAAAATAGCCAAATTTTATTCATAATAGATTTTAAACAATCTTTAAATAAGTTTTGAAATTATCTCTTTTTATAGGTACAAATGTTATTGTGTAAATTGACTTTTTATATTCAAAAAAGTAAACATTTAAATTGCTAAAATTTTATATTTCTATTGGAAAAAAATTTTTACATTAATATTATTTTCTTTGTCAATCACAATATTAAAACAATTTTAAAATATTAAAGTAAATTTACATATATGTATAAATATTTTATGAATTAAATTAAATCATTTGATACACAAACATTTTCCAATTACTTTTTGCCAAAATTATTTAATTACCTTTAAAAAGTTAAAGTTTTTTAATCTAAAAGTTACTCTTGTAAATATTAATTAAAAAAAAATTTTTTTTTTATAAATTATAAATATTTGTTATCTAACTAAATTTATATTTATTTTTTTAAAATCTTATATTTAACAAATTTTCTTTGTATTAGCTGATTAAAAAACAATATTTATAATTAACTATTTATATACTGAAATATATTTTATTAAAAGTTATTAATTATATATATATACATAACATACTTTTTGTTAAAATTTATAAATTGTTTATATTGTTAAAAGTTTTATTTATAGATTGTCAAATATAGGATCGTTAAATTTTTTATTAAATCATAATAATCATTGTTGTTAATTTATATTATAATTAATATTATAAAAGTTATAAATATTATAAAAGTTGTAAACAAGAACAAAATAACGTCAAGATTGAAAAACTTAACAAATGATATATTAACACTTTCATTAATAATTTCTATATTTGTATTTGTACTACCAGCATATTCTGTTACTTTAACAACAATTTCATTACTTTTAAATGGTGATTTTTCATAAAGATTTTTTAATTCTTTAACATTTTTAGTATATTTTTTACTTTGAAGCATTTTCCATATTTTATTTTTAAATAATTTTGAATTGTTTAAATTTAATTTATTAAAATAATCTCCAATTTTTAATCTTAAAATCATTCCAGTATTTCTGTCTTGATCTCCAAAAACAGGAATAACTAACATACTTTTACCAGCACTAATTGCTTCATTTATAGAATTTTGACCACCATGAGTTATAAAAAGATTAATTCTATTATCATGAAGAATGTCAGTTTGTGGTATCCATTTATAAACATAAACATTGTTTGGTATTTTTAATGTTAAATTAAAATTAGGTATATTAATAATAAAAGTAACTTCTTGTAATTTTGAAAATGTTTTAAAAATATTTTCTATTAAATATTGTGACATATAATGTAATGTTATAATTGATCCAAATGAAAAAAGAACATTATATTTTTTAATATTTAAAATATTATTAATATTTTTATTTAATGGTTTTGGTTTTTGTAAAGCTATTCCTCCAATGTAGTATATTTTATTTGTTAAAGGAAGTGAATAATCCAAAAATGACATTAAATTAATAAAAATAGCTGATGATTTTATAAAAACATTTGAAATATCTACAGTTTTTCCTTTATTTTTGTCTGAATAAATTTTTTCTATTTTATATTTTAAAAAATGTTTAAAATATAATTTTTCCACATAATAATAAATAAAGTTAGATATTCTTTCATTAAATGTTAATATACCTTCACTTCTTAAAAAAGTTGTTGGAATATAACTTGTAGGAAAATATAATCCAAGATAATCATATGCTAATTCATTCAAAAAAAATGGTGAAGAAAAAATATTTTTTTTAATATTATAATGCTTACTAAGAACCAATGGACATAATAAAAAAATTTCTGAAATCATTATATCAAAATTTATTTGACGTATATTTTCTGTTATCTTATCCTGATCAAAAATATCTAAAAAGTTAAAAATAAAAATAAAATATATCTTACATTTACATGTATCAACATATTCATTACTAATACTTTGAAATTTTAAAAGTTTCAAAAGAATATGGTCATCTTTTATCCACATATCTTTAAGAGATTCTCCATTTATAATTTGATTTTTAAGTTTTTTTTCAATTGGAACATAAATAAAATTTGCATATTTTGTTAGATTACTTTTGGATAACGAAGAAAATCCCAATGTCATTAGTGTAACATTGTGACCACTTTTTGATAATGTATCAGCAATTTTAGCATTAAATAAATTATGACTATATCCATGTCCTGAAGAAAACACTAAAATTTTTAGAGATCTTGTAAAAGAAATAATATAAAATATAAGAAATAGTGCTTTATTATAAAATAACATTTTTTAATAATAACCTAACTTTTTCATTTTTAATATAAGAATTATTTTAACATTTAAATTATTGTTAAATTTTTCTAATGTATACATATTATAAATTTGAAAATAATCAAAATAAATATTTTATGTATTTTTCAGTTAAAAATGTTACAAGAAAATTGCGTCAATGATTTAATTTTAAAATACCATTGATAAGACATTTATTTGTAAATATCAGCAAAAATTTAATTTTTTTTGTTCCAAAAAGTTATCATGTATTTTTCTTTACGATTTTTCTTTTATTAATATCACAATTTTAAATGTTAATAATTGTAATCTGATTTTATCACAAAAAGTATTTTATCAGTCACACTTTTATTTATAAATTTTTAATTTTCTTAGTGTAGGTTAATAATAATTTATAAACAATATTGTAAAACATTTTTATATATAAAAAAAAATAAAATATAAAATTTAATATTTAACTTTATATATGTTTTTGTTTTAAACATCATTTTTTATATGATTGCTTTAACAATCATTATTTTATTTACATATTGATAAATGATAAAATATAAATTATTACTTAACTTGAAAAAAAAATTATCTTTTGAAAAAAAATGATACACTGATAACAGATAAAGTGAATTTATGTTAGTGTTTCTATAATCTGTAATTTATTTGATTTTGAAATATTTTTTAATTATTTCTATTAATAAACCATTATCTACCTTAATACAAAAGATTATAATGATAATATAACAGCTTTATAACTTTTTTATCATAAGATAAGATAAAAAAGGGTAATTAATAAAAATTATTGGTACCTATTTATGCATATTTGTTGCAGAATAAAGAAAAGAAGTTGAGTGAATTAAACTTTTAATATTTTTGACATCAAAATTTTTATCATTCTGATTACAATAGCATTATCAATGATTTAATTTGTGATAAAATGTATTTAAAATCAACTTTGAAATAGTAAATTTATCATTATTTTTTAAAAATGTCGCATTTTAATCTTTTGTTTTTTTTACTTTTTTTTACTCCTATAAATGGATATAAAATTTTGCTATATAACCCTAAAATGGGACATTCTCATGTTAATTTTATGAGTCAAATGACAAAGTTATTAGTTAAAGCAGGACATGATGTAACTGTTTTGTCTTCAAATATTGATAGTACATTAAAAGATCCATACTCTGAACCAGGTAAAATTTATTATACAGATCCAGATCCATTTATTACAAAAATGACAAAAAATCAAAGTTTTGTTAAAGATATGTGGAAATCAACAAAAAGTATTACAGGTCAAAAAAAAGTTAGTAAATAATTAGTTAAAAAAACAAATATATATTTTTAGGTGTTTAGTAATTTTATGTTAGCATTAAGACTTCAAGGAATAACTATAATTAATAATAAAGAATTGGAAAAATTTGTAATTTCACAAAACTTTGATGCTGCAATTGCTGAAGGAATGTATTTGTATATGTTTGGTTTATTTAAAGCATGGAAAATAGAAACAACAATAGTAGCAACATCTACAGTTATGTTTGATATATATTATCCAATGTTTGGTATACCATTCCCTACTTCTTATGTTCCTTCTGCTATTGTTGGATTTAGTGATAGAATGACATATAAAGAAAGAACAATAAATCTTTTAACATATTTATATTTTACTTATTTCTCAGATTTCAATACAAAACATTCAACATTAGAAGATATTTTTGAGGAAAAATATGGTGTTGGTTTTTATGATTCACAAAAAATTATGACAAATGCATCTTTTGTTTTAATCAATTCAAATCCATTTTTAGATATTCCAACACCAAAAAGTCCTAAAATGGTTGAAATATCTGGTATAGGTATTCCAAAACCAAAACCTGTTACTAAAGAATTTGATGAAATATTAAATTTAAGAAATAAAACTATCTTGATATCATTTGGATCAGTAGCAAAAAGTACATATATGAATGAAAATATGAAAAATGAAATATTAAAAACAATAAAAAGTTTTCCTGATATAACATTTATTTGGAAATATGAAACACCAGAAGATGGTCATGGTTCTGGTATTGAAAATTTAATTCTTAGCAAATGGGTTCCACAAAATGATTTGTTGAATGATGAAAGATTAACACTTTTTATTACTCATGGAGGAATGGGAAGTACAACAGAGGTTGCTTTTAGTAATGTTCCAGCATTAGCCGTTCCAATATTTGGTAATATAAACTTTCTATTTATTTTAAATTAAAATTATATTATAGGTGATCAAATGAGAAATGCAAAATTAATTGAAAGATTAGAAATAGGTTTAGCAGTTGAAAAAGAAATTCTTGAAGATTCTAATCAATTGAGTGAAAAAATATTAGAAGTATTAAATAACGAAAAATATAAAATTAATTCATTAAAGACAGCTGAAATGTTACGCAACCGACCTATATCATCTGAAGAATTATTAATAAAACATGTTGATTTTGCTTGCAGATTTGGACAACTTCCAAGATTAGATTTAGCTTCTAAAGATATGGGTGTAATTGAATATTACAATATTGATATTATCGTTCCATTTATTGTAGTTTGTATAATTATAATTTACCTTTTTTTCAAAATACTTGCAACGATATTTTCAAAACTATTTTTGAAAAAAGAGAAAAAAGATTAATTTTATTTTTTAACCATTCATAACCGCCACAATAATAAGTTAATTTCAAAGAAGTACAATTTTAACAATATATATTTACATTATCATTTTAAAAAAAATATACACAGAAAAAATTCTTCGTCATTACGACGGTGTTTTGAAAAAGTAAGTGATATTTTTTTAAACATTAAAGTTTTTATTTGCATATAAATAAATATATTATAAAAAATATTTTACCATTTAAAAATTAAAACAAAGATAATTATTTGACAACATAAAAAATTTTTTTATTTTATGTTATTGTTAAAAACTTTTATTAAAATAATAAAGTTAATTGAATTAATATAAATACAACGAAAAAATAATAACTAAACATGATTTTTTATTCAAATGTATGTGCTTTTACAATATTTTAGACTAATAAATAGAAATAAATATTATTATTTTTATAATAAAAATTTATCATTATGCTGTTATAGCACTATTATTAAAATTAATTAAAGTTAATACGAAACTATTCAAGATAACTATTTCTTACAAAAAAGTAGTTTAATAAAAAAATGAAATTAATAGCAATTTAATAACTTTCTAATAAAATAACTTAAATATAAATATATTTTTTTATTAATTAATCATAACTATTGTATTTATTTATTGTTTTGTTGTATTTTTATTATTTCAATAAAACTTTTAACAATTAAAAAAAATAAAAAATTTTAATATTGTCTAAAAATAACTGTTTTTTTAATTAATAGATGGTAAAAAATTTTATATTAATATATTTATTTATATAAAACAAATATTTTTTTAAAATGGCAAATTTTAATACAACACTATAAAATTTTCATTCAAAAATATACATAAATTAAAGTTATTATTTTTTATCAGTACATTATTTACATAATAATTAGCAAATGAAAGTGTTATATTATCAAATATATATTTGTGATTCATTATTTAAAATTTATACCTTTATGTTAAACTTTTTTTTTTTTAATAAATTTATAACGTTACCATTATTTAAATTTCTTATATCAAACAATATATAAATAAACTACAGAAAGTAAAGTAAAAATAATTTAATTTGAACTGTATATAGAACTATATAAATATTGTATTAATAATAACCATTTTTTTTTATATCTATAAATAAATGATAGAAATATTGTTATATGTATTGAAATAAATTTTTTTTAATTATGGTATAAATGTAATATATTCAGTAAAGTATGAATTAGAATAATTAAATTTTAATAGTTTCTTATTTTTTCAAAACTGCAAAAAAAAAGCAATTTTCTTATCATAAATTTGGTCTAAAATGAATCTAGTAGTTAGAGAAAAATAGTATTTGGGATTTTCAAATATGGAGAATTAGAAAAAAGCAAAAAGAAACTCTCTGGCGGGGAATCGAACCCCGGTCTCGCACGTGACAGGCGCGGATACTCACCACTATACTACCAGAGATGATATTGATGCCATGGCATCTCTCCGAAAACGGAAGTCTTTATACATTATTTTTTTTTTATCTTTATTAAAATAATAGTATGTATAAAATGTTTTGTTTAAAAAAAGAACAAAATATGAATTTAAAAAAAATTTATAAATTATAATATATGTCTTATGAGCAAATTTACAACACTTGGTTAATATAACTTCAGTTATTCTGAAACAAAAAGCCACATTTTTATAAAGTAGATGTCAAATTGGTTGTTTAGAGATAATTCAATGATGATTTTTACAGAATAATTATTGAATCAAATGTTAATTATTAATGTACTCATGATATATTTAAAATTACTTTAAATAATAATTGCTATGAGGTAAGCTGCTAAAATATTAACTTCTGTTAGTTTAGAAAATTTTACTTTATAAACTTTGTCTTAAAATATTAACAAATATAGATGTTTTTAAGCCTATCAAATATTATTTTAGAAAATCTTTTTTACTTTTAAATAGAAATTATTAAATTTACATATTTAAAAATTAACAATTTTCAAAGATATGTTCAATATTCAAGGATAGCCTTTTTTATGTCCTTTCTATACGCTATAAAAAAAATGTTTGATTCCAAAATTAAATTACAACTAAAACAAAAATTTTTAATATACTCTAAATTTTTGTAGTAAATATAAAAAACTACATAAAATATATAAAATGTTTTGTTCTTTAAAATTACTTTTCAAAAAAGTTTTTCAATTTGAAAAATTTCTTAGACTTGTTTATTGTTTTATTTTTTTTTTCATTCACTAATTTTGTATTTTTTAATGTATGTTATATTTGCTAAATTTAAAAACAATTATTTTCATATTCAATTAATTAATAAACTTTTAAGTTATAATATCAATAATTTTAATTAAAATTAAAATATTTATTTTTAAAAACATATGTGTCAAAAGTTTTAGCCAAAAACATTTTTTATTTTAAAATAATTAAGCGCAAATTATTCGCATAAATTTTATAATATAGTTCTGACGTTTTTTCATATGTTTTAATTTGAAAATTAAAAAAATAAAACACACGTATTAAAAAGTATTTTTTTTATTCGTATTTCAATATACAAAAATTTAAGGTATGTATATAAATCTTCTTCTAGAAAGAATTCTACTAAAAATTTCATCTGAGTAACATTCATCTTTAAAACATGTATAATTATCAGGACAAAGTTTGTTTAAGCAAGGTCCAATAGGTTCATAATTTTTCCTTATTATTATATTTCTTGGTGGAAAATAAAAATCATGGAACCAAGGATCATGATGAAAAAATCCACCTCTGTGACAAAAATGTCTTCCATGTCCATGTAAAAAAGAAAGACAATTATGACTAATAAATAAGAAATAACAAATTGTTGTAATAAAAAAGTAGTTTAATATCATCTCGAAATAAAAAATTATTATAAATTTAACTAAAATTAATGTATACTTTAGTATTTATACATGCAATCCAATTTGATCACGTTATATTTTAATATTGAATTTACTTTTTATACATCTATTTAACTAATAGCTACTTTGGTTGTTATATAATCATAAAAAAAATATATTTCATTGCAAATATTTAAATTTGCCAACTATCAAAAGAGTATTAATTATTTGAATAGTAATTAAGAAAGGCTTCTTTAACACTATAAAAAAATATAGATAGTACAGATTATAATAATTAATATTCTTGTATATAAAAATAAACACAAAAATTATGTAAAAAAAAACTAAAATAGAATCAATTTTTTAAATATTTATTTTACTTTCATAGCATTTTTTTATTATTTAAAAATATTTGTGTAGAAGTTTGTTTTTAATTTAAATTATAATACAAAGTGATTTTAATACAAAAATGAGATTATAATAAATGAAATATAAGTTAATTGAAATAAGTTTGCAGAAACAAAAAGTGTTATTAAACATTATTATTACTTTTAATGTTTTTTATATATATTAATATTGTACTTGTAAATTGATATTTAGCACATTTTAAAAACAATATTATTTCTTTATACTTTTTTATCTTAAGATCTAATTTAAAAATTTCTCTTATTAATATTATTAACTAAATCCAACAAATTTCAAAATTTAATTTAAACAAATATATGAGAGTATGAAAATAATATAAAATTTGTTTTGTAAAAGTACAATATTTTATTAAATTATTATATTAAATATATATTTTATAATAATAAAAAGACAAATTGTTAAGAGAGTTTTTTAAGTACAAGAGAATAATATCAATGCAAATAAATTTAAAGTTTTTATTTTTGTTGTTGTTGTTTATATACTTCTTAACTTTACTTCTCCGACTATTTTTCTATTTATCAGTTACCGTATCTATTTTGTAATTAGACAAATTTTATTGCGAATTTAACTCATTTCTTACTGTATATAAAATATATTTCCAACAATATATTTTATATAAAAAATTAAAAAAAATAAAGCAACTAAAGTAAACATAACTATTATTTTATAAAATTTTTAATGACAAAATAAAAAAGCAAATATTTTGATAAATAAGTACGTTATTATAAATGACATTAGAAGAAAATATAATTTTTATATGATACAAGTAACTTCTGGTACTTAATATAATATACATAATTTAAAAAAATTTTTAATTTAACAATTGTTTATAAGTTTTTCTAAAGACTAAATATTAATAAAATTTGAAATATTACTTTATTGATAATAATCACATTGTAATTAAAAGATATGATTAGTAAAAAAAAGTGTTCAAGAAAAGTAAAGTATTTAAGTCAAAATTTATTTCAAACTACAAGTTTGTGAAAATTTTCATCTATTATAAACAGTTTATAATTTTTTTTAAAAATATTTTGATAAATTTCTAAATAATTATCCATAATTTATTATTTAAAAATTAAGTATAATTTAAAACAAATTTATACTATAAAAATACTACAAATTTAATTTATTTACTTTTTATTTTCAAAGTATTTGACTTTACCAAATTTGTTTTCTTAACCAATATTTGTTTTTGCTTTTTTAATGCTTTATACTTAAAAAAAAGAATATATAATGCTGAAAACAATGCATAAATTATAATAAAAAAAGATATTGTATTTGTAGTTGGTTCTGTAAACCAATAATATTTCTTGTCATAAAAAAAAATAACAATTATAAGATCGTATAATAATGGTGTGTATAAAAGTACTACTGGTAATAAAGAGTTTACAACATGATGATTTAATTGCGTTATGTAGTCATTCTTAACTGACGTTTGTTTATTATGTTCTTGTAATTGACGAATAAATTTTAACATTGTTCTGATAATAACAAAATAATGTGTAGAAAAACTGATAAAATTAATAAACACAAAACAAAAAAAAATAAAAAGTATATATTGTTTTGATCCTCCAAATGCCAATATTGCATAATTAGTTTTGAGATATTCGTTTAATTTTTCATCAGAAATATACCATAAATTTATTGCTTCATTTCTAGGTATTAAAGCAAAACTTAAAGTTATAAAAACAGTAAGACTATTTGCAGCTAAAATTATAAAACTAAACTTTTGTATACAATTGTTCTCATGAAATCCCACTTTTCTACACATAATGTTATATTGTCCATTAAATGCATAAACTATTGAAAATGTTTCAACACATATAAATGATATAAATATGCACTAAATAAAGTAATAAAAAAAAGATTTAAAAAACATACAACAGAAAAACCACATGCGTAATCACCAATAAATCTAACTACTCCATAACATATCATTGTTTTTCTTGGAAGAAATGTACGAAATTCACCAATTACAAAACCTAACAAATTATAAAAAATATGAATTGTTCTTACAACAGATAAAAATCTTGTGTAAGAACTTTTAGTTGTCTTCCATTCTCTTAACAGTAGAAATGATACAAGTATTTGAAAAAACAATGCCATTATAGATAAAACTGTCGTCAAACGACAATAATCTTCATGTGGACATGAAGAAAATATTGTTTTAGTAAATAAATACATTAAAAAGTGATAAATTTTAATATATTATATAAATATATTCTAAAAACATTCTAATTAATAATTACCTATGAATACAATTAATTTATTGTAATTAAAATGTTTTTATATATTCTTAGCAAAGAAACCAAAGAACAAAGTTTATTAAACTTTAATTATATTAAATTATTAGAAAATTATATTTCTTATAAAATATTTACTGTGTTTTTAAATACTAAAAAAAATCAAAAGACTATAATTTAGGTGGTATATATTATAAACATCACCATAATTTTTTTTTAATTTTTAACATTAATAATTATAAAAATACATATTTTAATAAGGTGCCATTTTGGTTTAACATAATAAATTGACAGTTTTAAAAAAATTAGTTTAATACATAATGGCATAAAATATTTATATTTTATAATGTATCACTAAATTTCTTTCTTTTTTTATCAGCAATTTTAATGCATGCACTTGATGATTTCATATGTCTTGTTTATTTGCTAGTCAAAAATTTCATAAGGCTATCTGAAATTTTTTAAAATAAATAAAATAATATCTTTATTTATGTCATTAATGAAAAATAAAATATTAAAATCCCAAAAATTATTAAACTTTTAAAATTACAACTTGAAAAGTTATCAATTTTTATTATTTTATTGTTATAAATAGTTTTTACAAAAGTAATAAAGAATATACACAAATTTAAAAAAAAAAATTTTAATTTTTTTATCATTTACTATCATTAAAATAAATTTGAGAAAAGTAACATATAATTTTTGCAAAAAAAAAAGAAATAAATCAGCTGTATGAGTTATTAAAACACTTCATTTTATTTACTTTTATTTTTTTGTAATACTTTGTGTTTTTAAGCTGATTATTTTAACGACATTTTTTTTTTGCCTTTTTAATATAATATACTTAAATAAAAGGACATATAATGCTGAAGTAATTGCATATATTATTATAAAAAATGGTATTGTATTTGTAGTTGGTTCTGTGAACCAATAATATTTCTTGTCATAAAAAAATAAAAATACTATAACAGTATATAGTAATGGTAAATAGAGAAACAATATTGGTAACGTAGATTTTATGACATGATAACACATCTGTGTTATATAATTATTTTTAACTATTGCTTGTCTATTATGTTCTTGTAATTGACGAATAAATTTCAACATTGATTTAAAAATTATAAAATAATGTACACCAATATTGATAAAAATTATCATAATAAAAGTTAAAAAAATAAAAAGCATATATTGTTTTGATCCTCCAAATGCCAAAATTGCATAATGGGTTTTAAGATATTCTTTTAATTTTTCATCAAAAACATACCACAAATCTATTGCCTCATTTCTTGATATTAAAGCATAATTTAAAGTAATGAAAATAGTAAAACTATTAACAGCAAAAATTGCAAAACTAAATTTTTGCCATAAAGTATTATCATGAAATCCTACTTTTCTGCACATAATATTATACTGTCCATTGAATGCATAAACTATTGAAAATGATTCAATACATATAAATGATATTTGTCCACACTATAAAAAAAAATTAAAAAAATAAAAATTTTTAAAACTTACAAATGTAACACCACAAGCATAATCACCCAAGTATCTTATAATTCCATAACAAATCACTGTTTTTCTTGGAAAAAATGTACGAAATTCACCAATTACAAGACCTAACAAATTATAAAAAATATGAATTGTTCTTACAACAGCTAAAAATCTTGTGTAAGAACTTTTAGTTGCTTTCCATTCTCTTAATAATATAATAGCTACTAAGACTTGAAAAAATAATGCTATCAAAGCTAAAATTGTTGTCAATCGGCAATTACTTTCATGTGGACATGAAGAAAATATTGTTTCACCAAATAAATACATAAAGAAATGTGAAACAATTTTAAAATGTTAAAAAATATAATTTTAAACTTAATAAAAATGATTTTTTATTATACTATTATTAATTTATTAGTTTACAGTTATAAACAATTCTGTTAGAAAATACAATCTGCATTTAAATTTTGTCCATTTTTAATTATATATAATTTAATTAATACCTATAAAGCTTAAGATAATGAATAAGAATTATAATTTTGTTTTGTAGGTGTTTATTTATGCAATTTTGCATATGTTATAAACAGATGTAATAAAATTTATGTATTTAAAATTTTAATTTTATTTGTGTAAATAAAATTAAGATTAATAAATTTTTTAATATTAATTGGTGATATAATTATTTGTATGTAATGAAATTTACTTTTTTTAACCTAGTGATATGTAACAAATTGTAATTTCTTAATTTGTATATTAAAAAAGTATAAATAAAATAAGTTATTTGCTGTTTATTTTTTATTTTAATAAATTAGTAATCGTAGAAAATAATAACCATTTATTGTGATAGGATAATAACATTTATTATACAATTACTAAAATCAGTTTTTATTAATATAACATATGATATCATTGATAAAGAAAAATTAAAAATCATTAAATATAAGTGTTAAATAACATAATCTATATATAATCATTATAAATAACATTAAGTATGTTTTTATCACTAATTGAAATTTTTTTTAGCTTGAACATACAATTATGATAAAAATTATTGTCAAAATCTTTACCACAATTAGTTTCAAGAAATTACTTTCAAATTGCATAGTAAAAGGCATTTAAATTTATTGTTAATAATTGTTTTTATATTTATTTTTAAGAAGTATCGTTTAACAATCAAAATGTCATTGAATATATAAAAAAAATATTTTTAATTAGCCCAATAACAATATTTAAGAATGAAATTCAAGAAAGTTTTGAAAATTATCAAAATAAATTGTAAATATTGTGTTTTTAGGGTAGATCAATATAATTACTACAGTGATATTCGTGTAAAATGAATATATTTCTTGTTAATAAAGAAAAACAGCAATTTTTTTCATTTTTCAACCAAGGCAAGCGTTGATGGTTAAGTGGTATAATTCTCGCCTGCCACGCGGGAGTCCCGGGTTCGATTCCCGGTCAACGCATGTTTTTTAGAAAATTTAAAATTTGATAATGATAAAAATAATAATAAAATGTGTTTTCAAAGTCAATTAATTTTTGTTGTTAGTTTATTCGTTTTTTATTTTAAATATACAACATATCTGGGATGATAACTTTATTCTCTTCTCAACTTTAAAATATATTTAAAATCATCTCTAAGGTTTTTTGGAGTATAAAATTTTACACATTTTTAATATCAATAGCTGTTATCACTCTTTTTTATAATAGAACAAAGTCATTTGAAAGATTTTCAATCTAAGTTGCTTTATTAAAAAGACGCACTTTCTATATACATTAATTGTTAAAAAAGTAACAATATTAAATTATATTTATTTTAATGAATAATCACTATATATATAAAAAAAAAAACTATTTTTTTTTCATGTGATATAAAAGTTATCTAATAACATGCAAATTAGAAATTCAGAAATCTTAACACGTGGCAATTTTTTTTGAACCTTCTTTATTATTAATTAAAGATTAATTTCAAAGTATTTTAATTTGTTCTTAGTGTTTCTACTTAAAGTTTATTTAATAAAATTAATAATATTTATAAAACTTTTCAAAGTATTAATGTATAAATTACATCATAATAAAAACTAAAGCCTTTTAATATATTTAGCAGAATTTAAGTTTTCTATTACGACATTATTTTTTGCATATATTTTATAATAAAAAAAACCATTTGCTATGATAATTTTTAAGTAGGAAATAATCTCTATGTATCATTTATTCTTTTTTCTGTATTTTTGCTTTTTTGAAATATTACAGCATCCTAAAAATAAAACAATTATATTAAAATTCATTATAAATTTAAAGATCATTTTTTTCAAAAAAAAAGACATTGCTTCCTTTTATTTTTAATAAATGTTAAAGATATAATTTACTTACAAAAATTGTTTCCGGTAGGGGTATATTTTTTGTTTCAGGTAATAATATTATTATAATACCTGCAATTAATGATAAAAATACAAAGATTGACATAGGTAAAAATGGAGATATAGTGTTAAAAGAAACAGCAATGTAACCTGATAATGCAGAACCACATCTTCCTATCATAGAGGAGACACCTACAACACTGTTTCTTACAATTGTTGGATATAATTCAGATGTAAAAATGTATAAAATATTAAATGCACCTTGAATACACATTTTACTTAATAAAATGAATATAAAAGATGTTTTATGTTTTTGATAAAAAATAAATATCATTGATAATATTAAAAAAATACCAGTGCCAATAAACATAATCATTTGTGATTTTCTTCTTCCAAATTTCATTAAATAAATACAAAATAAAAGTGTAGGTAATTCAATAAATCCTGCCAAACCATTATTTAAAAATAAATTTTCAGAAAAAATTGCTTTTTCTGCTCTACTTTGATCAGATATAACAATAACTAATCCATAATATATTAATGAAGCTGATATCCATATAAAAAAAACAATACCATTTTTCCATGATATATTTGAAAAAAATAATAAATTTAACATATTTTTTTCTTCATTTTTTTTTATCCATCTACTTCTTTCAGTATGTGTTATTAATTCTAAATCAGATGGAAGACTTTTTTTATTTATTTGACTTGCTTTTCTTATTATAAATTCAGCTTTATTAACTTTTCCTATTACCATTAACCATCGTGGACTTTCAGGTATAAAATAAAAAAATAATATTGAAATAGCTAATAATATTGTAGTAATATAATGTATCATTAACCATGATCTTGTTATGTAAGCTAAAATTGTTAAAAAAATATATCCAATTGCCCAGGGAATTTGTTGTATACAACCAACAATTGAACGATATTTATTACCAGTAATTTCCATAAAAAGTATATATGATGCTAAATTTGCTGCTTCATTACATATAGCTAATAATATTAATATTACAAGAAATGATCCTAAATCAACAGTATTTGGAAGTAGAAAAGAAAAAAATGTTGCTAAAAAAGTAAACACTAGAAGTGTTAATCTTCTTCCATATCTTAAATAATTAATATATTATTATTTTATAACATACCTATCAGATATATAACCACCAATAAAACAACCAATTAAATATCCCATTGAATATGAAAAAAAAACATGTGCTCGTGTCCAATTATTATCACAAATTATATTAAATTTAGTAACAATTGTTTCTTTCATTATTTTATTATCATATTCCCAAGATTCACATTTTTTCATATTATTTGAATTAATTAAATAATTTAAAATTGTATTACTATCTGTATTATTTAATGTAATATATATATTGTTAATATCATTTTTGTAAAAATTACATTGATCTTGTTTATATGATTTTCTATAATATTCATTATCTATCTAAAATATTTTTTAATAAAATTACTAATTTATAATATATTTAAAAGTACATATGGATATAATAAGCCTGAATCAAAAATTGTATTCCAGTTCCAAATTTCATTAGTATGAAAAATATTATTATCATTATTATTTTCTGTTGTGAAATTATTAATTTTACACCAATGATCTGGTTGGTACATCATATATATGAGACTTAAATTTAGCATTGCATGAGGTATTTTATAAAGTAATAGGGTAAGAAATATTAAAATTTGCCATCTGTTAAATCCACCAATTAATTCTAAAATTCCTTCGAAATCAATATTAATAAAATTGTCATTTATTGTTGTTAAAAAATGTTTCTTAATTACACTATATTTATGTTTACTAATTTCTGTTTCACTTTTATTTAATAATTGATTATGTCCAATTTTATTTGATTCTATTAAATTAATACTATCTATTGACTTTGAAAAAAAACAATTATTTGAATGTATATCATTTTCTGTTTCCTCAATAATTATATCCAAATTATGTTGATTTGTACAAGTTGTATTATTAACATAAATATTATCTAATAAATTATTTTTTTTATCAATAATAACTATTTTCTTTTCAAAAATATCATTTTTATTATTTAATTTCTAAAAAATTATAAAATATGTTTAAAAAATTAAATAAATATAATTATATTTTAATTAACAGTTTTAATATATTTTAATAATCAAAAAGATATATATATTTTAATATCTTAAAGTAATTTCTTTTAAAACTTACTTTATAAAATGTGTTAAAAAAACTATTAACATCATTTATTGGTGTATTATTGTATTTGACGTCAATAGAATATGTTTTATCCATTATTTTTTTTTAATAAAAAATAAGTACTTATTAATAAATATTATCAATGTTTATATAAAAATACGTTTATATACACAAAATAAAATATATCTTATCTTTAAAGATATTTATTTTACTAAAAATATTATTTGTTAAAAGTTGTTTAGATAGAGATAGGTAAAATAATAAATGAAATAATTAATATAAACATTTATCTTATAGCAATATATCAAAGGAAATATCTTATAAAATTTTGTCAGTTACTAATGACAAAATACTAATCTTTAATTATCATTAAAGACATATTAAATTAAGAATTAATAATAAAGTTAGAACTTTATAACTAAAAATATATTATTTTATAATAAATAAAAATTTTATTAAAAATAATTTAATTACAAAATTTTTATTCTTATTAATATACCTATACTAATTTACATTTATTTTTATGAAAGAAATTAATTTTTTTTTTCTTTTACTTTAATAATTGATAATAAAGTTTATAAAATTTCTTTATAATTAGATAAAAATCTTATAACTTTTTTTTTATAATTTATATCAGATATTTTAAAATTGAATTAAAAAAGATAAATTAATTTTTATAAAATGTGTAATTAATAATAAATACAATCAACATAAAAAAATAGAAAAAAATTAATAATATTAAAAATCCACAATTTTTGAAGTATTATTAGATATAAAAACTTACAAATATAAAAAAAATTGCATTAAATAATATTGCTATACAAAATTATTTATAAAAAAGTATCATTTTAAACTATCTCTAATATTTTATAATCTTTATGAATATAATTTTAAAAAATAGTATTCTTATTTTCTGCAGCATGATTCTAACATCAAAATTGTTATCATAATTAATACTGGATGATTAATTTTAAGTTTTATGCATATTTTAATAATTATATATTTTATCTTTAGTTAAAATTCTTGGTAATATTGATAAAGATAAAATTTTTTTCTAACTTTCATTTAAGTAATTTTTTATTTAATGATTCATAATTGAAAAAATGAAATCAATATAAAATTTTAAAGAAAAATGTTTTATTTTAAAATAATCATCTTAAAAATTAATTACTTTTAAATATTTATAAATATATTAAAAACATTTAATTGTTTATAAAATTACATAAAAATTTGAAATTTTTAATGTGTTTTAATTTGTAATTCTTAATAAATTATAAAAATGAAATACAACTACTATATTTATAAATTTAATTGTTGTAATTATATTTTGTTAAATAAACTTCTAATTTATTTAACACAAAGATTTATTTTTTGGTTATATTATTTTAAAATAAGAGTTACTATAAAATGAAAAAATTATATTAAGAATTTTTATATTAAATTTTTTATTTTCTCAATAAACTTTATTTCTAAAATTAAAATATAACTTAATTAAAATGGTATCATTAAACTTTTTTCTTTAACCAAAAATAAAAATCATTTATTTGAGTTCCTAAGTAATCTGATAGAAGATAAGGAATTAAATAACAAAAAAAAACTATCTATCTTAACATAAAAATTTTTAAATCATTCTAAAAACAATTTTTTCTACTGTTACATATGAACTTATCAAGCATATGTTAATTTTAGTATATTCTTTTATTTAAATTATATTTATTTTAATGCATATTTAAAAATTATTTAATTTTCTTTCAATGTATTAAAAAAAAATAATATTTTTATTTATAATCAAATTATGCATTGATTAATAAATTTTATACACTTATTTAGTTGGTTTATAATTACTCTTCATATATATTATCATATACGTCCATATTTTATTAAATATTATATATAAAGAATTTTTTATTATAAAAAATTAAAAATTTATAAAACGTTTATATATGGATAAAAAATTTCATATAAAAATAACTTTTTTATTGATGAAAAATATAAACAAACTATATTTTTTAGTCATAATGGTTTTTATAAAAATAGATATATATCAATTTTGTGATAATATAATTTGATTTAAAAAAAAAATTTTTTTTATTATTTATATAAAATTAAAAAAATTTATACTATTGAATATATTAATTTAACCTTTGCAAAAAATATAAGTTTTTATTTAATCATTAAAAGTCATATTACTTTAAATAATTTTAGAAACTTTTTTAATATTATTTAAGAATGTCACAATTATTGATATCTTATCTTAAATATGATCTAACTATTTTAATATTTTTATCATATTTAAAAGTGCTTTAAAAGCATGAATCACTGTTGTTATTTTAATATAATATATTTAAAAAGATACCCTTCTTTTTAACTATCATATATACATTTATTAATACAATTTAAGTTGCATATAATTCTGTTTTATGTTAAAATATATTAATTATGCTTATATTAGTGGATAAAATTATGTGTGATTTCCATATTCTAATGCTTATCATTTTTATCATAATTATTCTTAATAGTTCATCTACATTTATCTTTTTATTATTATGTATTAAAAAGAAGCATTTTTAAAAATTATTTTTTATATTATAATAAATACAAGGTTTTCAATTTAAAGTATAGTTGGCATCATTTATGCATATCAGGTGATACATTAAATTACGGATATATTAATATAAAATAAATTGTTTTGTTGTTATTTCTTCTTTTTTTTTAAATATATTTCAATTTTCTTTTTTCAAACGACAATATATAAAGATTATTAATGTAATAGATAATACCTATAGCTTCTTTTTTCCTATTTAATCTTTCTTATATATTTTTCATTAACGCAATTTCCTTTTTAAACAGATCTTTTGACTTACTTAATATTATAATTATTTTACGTATAAATAAATATATATATTTTATATTTAAAAAAATAATATGTTATAAATAATATATTATTTTCTAGTGACTTCTTTATTTTAATGTTATTATTTTAAAATAATAATTTAATATAAAATAAATCTATAAAAAAAAGTCAACATAAATTACCACCTTTTTTTTTCATTATATATTTTTTTTTTGATTAAATTAAACTATTTATTTTTTACTCGTTAAATTAACATTTATATTATTTTTTTAAAACCTTAATATTTTTGGTATTATTTATTAAATAACAAAAAAAAAATTGTTTAGTACTTAAAAACATTTGATATTTTTTAAAACCTTTTAATTTTTTAAAAATTTTTATTATTAATAATATCTTTGATTAATTCTTTATTTTAAAAAAAAATTTAATGTTAAATTTCATGCATTACTTATTACATCTGATATTGATGTAAATAATATATAATATATAAAAATTTCAATTTTGAAATAATGTATATTGTTGTAGAAATGTGTGTTTACTTTTTGGTGCTTTTAAGAAACTAAAATATTTATTATTAAATTGTTTGAAAATTTATTATGTGTTACTTTAAAATCATATAATTTAAATTAACAACTTTACTTTTATTACTTTTTATAATGTAGGCGTTTAAAAATAAATAAATTTTTTAATTATATATTATATTTTTTTTTTGATTATTATGTTGATTAAAAATAACTTTCAAAATTATATTTGTTTTTAATTATAAAATTTTATCTATTTTAATTGGTCATAAAGTTTAAAATTTAATAATAATGTCAATTTATCACTTTAATAAAATTTTGCCAGACACAATAAAAGGATTGATAAATGCTTAATTATAATTTATATACTTACTTTAACTAAAAATTTTACAACCAAAATCTTATATTAATTATTTTTCTTTTTATTATTTTAACCTTTTAAACTTGATCTTTTTATTAATATATTTATTTTAAACCATAAATATATATCTATCTATATTTAATATATTTAGTATTATGAATAATATATTATTAACATTTTTTTATTTATAGAAAAATATCTAAAATAAATATTTGATGGTTAAAGAAAATTCTTAGGATAATTATATAGCTTTAAAAGAGATAATATATGATACTTTACATATTTAAATTTTTTTTATTAATTTATATTCACATTATATACTACAATATTTAAAATAACTTTTTTTTTAATAATAGTAGTGTTAATGACGGCTACAAGAGAATCGTCTATGGAAAATAATGATCGTTATACTTTCGGATATTCAACAGAACTTTCAAATCACGAGTCGTCAATGTGTACTGCCAAACGACTACGACAACGATTACAAAGGCAACAATCTGGTTTGTCAGGAAAATCAGGTAAATATTATGATAATAAAATTATATTTCATATCACAAAAGACAATTTTTTTTTTTTTTGATAAAAAATAATCCCACACATTCTTTTAATATTATATATATAAATGTATAAATTCTTATCTTTTTTCTTTTTAGGTAAACGTTATACAGGAGAGAGTAGCGAATGCTCTTCTCTTGTTGGTACTCCAACTGACACAGGAAGATCTTTTACCTTTACCACTGGTCCAAGAATATTAAGAGACGAAAGAAAAGTTTCAGTGTGCCAGACAATGTCAGAAATGATTTTAGAAGTAAGTTTATGTAATTTTTTTTTATATTATATATATATATATTCTTTTTTAATATTATTTTTTTTTAAAAAAAAGTTATATTTTAAATGAATAAATAAAAATTTAATTTATTTTATAAAGAAAAAAAAAATATTAAATATATATAATAAATTATTTTTATTATTATTAGGCAATCCATCTTGAAGATGTTAATTTAGTTGACAAAATTCTTGCAACACATCAGTCTAAAACTTTATCTTCATCACCATCTATTGGTAGTACTAATACATTAACAGACTTAGCTAGTAGACATAGAACAAATCATCGTCGTTCAAATGCTTCATCAACATTATCTACCCACTCAAGTGGTAAACCAACATGTGCATTATATAATTCTCTTCATATGGCAATTGCACATAAGCAAAAAGATATTGCTGAATTATTATTAAAAAACGGATATGATCCAAATGCTTTAGCAATTTGTTATTGCAAAGGAAATTGTACATCATCAGGAAATATGCCAATCACCTCAATAATACCATCCTCATCCTCAAATAGTAGAACTCATTCAATAACACCGGAAATTTGTTCTACTTGTAGTGCAATGAGAGTTATAAGCATAATTGACCAAACACCTTTAGCTGTTGCAGTTAAAGTTCAAAGCTCTGAAATGATAGCACTTTTAATAGCATATGGGTCTGATATTAATTTATCTGATGAAGATGGTAATACTCCATTAATGTTAGCTGTTAAAGAAACACCAGTATGTTGGAATTGTTTATATGCATTAATTTTAATGGGTGGTAAAGTTGAACAAAAAAATGTTCGAGGAATTTGTCCTTTAGATTTAGTTCCAGAATTAAGAAAAATTCAAAGTACATGTGTTGAAACATTATTTCAAATTGCATGTAGTTGTACTGAACAAAATAATATAATTCAAGAACAATATATTAAAAATTCAAATTATACAAATAATAAGGGACTTAATTGGAGATTAAATGTTGATAATGTTTCACAATATGAAAAACATAATTCTAATAAATCACCATTATCACCAAGGCCAAGTGCAGCACCTTCAATTAGTACTATTTCAATATTAGATAATGTATCTGCAAAAGAGTCAGCACGAAGAAAATCACTTATATCATTACAATTTTATAGAAGAAATAAAATAACAAGAGAATGTAGTATGTTAGATACATTAACATGGGAACAAGCATGGGAACTTTTACAAAAAATGGCAAATAATCCAGAATGTCTTAGTTTTATGGAAACATCAATAAAACAATCAATTGGAAAAATTGAAAATATACCACAAAATGTTGATAGAGATGTATTTGATTCACATTTAGGTGGTTTATTACATACAATTCTTCAAACTGTTATAAATGAATATCAATCAAGTACACCTACATATCGAAAAACAAGTAAACAACTTTTAGTTAATGTATTAATATCATTAATTGAATTTTGTGTACAATTTATTAAGACAAATGGTACAAATAGACAATTTGCTGCATTAAATACATTAAATAAAATAATTGATACTGGATTGGTACATTCACTTTTTAAACAAAATGATATATTATTTCATTCATCAATACTTTTAAATAGATCTCATAATTTTGATTGTGATGAAATTGATCATATTATTCATTCACCAACTGTTGGTTCAACATCATCTCATGATGAATGTGAATCTACTGTTGATAATATATTATATGGTAATATAACTAATAATGGTTTTAAATTATCAGGAAATGGTATTGGAGTAAAAAAGAAAATAGATATAATAAGTGCATTATCAACAGTTGAACCTGATACATTAATAGCTACACTTCATAATGCTATTACAATGCAAAATAGAGAAGCTGGTATTAGATCTGTTTGTAGTCCTGCTCACAGATGGAGACAATGTTGGCAACATTGTACACAAATTTTAGTTGCAAGATTGATGCTTTTTATGACAAGTATTAAAAGTTTTCGTTTAAAATTATCTGAAAAACAACAACTTAAAAATTTAGTTCAATTATTAGAACCAACATTAGATCCACAATTATTATGTTTACTTTTACAAACATTAGCTTTAATTGCCCTAAATCCTATAACTCATAAAATTTTTATAGATATACAAATTGATGATGTATTAATACAATTATTATTACCATCTGATGATTGGTATTATACAAATCATTCAACAAAATTTGGCCAATTTGTTAAATATCATTCTGCTAGAATACTTGTTTATGTTGGTTTAGGTGATCGTATTGGTTCAAGAATGAATATATTTCAAACATTTGAACAATTAAATAATCAAAAAGGTTTATCAACAACAAATTGTAATGAAGATGATTATATTTATGAAACATGTTGTACACCAAAAATAGTTACAGAATTTAATCAAACAGGAATGTCTGTTGAAGGAATTTTATTAAATTTACTTAATGATTTAATTAAAATACAACCACCAATATCTGATGCTATTACAGAAGAATCACCAACAGCAACATCACCTATACATATGATAAATGAAAAAACTACTGAAAATGTAAGAAAAAATTCAACAATATTAACAGAAAAAGAAATTCATGCAGAAACATTTAGATATAAAGCTATGACTGTTATGGAAAATTTAGATAATTTAGAAATTCATTTATGTAGATTAGGTTTAATATTAGATTCAACATTATTATTAAGATTATTATTACATAAATTATCATGGGATTTAAGTTTAGTTATTAAAAAACGTCAACCAAATAATGATGGATATGGATATAAAAATATAACTGATCCAAGAGGTTTATCAGGAAGTATTAAAATAATTGATAAAAATGATAGACATGGTTTAAAAAATTTTGTTAAATCAAAATCATTTGATAGAAGAGAAGATAAAGAAAATAAAAAAGAAGATAAAAATTTTCTTCGTGTTACACATGGTTCAAAAACATCTAAAAGAATAAAAATAAGACGATCAAGTTCTGTTGAAATACTTAGACCTAAACGTTTTAGTAGTGGTGCTAAAGATTTAAAAGCTAAAGAAAGAAGAAAAAGATTAGGAACTGATACATCAACAGGATCTAGTAGATCAAAAAAAACAACATCATCTTCTAATAGTGTACAAAAACATTTACCAAAATATATACAATCATTATTTAGAGGAAGAATGGGTACAGATCCATGTAAAAGACATAGTAGAAGAGATTCATCACCTGAAAGTAATACTTCTGGTTCAGAAGCTGTATTAGAATTTGCAAAAAAACTTCAAAATTATCCATTAACAAGAAGAGATGCTTGGAAACAAACATATAAAAGTGCATATAATAATGATTCATTAGGTGATTCACATAAATTTAAATCATTAAATACAAATAATTTTTTACCTGAACTTGAAGTTCAAGGTGCTTCACCACCTGAAACACCTTGTATTGAATCATTTTGTAATGAAATGGCATCAGAACAATTATTACAAAAAAGACCATCAAGTCCACAAGCTATTCCTGGATTACCATTAATTGAAATTAGACGACCATCAGCATTAAGTCAATTTGAATTTGGATATTTTATAAATTCACCAGAATTAACAGGTAGTGAAGTGTCAGATTGTGCACCATTATTATCTACAGGAAATGGTGCACAAATTAGTTCTAGAAAATCATCAGATGAATCATCAATATATGGGTGGAGTTCAAGAGCAAGTTCAGCTATGAGTCATAGAAGTTCTTCAGGTGCTTTAAGATTATCAACATATAGTGCTGGAACATCAATAGCATCAGATAATAGTGGACCATTCTTATTTTCATTTGTACTTCGTAAAAGAGCATCAACTATTGGAACAAGAATACCAATACCAAGAAGAACATATTCAAGATTATCAAGAGATAGTTTTCGTGTTCCTGATAGAGAATCACCAGTTCATCTTATTGCTATTAGTGAAATGAATCCAGATTTTCAATGTGTACGTCAATTAATTTTAAATTTATTAGCTGTATATACAAAACAAAATACAAATATTGTTGCAACAATGAAAGAATGTGCTGATGTTTTAAAACAAATATTAAATTCACCACAACATCCAACAGTAAAAAATTGGTGTGCAGAAATTATTCATGTTGTTAATGAACATGTTGAACCAGATACAAAAATTAATTCTGAATCAGATGAACGTATTAATGATGAATATTTAGAACTTCAAGATCAAATAATAAGTGGAAGTTTACCAACATTAAAAGAAGAAGCATCACTATTAGCATCAATTCAATTAAGTATTGAAGAAAATTGGCCACATAATCGAAGAACACAAACAATAAGAAGACATTTATTAAAAGGACAATTTGGTAGAATACGTGATTTAGCACAAAAAATTATGGTAACACCATGGGAAGTAGATCAACAATTATATTGTACTCCAGCAAGAAATGGTTTTGAAAATAGAAGAAGAAGTTCAATATTTGAATCAGAAAAAAGAAGTAAAAGTGTTAATATTTTACGTTGTATAACAGATGCAGATACTTTAATGTCAGCAGATTTACAAGCACAATGTTTGCCTGCTGATCTTAGAGGAGATAGAAGAACAATAAAAATGGTTAGAGAAAGGAAAAGAAAATTATTTCATAGTCAAGTATATGAAAGTGAAATAGGCATGAAAAAATTATATATTCAAACAGCTAAAAAATTAGCAGCATATGGTTGTAAAGTATTTCAAGTTAAAGAATTAGTTCATGGAAGAACATTAAGAAAAACTGTTAGATTGTTATGTCTTAGTAGTACAGTTTTATGTTTATTAGATGGGCAAACAAAAATTGTATTAAAAAGACAACATGCTTCAACATTGCAACAATGGCGTGTTGGTGGTGGTGTATCTAAACATCAATTATTACTTGAATTTCGTGGTGCTAAATGGCAATTAATAGGTAAATATTCATATATATGTATTTTTTTTTTTCTATCTATTTCTTTATACTAAATTAGGCTTATTCTTATTTATTAATTAACATTTAAGATGATGAATAATTTTATTATAGATGACAATTTTATATCATTATTTACATTGTCATTGTCATAAAAAAAAAAAAAATTTTTTTTTATCATATAATTATAATAGATATTTGTATATAATACAATGATACTAAAAATTTTAAAATGTTTACTTTTGTATTATTACAAAAATTTCTATATTTTAATGACTAAATACTATATTTGAACAATTTTATTTCTTTTTTTGCAGAATATATTTTTATGATGTGAAAAAAGTTTTTATTTTTAATGTTATTGTAATTATATTCAATGGTTAATTTAAATATTTATATTATAAATAATTTAAAAACAACTTTATTTAAATGACTATATATTTATAGTTTATTTTAAATTAATTTTTAAAAACTAATTTCCTTGTTATTTTTTTTTAGCTCCTACATATAATGTTTTAAAGTCTATATCAATGACTTTATGGGAAATAATGCAAAATAGTGCCAGTACATCAATTCAAAAAAGTTTAAATACAGCTATGCAGTCATCAACTAATGGAATTGGTCGTTTTAGTGGTAGATTTATTATTTCATGTTTTATTTATTTTGTTTCATATTTTAGTAACATCAACCAGAACATCAACATCCTCTTCATCATCAACTACAGCAGGAATACTTTTAAATGATGAACCAATAACACTTTTTAAATTAGAATTAGAAAGATTACAGTATATTTTACATTTTCCTGAAGAAGTTGCTTTTCAATTATCAGCAACTGAATATCAATTATTTTATAATATTCAACCAATTGATTATGTAAGATATGTATCGTGTGATATAACAAATGTACCTGTAATAGATAATCCAAGTCCAGTAAAAAATCTTGTTAAAAGACTTAGTGAAGTTTCTTCATGGATTACACATGTTATTATATCTCAACCAACACATGAAGATAGAAAAATTGCATTATTAGCAATTATTAGAATGATTGATACATGTTGGAATATTGGAAATTTTAATGCTGCAATTGAAATATTAATGGGTTTAAAAAGTGATAAACTTCGTCCTTTTTGGTTATCATTAAAATCTGAAGAAAAAAGAAGATTTGAAGAACTTTGTGAAATGTTTTTATCAAGTACAACATCAACTCCATCACAATATTTTGTTGAAGCATTACAAAGAGGACTTGCTATGCCTCAATGTAGATTAATACCATTTTTTGGTATTTTTTTAAGAGATCTTTATGCAATTGTTAATGATATGTCATCTGTTGTTGTTTTAGGACATAGTGGTAATAAAGATAAACTACAATTTTTGAATGATCAAAATGGTGATGATCATTTTAGTTCAAGAATAGGTGTTGGTTGTTTATTAAATTCAGACAAAATCAAATATATTACTGCTGTTGTTAATAATTTAAATGTTTATCATGAACATTATAAGAATACTAATAAATATATACCTGAAAGTCCAAATTCATCAATTGGAAGTAGAAGTGATATTGAAATAAAATCATATGAACCAGTTAATCCTTTAAGAAATGGTAATCATGGTGTTACATTTATACCTCTTGATACATCAAAATTTGATTTAGATATCATACAAAGATTACAACATGGTACAACAGTTATTCATTATGATCCAGTAACAGGAAGAAGTGTACTTTGTTTAATAAAATTAGATTCTAGTTGTGGTATAATAACATGGAAAAAAATAAATTATGGTATAAATAAAGAGGGTAAAGATAAAAACAAAAATGAATCAAATCCAACAATTAAAAATACATTTAATGCTGCAACAGCTATTGGTGAAGGATTACGACCACTTGGTTTATCATCAAATATTATACAAAGACCATATGGTGATTCAAATTTAGATGAAGGATTTATAAGATTACGATATGTTAAATCTGTTGAATCAGTTGATTCATATGATATAGATATTGAAACTATATATAGAAGACATAGTTCAGAAGAAATGTCTGTACCTGTTTTTTGTTGGAATATAAATTATGGAATTTTACTTAATGAAAATGAATTTTTATATTTTTTAGCACCACAACAAATTGCCCATTATTGGATGGTTGGATTAAATGGTATTGTTAAAAAATTACATGAACAACAAAATTTACCTGATAAACGTGTTATTTGGTTAAAAATATTATATTTACAATTATTTCAAGAATCTGAAAAATATGCAAAATATGATGATGAAAATAAATTTTTTGGTCCAAAACCAATGGATGCATTACAAATATTTGGTGGTAATATGGAAAGAATAAAAGGATGTATGATAAATACTGTTCCAACAACAACTATACATACACTTACAAAATGTCCAGAATCAAAAGAAGTTGGAGATACATCATCAACTAAAAATCGTTTAAAAACATTAACTGGTGCAATGAAAAAACGTATGAGAGTTCAAAGTAGAGATACAAGTAGAAGTCAATCACCACAACTTAATTCATCATTAGTAAGACCACCTTCTGTTAGAAGTCAATTATCAAGTCAAAGTGGACCACTTGATTTTACCAGTCCTGCATATTTTTTAAAACCAAAAGGTGATACAACATGTAGTGAAAATGGTGATATAGATTCACTTTATACACCAAGATCAAGAACACCAACAAGTAGTTCATATGGTGGTAGAAGTGTTGGTGGAAGATCTATTAAATCATGGAGAGCACGTGGTGGTGAAACACCAAATTCTGGTAGTATAAGTAGTGGTGGTCAAGTGTCAGGACTTAATGGTTTTGCAGCAAAAGAATTTCAAGATAAACCATTACATTTATATGAATTTGTTGAATTATATAAAGTTTTTTATACAAAAATTCGTACAGATTTAAAAGTTATTTTTAATGATTTTATTAATTCATATACACCAAATGTTATTGTTCAAAAAAATTCAAGAGATCGTCATTCACCAAGATTACCATCAAGACTTGAATCAATATCAAATCAATCATCAAATGATTTTCTTCCATATGATATATTAACAAGAAATTCATCATTACAAAATTATACTATTAGTGAAAAACAACTTAAAATTTATAATGCTTTAGTTTTTTATGCAACAAATCCAAATCATATTGATACAACAAGAAGTGGTTTTATGAATGCTAGTGCATTAAGACATTTTTTGTGTAAATATCAAATGGAAATGGTTGATGAAAATTATACTATAAAATTAATACAAGAACATGAACCTGATCCTATTTGTCGTTCTAAACAACAACTTTCATTTGAAGGATTTGTAAGATATATGTCAGATTCAAATAATTTTGCTTTTGTACCTGAATTAATTGAAGAAAATTCAGAAAATTTTGATTATCCACTTAGTTATTATTATATTAATTCAAGTCATAATACATATTTAAAAGGACATCAATTAAAAGGTGAAAGTAGTGCTGAAATGTATAGACAAGTTCTTATGAATGGATGCCGTTGTGTTGAATTAGATTGTTGGGATGGTGATGATGGAATGCCAATGATATATCATGGTCATACATTTACTTCAAAAATTAGTTTTCGACAAGTATTAGATGTAATTAAAAAATCAGCTTTTGAAACTAGTGATTTACCTGTTATTTTAAGTATTGAAAATCATTGTTCACTTCAACAACAAGCAAAAATGGCACAAATGTTTAAAACAGTTCTTGGTGAAAAATTAGTTACTAAATTTTTATTTGAGGCAGATTTTACACCATATGCACATTTACCATCCCCTAATCAATTAAAAAATAGAATTTTAATAAAAAATAAGAAAATGATATCAGAACCTATGTGTGGACCATCATTCTTTTATGAAATACAACAAAATTGGAATGAAGAATCACAAAATATGAATAGAAAACAGAGTAAAAATTCATATGAATCTAGTACTGCTGATGAAGAAGATATAGATTGCCTATTTGATGAAAATGAGCAAGATGAAGAGGAATCTGATATTATAAGTGAAACTGAAAGCCCAAAAGAGATAAGATGTATTGTTAAAACAGAAAGAAATGATAGAATTAATATGAATGATATTAAAAAAAATAATATTAATATTAATTCAAAAAATGAAATAGATGATGTGAAATTTAACTATGAAAAAAAACAACATGCTATTAATGATACATTAAAATCAAATAATTTACGTAAACAACCTATTGTCAGCTCACAATTAGCACCTGAATTATCTGATTTAGTTAATTATTTACAATCAGTTAAATTTAAAGGTTTCCCATCACATTATAGTGATAATAAAACATTCCAAAGTAGTGATAATCAAAAAACACTTCAATCAAATGGTAATACTTTGTCAAGTTGTAATAGGTCACGTATAACATCAAGTAATATACCAAATTCAGGTTTTCCCGTAAAACGACAAAAAAATATTATAAATATGTCTAAAACTGATTCATTAAAAAGTCTTGATGAAATTAATAATTCAATGACAACAACAGCACAATCACTAAGACCAAACACAAATGCTAGTTGTTATCAGGTTACCTCTTTAAATGAAACAGTTGCTAGAAAATTATGTAGAAAACATCCTTTAAAATCAATTGCTTATACAAAAGATCACATTGTTCGTACATATCCAGGAGCTATGAGAATTGATTCATCTAATTTTAATCCTATTCAATATTGGAGTCATGGATTACAAATGGTAGCATTAAATTTTCAAACTGTTGATACATATATGGCATTAAATTCATCAATGTTTGAACAAAATGGAAATAGTGGATATAAATTAAAACCAAAAGCTTTATGGGATGAATCACATCCATTATATAGAAAATATAATCCATTATCTAAAGAACATGCTAATCAATCTGCATTATTAGTTAATTTTACAGTTATCTCTGGGCAACATGTTGGTGGAACATATAATAATTTACATACATATGTTGAAATTGAATTAATTGGAATACCCCAAGATTGTATAAAAGATAAAACTAAAGTAGTTAGAAATAATTCTGTAAATCCTGTTTGGAATCATACAACAAATTTTAGGTAATATTTAAAAATATTATAATAACACTTCTTTTTTTTTAGAATCTCTTTTGTTGATTTAGCTTTTATTAGAGTCTCTGTATGTGATTCATCTAATAATGGTCGTGTTATTTGTCAAAGAATTATACCATTAAAATGTCTTCGACCAGGTTATCGTCATCTACCAATGAGAACACAATCAAATAAACCAATGGAACAAGCATATTTATTTATTTTGACAAAATATGAACATGAAGAACATATATATTTAAATGATGAAGATAATCTTAATAATATTGCTTATGAACAAGAAATGAATTATCAAAATTTAAAATTATTTAAAGATTCATGTGTTAAATCATTACCAATATATAAAAAACAAATTTTTGTTATGAGAATTTATGGTATATCACAAGATGATAATTGGATAACAGTTGAAGCAGAAGAAAAAACAACTGTTAGAACTGTTATACAATTAGCATTACAAGGTAGTGGAAAAAATACTGATAATGTTGAAGATTATTTTTTGGTTGAAGAATTTGTTTCTAAAACAAATTTAAATCCACATATTATTGAAAATGAGGAACCATCAGAAATGAATAAATTTATTAATCAAAGAATATTATTACCAAATGAACCAATTATGGATGCTGTTGCATCATGGAATGGTGTTGTAAAAAGATTTGTATTAAAAAGAAAAGGTTCTGATCAAAGTAATAAGACATGGTATAGTAATATTATTAATAAAAATGGACCACAAACAAGTAGTAATACATTACAATCACCAATAATATCATCACCAAATAATCATCCTACATTTAGAGAATCATTAAGTTCAAATGATAAAAGATTTGGTTTAACTGAACCTGTTAATTTAACACAAAAATCACTCTCATCAACACATATTCATGGAAATTCATTAGAAGTACAAAAAACAATAGAAAATATTGAGTTACCACCATTAATTCTTCAACAACGACCAAAATCAATGGGTGATACATTTTTAATTAGTATTCATAATGTTAGTAAAGAACATCCTTATGCTATATTAAGAGTAAACATGAGTTCAACAGCTAAAACAATAATAAGTCAATTATTTTTAAAATTTAGAATATTAGATGCAAATGAGAATGAATATATATTATTAGAGGAAGTTTATGATGAATCAGAAGTACAAAATCGATTAAAAGGAAATAAAACATCATTAATACCATCAAATGCAAAAATAAGTTATAGAGCATTAGCAGAGGATGAATATTTATATAAATGTCAAAATCATTGGGGATATGGTGGAAGATTTGTCCTAGAAAATAAAAAAGATACGGTATGAAAATTTTTATTATTGCTTTTGTTTTGTTTCGTAAGTTCGTTTATCATATAATAATTAATTATTTTATAATTTTACAAATGTAAATATATTTGTATATTTCTAAAATTTTTAATTGAATTTTTGGTTGCCATAATTATGCATGCTTATTTTTTATATATATATGTACTTTATATTTTTTAAAATATATAATTAATTTTTTAGAAAAAACGAATCAATGAACAACCAAGAAAAGTTTCATTATCTAATGTTAGATCATTAGGCTTAACAAGAAGATTTTCAAAGTTTGGTAAAAGTTTAACAATGGATGTAAGTAGCAAAGTAGATAAATAATATAATTTTATTTTTAATCATAACAATTTTAAAAGCTTTTCTTTCTAATGTTATTATAAACATTTTATTAATAATAATTAAAGATATTTTTTTTAATAATTTTTTCACCTTTTTAATATGCTATATTTTTTTTATTTTTGTTTAATGACATCATAAATGAATAAATAAATAATTATTGAAAATTTAATTTTTTGTTTTGGTTTATAATATAGATTTAATTAGTAAATATTTTTCTAAAATTTGAAGTCTAGAATACGCTTCTTCTTTAATTGGTATATTAATTAATATTTGCATTTATTTTTGTCTTAGAAGTTTTAATTGCAAATTCGCTGTATTAAAAATTACTTGATCATGATTCATACCAGTTCGCTATAAAATATTACATAAGTAATAAAAAAAAATATATGAAGGTTATTGTTAAAAATATCGATAGATGTTATATATAAAATATACATAAAATTTTTTAAATCAAAAAATAAAAACATACCTGAATGGATTGATTTTCTCCTTTAATTTTACTTGCAATCTGCCCACATGTTATATACCCAACTTTGTCATCTGCATTAGAATATATTGTATAAATTCTTTTACCTTCATATTTTTGTTTTCTATTGATATCAGTAATAAATTTAGAATTACAATTTAATCCATTAATTAAATTACAACTTCCAAAAGGAAAGATACATAAAGCTGAACCATAATTTGCTCCTGCAACACTAATAAATTTTTCAACAAGTACCGTAATTGGTGGACCTAAATCACGTCCTGTATCAACACATTTTGATCCAAGTATAGCTTTTCTTGCTACAGGTGATCCCATTGAATATGCTATTATGTCAACTTTTGAATTTGTATAATCAGCCACTGTTTGAATAAACATTCGTATCTTAAAAATAAATATGATAATCATATTTATATAAAAAAATTTTTTTTATAATATTATTTACCTGCATTATAAATCGACATTCCATTGTTGCCATTAAGATATTTGTTTTTCCAGCATCACCATATGTTGTTCCATATACTAAATCATCACTATATCCATGATTTAGAAGATATTTGCGAATTGAAAAAAATGTTCCAGCACTATTAGTAATACCGTGAACTAAAATTACTGGACGTTTTCTTAAATAATAAATTTATATATAAATAAATAATATTAAATTAATTTAATAGATATATGCATACCCTTTTATATTTGGTCTTTTGTTACCACCACCGTAACTTCCTTGACGTCCTAAATCTTGACGCGCTAATGTTTTTGCAATATCTTCACCATAGTGATTAGTTATAAAATTTATAAATGCTTCAGATATAGTTAATGTAAAAATTGGAAATAAAATTATAAAAATTAATGTAAAAATTGTTATTTTCATTACCACTATAAAGTTTAACATAAATTAAAAGGTAAAAAAATTGTTGTTAATTATTTTAAGAAATTTTATACATCAATGTCTTTTAAAATAATAGAATTTTAAAGAAATAATTTTATTATATATGAACATACATTGTATGTTATATATAACCTCTGGGCTAAAATAAAGCCGGTTTTATCATATGAAATCAAGGTAATATAAGCATGTTTTATGAAATGATTTTTGATTTTGACATATTATAACAGTTACTTATGCTAAATGAATTATATAGACATAATACCATATAATTTTATATGCCAAGACTTGTTAATTATTATGATCAAGAAAAGAGAACTTTTTTTTTTATGTTAATTATTGCTAACCATTTTTTGTTTATATAATTAATGTAATTTCTAAATTTTTTTAAGGTTGATTAAATATCGAGTTTTATAAATGCATCAAATAATTTTATTTTTATACAATAAAAAATACAAAAAAGAAATTAGCAAATGAGGATATATATAATCATAAAAATATATTATATATTTAAAAATTAATAAACATACACAAATAAAAGTATAAGTCATTTTTAATTAATTTTTTCTATTATTAGTTAAACCAGACAAATATAATTCTTTTCCTTTTTCAACAACTTCATCATTTATTTGATGGTAAAAAAAAAATTTAAAAGGATGAGTTGGAAACTACAAAAAAAAAATTTTATTATAATTTTATATAATAAGAAAGATTAAATTACCTCAATGTTTCTTTTTACTTCATTATTTGACTTACATTGGAAAAATTTATCATTATCGCAAGAAATTTGATTAAAATTTTCATAGATATCCTTTGATTTTCTCACATTATTGTTTATGAAATTTGTATCATGAGACATATTAAAAAAAAAGATTGTTAAATATAATTTTATATAAATGACACATTAAAATATAATTAATATTTTTTAATTTCTTATCAAATATAAAATATATTTTATATTTTCTTAGATAATTAATGAAAATTTTTGTGATAACATTTATGTGATAAAATTTTTAAAAGATTAAAAAACTTTTTCTTTCTTATTTTATATAAAAATTAATCATAAAATAAAGATTATATGATAAATATTTCCTATATTTTTAAAAAATCTTTATAAAAATTTATTAAAATTAATTATATGTAATTTTAAATACGTAAATAATTAAATATTTAAATGTAACATTAACTATTATTGCATATTAATATATCATTAACTACAAAATTTAAAAGCAAAGTTAAAAGTTCTAAGTAAAAAAATTTAAATGTATATAAATTCTTTTGGTTTTAATAAAATATTTATACATTACATCATTTAAATATCAAATCTAAATTATTTTTCTACTGTGAAAGATTTGTACATTTTATTGTTATTAATTTAGCAGTCTTAATATAATTAATGGACTTTTTTTATAATAATTTCTATTATATAAATAAAATAGCTAGTTATTAATATAACTTTTTATAAAAAAATTTATATGATAAGTTTATTTTAATAACATTAGCTAAAAAATGATTTTAATAAGAATTATATTATTCTCAATTGAGTTTTTGGTCCTTACAATATCATTACCATTATTGATATCTTTTATGTATATAATGACAAAAACTGAAACAATGAATAAAAGATTAAAAATATTACTTGTTAATTTTGCTTATTCTGGATTACTTAATATTGTAACAAGATACATTAGTATTGCATGGTATTTAGCTGATTCTAAATGGTTTTCTATAAATGGAGTATGTTATCAAATTATTTTTAGACTACATGATTTATGTGTTATTATGCTTGTCGTTAATCCTGTCGTAATTGCAATTGAAAGAACCATTGCAACAATTTTCCCAAAGAATTATGAAGATTTTGAATGTAAAATTTGTAATTATATATTAAGAATTCTCTCAGTAAGTTTTTGAAAACTTCAAGAAAATTATACATTTTATTTTAGTGGATACTTTCTATATTATTAATATGTACATTGTATTTTATTATTTCAGGTAAATATTATATTACATGATATTTTTATTTTTTTTTAGATGATTCAACTATATTTTTTATTGTGTTAATGATATTATTAAATATATTAACATTTATTGTAGGTTATTTAAATAACAAATTAAAATTTTTTTATTTTTTAGACATTTAGCATATTATTTTATATAAATAAAAAAAGATTTTTAAATGTTGGAAAGGATATACAAAATTCCTTGTCCCATAAATATCAGGTTAATTTTAAAATTAAAAAATAACATTAAAAAACTTTGTTACTAAATTTAGATTGCTGAAAATATCCGTACATCAAAAATGTTAGCAATATTTATTGCACAAATTACAATTGTTCAGATAATCTTACAATCCATGTTATCTGTTATTTATTTTTATTTTGTTCCGAAGTATGTCTATTATAATTTATTAATGTTTATCTTAATTTTTTTTTAGGCAAATGTTTTATGAATATGAAATTTATTCAAACATCTTTGACATTATAAATGCAATTTTTTTAACAACATTTCCTCTTCCTATTCTGCTTTCACACAAAGAAACAAAAAAATTATTTTGGTAAGAACTTCTAATAAATTATTCTTTCTCATGCTTCATTTAATCTTTTTTTATTGCAGTATAATATTTAATAAAAAAAATTCAAAAGTTGGTACAACTGAACCAAAAAATGTATTTGGAAAAGATCTCATAATACATAACACAAATTGTGATAATATTGAAATGTTACATGAGTTATGGAAATGATTATTATAACTAACAACAAAAGTTAAAATTGTCTATAAAAGATTAAAATATAATTATACATGTGTTAAAATGTCAAAAACTAATGTAAACCAAATTATTTATTAATTAATTTTGACATAATCATTTAAAATCTAATGGAATAACTTTGCAAATTTCATCTGTCAAAAACTTTTAATGATAAATATTTATATTTAAAATATAAAACCATATTTAGTTCAATGGACAAAATCAGACTTATCGTGAAAGTCTATCTTCTTAGTAAAGCTGTTAACTTGTATATTACTTTTTAAATATATGACAGTTCTATTTGTCAAAAGTTTTTACAAATGACCTTTAAAACATTTACTTGATATATTATAATTTGAATATTCTAGACATGTACTTTATTACTTATTTCAAAAAATTTTTAAATTTTTAATATTAATCTCTCTTTAATGATAACTAACATTTTTTAATTTTGTAAATGGAAAAGAGTAAAAATTTTATTATATTCAACAAATAATAAAAAATAAAAGTTTTTTTTTTATATTATATCGTGATAACTTTTATTTCATACATATTAAAAGTAAAAGAATTAATTAAAAAAATGTCTTCATAATATTTACTAACATATTGTAATGGTTAAACGATATTAAAATATAAATAAAGAAATTTATACTTTTTTCTTCCATTGTATTTTTTATTCACACACAATATATTATATACTTATTTTGCGTGGGATTTTTCAATAAAAAAAAATGTACATATTATTGTAAAGTACAATATAATAAAAAAAAAATATGCCCTTTATAAGTAATTTTTATAATTCATATAAAAATATTTCCTTTCATTCAATCTTTGATTTGGATGGAAGAGGACCTGCTTCATTTTTAACATTTTCATAATTTGGTGGAGCTGATGGAGTTGGACCTCTATAGTTAAGGTTTGTATTACTATCAGATGGAAATTGAGAAATAGTTGTTGTTTCACCAATACCACTATATGGTGGTGGTTCTTCAAAAATATAGACACTTCCACTTGGTGGTACATCCGGAAAAACATCTCTTGGAGCTTGGAAACCACACATATTTCCATTTGGTGCCATATAATATTCTGGTGGTGGAGCAAAAACATTTCCTTGTGGTTGTTGATAAGGTGGTGGAGCATCATATGGTCTGAAAG
Source organism: Strongyloides ratti (assembly GCF_001040885.1). Taxonomy (NCBI): domain Eukaryota; kingdom Metazoa; phylum Nematoda; class Chromadorea; order Rhabditida; family Strongyloididae; genus Strongyloides; species Strongyloides ratti. Next base: position 1,119,760 of record NC_037309.1, on the reverse strand, counting down.
CTCTTGCCATATCAGCAGCTTTTAAGAGTGCTCTTCCATAGTCGGTACAACCACCCTTATTAAATGTTATTTTCCAACAAATATCACTATGTAAATTACCACCAGGTTGTGGTGTAGCATAACCTTTCAAATAATTTGCTCCAAATAAGGGAAGCTCTATTTTAACTTCATTCATACAATGAAATGGCATAGAGAGAGACTTTACTTTGTCAGAGTTTCCTTCAGAAATAAAAATTGTCTATTTATAAATAATTTATATTTTAAATATTTTAGAAAATTACCCTATGTGAAGTCAAATACATACTTCCAGTGACACTCTTCTTCAATAAATCATCTTTTTCACCAGGAAACTGGATAACAACACCTTTACAATATAATAAAATCCTAAAACATTTAACAATAATGAAGTTTTATTGATTTTTGTATATTAAAAAATAACTTACATTTCACCATTATATATTAAAACTCCTTTTCCATCAGGAGTATGTGATGTATTAAGAGACATCTTAAAATCTTTAAAAGATAAAAAATATTAAAAATTTTTAATTTTTTATGAAACGTGTTATGATGATGAAATAAAAGTAGATGAGAAATGTTTTATTGTTTATAAACCTTTTTGGAAAAATGATATACATAAAGCAATAAAATAAACTATAATATTTTCATGTTACGAAACAGTGAATTTTTTTTTTTTAATAAAATGATACAATTTTTATAAACTTCCCTTCAAAAACAATTGATAAATATTTAAAATAATTTTGTTAAAAAAAATTTTTTTCTTCTTTTACAAAAATTTATAACTAATAAAGAATTCTACATAAAAAAAAAGAACATAATGAAAATGAAAATAATTTTCATAATGAGACTATATGTTTTTATAATGTAATTTGTATATACATATTTCATATTATTTTAATTTTTATAGTGTACCATAGGTATTAAAATCAATATTTCTAATGATAATAAATACATACTTGATGATTGTACATGATAAAAATGTGATAATAATATTACTCATTGTATTTAAATTGAAAATTTTTTTTGTTGTTCTATAATTAGAAAAATTTGGAATGATATTTTAATTTATTTGAAATATAAAATATGAATAATAATATGATTTTTGTTATATCAAATTAAAAGTAATTGTTATTAAATATAAAAAAATAAATATATAAATATTTTTTTTTCCTTTAGTCAAAACAAAGATTTTTTTATGTTATCTTTTAATAATGTGTTTATATGACAAATAAATTTATAAAAAAAAAGATATACAATTTTCTACTTTATAATCTACTCTATAAAAGAATATAATCATAAATTAAAATTTTTTTTATATATTATTAATAAGATTTTGATTAACAAAAATAACAGTATTTCATTAGTAAAAAAAACATTTTATGGCTTGTTTAATAAATAACTTTTACTATGTAATTTTTATCAACCATTTCATTAAATAAATTAAGGTGGTCAAATTATTATGCGTCATTGATAAATGTATTTATATTTTACAAGTATCTATTATAAAGACTATTAAAATGTATCAATGATAACGTTTAAATTTTTACCATTTTTGTATTAAATTTGAACAAGTTTTGGCGAAAAAAAAAAGAAGTGAAAAACAAATAATTTTTTAATTATTTATGGGATCATATTTAAAAGTATTACTATAAATATTTCCCTTCAACATGTTAAAGATAATAACAATTTTCTAATTTTAAATGACACTCTTTGTATTGCTTATAATAATTGTAAATAAGGAAAACATACAAACTTCTTTCAAATCAACATATTTTTACAAAAGGTAACTGATATAATTTTTTTTTTAAAAACCAGATTAATTAAAATATGAGTAAATTGGAATAAAAGGTAATTAAACTTTTAAACTATTTTCATTTTAGCTTATTTAAATTATACTTTAATATATTATTTATATATTTAATTAGTTTTTTATAATTAACTTTCTCTAAAATTGTCACTATATATAGGTAACATAGTTAAATTTTTACCTAACAAACCAATTAATAAATTTAAAATCTTTTAAAGCCAGTTTTTAAAATCATATCTTGATGTTAAAATTTTTATATAAATCATCATTACTATTTTATTATTCTAAGTAATATATCTATAATGACTTTATTTTTTTTATTTTATATTTTTTTTCAAAATATATAATATTTATTTTATCTGATTACGGTATCCTTAAATATTAAAAGGTCAATTTATCTGAAATATGGTCTTTTTTTTCTAGAATACATCAACCTTTTAAAATTCTCTAGAAATTAAAATAGACAAGTAAAAAATAAGTCAAATAAATATTATTTTTTTTATATAATCTTTTATTTTAATCGGAAATTGTTAGATAATCTTATGTACATTTTCTTGTCATAATCCGGCAATATATATTCTTGTAAAAATAAAAATAATATTCACTTTAAAATATTTTTTTGACTGTTCTTTATATTAAGTATTGCGTAATTATCTTTTTCAATATAAGCATCCTTTTTATTTTAAGTTTTTGTGATTATTTTAAGAAAAAAAAACAGTATAATATATTATTATTCAAATTTCAAGATTTAAAAAGGCTAATATTTTGTCATTTTTTTTGCATAAAAAAAGCGTAGGATTCAAAAAGATACTTTTATTCTATATTTATAGGGTAATAAAAAATTCTATTGTATCATAACTTTTAAGTATCATAAAATTGTAGAAAAAAAAAACTTTAACGTGAATAATGAATGAATACTTAAATAAAGTATTTCTTCATTTATTGCTATAACTGGCTATATTTAAAGAATTTAATTTAAAGAAAACAGTTTAGTTAATATGATATATTTTCATTGTTGAATTTTAATTATAATTTTTACGATAAATTTGTTTGGTAACTAATTGGTTTATCACTAATTAAAGTGTGTAATTTATTTTTAGTCATTATTTTTACTTAAACATTACAGAATTAATATGGCTAAATTATTGAAACATCTCCTGATTTTATTTCTTACCCTAGTAATGTTTAGTATGGACATTAACTGTTATCCCCATAGGTAATTTAAAAAAAAATAATATTTCTTTTTTAATAGTATTATTATAGTTATCATGTTAAAAGTGGTGGTATAATCCAGGAAAGTAAAATTCCATCAAATAATATTTTAAAAGCAATTGATTCTCCTGAATATTATTTGGATAATTCACAATTTTATTTGTTAAAAGAAAAAAGGTATGTTGTTTTAATTTATAAATAATTAAACCTTAATTAATAATAGATATCCTAATGTTGAATACAGAAAGAATTATCAGGATATAATTAATTTTATGGATTCATTAAAAAGACCTCGTTTTGGTCGTTAATTATATTGAATAAAAAAATGTTGTCGGTATCTTCCATTACATTTTGTAGTTAGGTTAACCAAAAATACTATTTTACTTGTGTTTGCCAAATTTTAAGTATTAGTCAATCAAATGCAAATTGTTTCTTATCATGATATACATCTAATGTTACCTTAAGCAATAGTTGCTATGACTACATCCAAGAACCAATTTGAACGATGCCAATGGAAATAAATTAGTATCAAAGACATAACAGACTAAATTTCAATAAAAATGCACATTAATGTTAAAATCTCCTGCAATAATTAATATACCATAAGCTTCTTAATTAGAAAATTATTAAGTTTTAAATATAATTGTAAAATATAATAATATACCTTGTTGGCTCAATATATTTTCATGTACATTTGTAAATATTTGAAAATAAATTTTGAACAACTTTAAATATATTTTGTTCTTTATTCACATTCTCAGGAATGAGGTCTATAATTGTCTTTCAACTTATTTTTTTCCTTATTTATACGATAACTGATACTTATGGATCAAAAAGAATTAAAAGACAAATTCTTCCTAATGACAAAATAAAGGTTTGACATTGTTTATATTTTTTTAAAGATATTTATAATATATTTATATTTTAGGTATACTCAGTATTTTCTAATATTACATTTGACAATAATGTAGTTGTAGATTCTACTCAAAGTAGAATAAATGTTACAGAAAATATTGGTAATCTTGTTGTTTTTTCTGAAAGTTCAAAATTAGAATTTCCATCAAATTGTCAATCATTTAATTTAACCTTGAAAAATCAAGGAACATTTTTTAATATATCAAATATTAAATTTGCTGCTATTTCAAATTTGGGACATTTATCTGAAAGTTCAAATAGAATATCAAATAGTGATGAAACAACTGTATATGGAATATTTAATGATAATGTTAATTTAAAAGTTGATGATGGTCAAACATTATTTCAAGCTATTAATGGTACTAGTGGTAGTTTAAATATTTTAACAAGACAACAACCATTAAGATCAGGACAAGAAACAGATATATCAGTTCTTTCGTTAAAAGCTAATCATTCTTTAACAAATAATGACAAGACATTGTACATTGAATCTGAAACTACAACATATGAAATTATGGCTTCTATAACTGGAGCAGATGTAAGTCTTAAAAATATTATATATTTTTATTAATTTATTTTAATAGATTGGTATTACATTTAATGGTTTAAGTGTTTTATTATACAATAATTATAATAGACTTTCAATATATACCAACTCATATGTATATGATATTAATGCTGAGTTTTCAAATTACAGTATGAGATTATCAAATGAATTATTTGTTGTTTATACCAGTGGTAATGTCGTAACTATTATTTATGATTTAAGAAATCATGTTATAAAATTAATTATTCAACAACCTTCAGATACAGGTATTACTTTAGGTGGTGCAACTATTGAGGGAAATAATAACATGTCTTCAAGAATTTTTGGTGATGTACTTCATGTCAAATCATCTGCTCTTCAAATAACATTAAATGATAATGAAAATAAATTTCTTATTAATACAAATAAATCTCAATTACAATTTGGTTGTAAAAATAATTCAATAACACTTGTTTCAAGTTTACATGAATTTCAGATAATTGATGGTTCACCAAATATAACTGTTCAATTAAATATTCCTAATTTTTTTATTAATATATTTCCTAGAGTTAACATTTCACAACCATTATGGTTATCTAAAGATAATTTTAATGAATCTCAATTTGGAAATCTTTCAAATGTTTTAGATTCAATTATAACAAATATTAGTTATAGTGATCAATTTAATAATGAAACAAATTCTAATATATTTGTTGATAATAATGGTAATATTATAAATACTGGACACGTCACAAATCAAAATATTCTTTCAACAAATCCATATTCTAATGAAGTAACATTAATACCAAATATTGAAACACTTTCAACAGCATCTAATCCTATATCATTAGTATCAAGTACTTTTATAACTCCAAATTTAATATCATCTACTGATAGATCAACATTTAATACTTTAGTACCTAATACTAATAAAAATAATCAAATAACAACATGGCAATCAACATTCAATAAAGGTAAATATATTAAAAAAAAACAACTAAAATTTTCTTTATAATTTAGAAGGTTTATTTGAAGATTTAGCTGTATTTCAATATAATACTGAACCAAGTAGAAATGGTATTATTACAATAACTGCAACAGTATCTAGCATTGATTTAAATGACAATGATATTAATAATTATTTATCAACTCAACAGACAATTAGTATGGAAAATGTTAATACAAAAGAACAAAATGATAATAAATCTTCTACCAGCACACTTTTAATGACAGAAAATATGACAACCACACCGATAAATAATCAAACAGAATTAAATAATTTTCCGAGTCCTCCACCGTTAATCAAATCACGATTTTATAATTTATTTCGAAAAACACGGAATATAATGAAAGACCAAAATACCTATTATGCTATTTTAAAAAAGAAAAATTAAAAAAAAATTGTCATATCATAAAGAATATAGAAATAATACATGATTACAAACAATTTAAAAATACTAGCTTTTTACTATAACTTCAATGTTTTTCATTTTTAAACATATAATTAAATGATCAAATTTTTATTAATCTTTAACTTTTATTTCGCAGTTTATTAAATATTTAAATATTGCAATTATTTTATAATGTTTAAATTAGTATTTTAAACAAAAGATAATAAATAATATTGATAATATATAATTATATTTTATTTTATTGATATTGTTGCATAAATGATTATCACATGTACATAATTCCATTGATCCCTCATTAGATGATATTTTTGTACAATCAGTTCTTATTTGATTTTTTGATTTTGGTATACAACCTCTCCATACTTTTGATGTTCTATTAAGATACATTAATGACATCTTCATACATATACCATTTTCACATTCTTGACTTTTTGCACCCGATCGTAATGCAATATCAGGAGTAAAGGTATCAGAACATCCATCTGTATATGGAACATAACGTATATTTTCCATCCATTTATGCCAATTATAATCTTTAATATCATTTAAAAGCTTTTCACCATCTAATGATGTACATGAATAACATCGGATGTTATGAAAATATAAGTTTTCTATAAAGTAAATATTATAATTATATATATTTAATTTTAAATTACCTCCTACAGTTTTGTTAATAAATATTATTAAGATAACAAATTTAAAACATATTTTTTTACTTTTTAAAAAGATTAAAAATAAATTAAAAATAAATAACATAACTATTTTTGCAATGAATATATTTTAAATAAAATAAAATTATAAAGTTTTAAAAATTTATATTATTTGACTTATTTAAGAATTTAAATATATATATATTTTTTTTTGTTAGAATAAATTTTTTTTAAATATAACAAATGTTAAATAAAAAAGAAATGTCCACTTATATACTTAATACTTAAACTTTATAAGAAGGAAAAAAAAAAGTATATAATAATAAAAGTTATATTTTATATTAATATAAATGATAAATATTTGTGAATTATTTAATATCTTACATTTTGACACCTTTGAATATATATTTTATATAAGTGAGTTTAATTATATGACGAATCATTTTTATTTTAATAAATAAAATGAAATACAAAATCATTGTATAAGTTATGACAATTAATATTAATTTCCTTTTACTTTAAAATTTATTTAGTTAAGTAAAATGTTAAAGAAAAGTTAACTCTTTTTAAAAATTATTTAATGTCAATAATTATTAAGAAAATAGTTATCAAAATAAAAGTGACAATAAAATAATTAAAAATTTAAAATAATAAATATTTTATGAATAATTATATAAATGTATAATATTTTTTTTTATATATTTTATAAAATATGTACATTTATAAAAAAAATTAAATGGATTTTTAAAAATAAAAATTTTTATCCAAACTTTGTACTAATAATATATATAATACTATATTTATATTTATTTAATAAATTCTTATAATTTTTTGATTTTCTCATGGATTTGAATAAAATATAATATATTGCATGCATAAATAAATCAATATAAAAATATTTACCAGAAATTTAATTTATAAATATTTACAAGATATATAGTTTTAAAAATCTTATTATTTATTATATTTTTCCTGTCAAAATTATGCATTAAAATATTATTAATTATAAAAATTTTATTTAATTTTAAAGATAAAATAAAAATGTATAAAGACATATTTAATGTATAAATAATAATAAAAATACTTGTATTTTATTGATAAAATAAATCTACACATTAAAATATATATATTTATATTAATACAATAAATTTTCCATTAAATATTATATATATTTTTTTTTTAATCATAATTTATTTATAAAATGTTATTTCAAAGAATTGTATCTTAAATTTTGAGAAGCTTTTGAATAATTCATTATTATATTAATTTTTATTTAAATGTATATTTACATTTTAAATGCATTATTATTATTATTTTTTTTTCTCGGATCATTAACCTTTTATTTCTTATGTATATAAAAAATTTTATTTTAAAATTTAAGAAGTATCTTCCTACCAAGCACTTCAATTTTCATGACATTATATAAAATATATATAAATATATCTTAGTTCTTATCATTTACTAAAATCGTAATACCATATTTACACAATCTATATTTATAAGCATATTCATCGAGAAAATAAGTATATTGATATGAGTATATAAAACCATCGATTTTATGTGTTTATTCCTCTTCTCATCTTTAATAAATGTTAAATACTTCAGTAATATTAGACCAAAGTGTCTTTCAATTTATTCATTATAATTAAATGTTATAAAAGTTTTAAAATATTTTGTCTTTATTAAAGTGCATATTTCTTTCCAAAAATACAATAACACTATTTTGGTGACTTTTTTAACTTTAACTTTATAGTACTAGAAATTGAATTATGCCAACAACAAAAATGTTTATTATATTTTAAAACTTTACCCTTTTAGAAATTGGGCAAAAAAAAAAATTTTATCCTTATATGCTTTAAAATGCATTGCATTAAAAAACATAAAAATTTTACATCAAAAAACAACTACACATTGTTTAAAAATAGTAAAATAAAAATTTTCTATTCTTCATTTACTTCCTTATCATATTTTAATACAAAAAATTAAATATTTTTTTTTAAATATATATATAATATATATAAATTATTTTTCTATTGTTGAACTAAAAATGCACTGCTTTTCTTTTTTAAAATTAATATATTCATCTTTCTATCTATATTTTTGTTGAATATATAAGCATGTTAATTATTTAAAAAAAATAGTTTTGGCTAAAAACTAGTTTTTAATATTATATTTCAAGGCAATATACATATTTAAATGATTAAAATATATAACTGAGTAATAAGAAATAAATTGTAATTTTTGAATATATATATTTAAAAATAGATTTTTTTTGATTTGAAAAATATATTATTTAAATATGCTATCGTTTTATCTGAAGATTCTCTTTTTTTTTTAATATTTAATTATTAAAAGTTATTTTTCCCAGAATTAAATTTTAACATTTTTCCTTATATTTCTTAGTCTTTTCATATCATTATCTTTTATTTCTCCATTTTGATTGCTTAAACGAAGCTTATCCTTATTAAATATCATTTCAATAGTAAAATGCAAGATAATATTCTATTACCATAATTAATCTTTTTCCTTCTATTTATTTTTTTACATTTATTTTTTTATTTTATTCATTGCTTATTTTTTTTTTGTCTATATTTTATTATAAAATTTGTTTCACCATAAACTTTTAATTTAGAAAGAAAAATTAGCCTCATTGAACATTATAATAAATTATAAAAAAAAAGTAATTAAAGCATATTTAAAGTTTTTTTTATTAAAATAATATATCATTTAATAATTATTAAATATATTACAACTTTACTTTTGACAACATAAAATATTGAAATTGCATATTTATATATTTATGTTTTTAAACAAAGTTGGTTATTTCATTAAACTAATCATCAATTTAACACTTACTTTTTAATCATATAACCTCTTTGCTATTTAATAGTATAATGTACTTACATTTTTGTAAAATGAATTTTAACAAAATATGCAAATTAACTTTGTAATTCCCATTTTGGTTTCATTTCAAAGCGTAAGTTTTTATCATTGACATTTAGAATATTTAATTGAAAATTGAAAAAAGAAGGGGTCGCTTTAATTATGGTAATCTATTAATATCTCTCATTTGAAATATGACTTTTATATGCCATATTTCTATTACTTTAAGTTATCTTTCCCTTCTTCTTCAATATTATCATTTTATGTAATATATGATGGTAAAAATTTACAATAATAATAATAATAAATAGTATAAAATTATTTAATATTAATAAATTATGGTATTATTTTTTAAAAATAATTTATTAATCATATCTACCAAATACATTATTGTATATTTAATAATAAAAATTTTTTTTTATTATAACAAAATCACACTTAATAACAAATAAAAATTCATTATTATTTATTCTATTTTTATTTGTATTTATGTGACAAAAAAAAATTTTTATTTTAAAAATTTTTATTGAGATTCACTAAAAATTTTAAATATTTATAACTTATAATTTTAAATAATAAAATTATATATTTAATTAATTTCAAGGTAACTAAAAAGTTAAAGAATATATAATTTAAATTTAAAAATTTTTAACATTACTGTTTTTACTAATCAAATATTAATTTTTAGTTGCTTTATTATATATTTATAAAATATAACATTTTCTAAAGTTAAATTTTTATAATTGGTTAAAAGGTAATTTAATACAACGTGCCATTTTATCTTTAACTTTATTTTATTTTATTTATGTAGGCATGTATTTTAGAATAATTAATAAAAGAAGCAACATTACATCATTCTTAATTCTTTTATGGTTGCTTTTTTGTTATTTTATTTTATAATAATAAAACATTATCATAAAGCAATTTATTTTGTCATGTTTCTTAATGAATAAATATATTTATGTTTATACATAAAAAAAAATTTTTAATTAAATAAAAATTAAATAAATTGATGTCTTTTTGTCATTGTAAAAAAAAAAAAATTTTTTTTTTTATTTTAACAATGAACGTATATTGTCGTTATCAAATGTCAGACCAACATTGAGCGCCTATTTCTGAATACAATTTATCAATAACGACAACATTATCAATATTATAATCAATATGAATTGTTATTTTTAATTAATATATATGTATATAGCTTTAAGATATTATACTTGTCATATTAATACATGTTTTTCTTATCAAATATTTTACCATAGTATTAAGTATTTTTTTAGGTAGTAAGGAAATGTCTAAAGAATTATTTTATTTATAATAATTTTTATTATATTTTAAAGTTAAAATTTTAATCTTTCCAATGATATATAACTATGTTATTTAAATGTCTAATAGTATAAGATCTACTATTAAACTTAACATAATTCATTTTGACATTTTTATTTTTCTTCACAATAAACTGTGTAAGTAATCTCAATTACATTTTTAGAATAACATATGTTATGTTTCATATTTTTTTTATTAGCATCCTTACATGAAAATATCTTACTTAAATTACAACTCATTATATGATTGAAGCAGTCATTTCTTGCTAATAATTTTATTTCATAAAACCAGTGTATTTTTCTATTTCTCACTACCATTTATAGATGATATATATATATATATGACAATAATTAAAATAAAAAGCACACTATAGATATATATAATACTATACTTTTTCCTACCATTTTAATTAATTTTAAAATTTTATCTCCTTTATATTGTATATATTGCTATTTTACATATCAAAATATTCCTTCAAGTGATGCATCATTATTTTCCATGAATGTGTCGGTAATATATTTATTTATTCAGCACATCTTTCATTTTAGCAGTAAAAAGCATAAGTAAGTGTAGTAGTCATAAGATTAGGAATTTATAGCATATTATATATTATATATATATATATATATGTATATATATATATATAAAGTATTGTTTTCTTTAAAAAAAAAATAGAATCTTCAAATTAACACCTCTTCCGTCAAATATCTATTTTTTTTTTAAAAATAAATTTATCTTTTATGTTATTTTTCATTGTTTTTATACCATTATAATATCATTTCATTTTTAGAAAGGATATTATTTATATATATATATATAGACATATATAAATATAATAATATATATATATATATATTTTACCATATTTACTTTGTCTATATTAGGGCATCCTATTTTAAGAACAAATAAGAGTTATATTAAAAATAAGAGAAATCTCAATATTTTATTTAAACCTGCCTTTTTAAAACAAGCAAACTTTATTTTAAATCAATTGATAATAATATTACTTGTCAAGATGACTCTAAAATACACGTGAGGTTGCTTAGTAATTATAAGATATATTTATTTCATCTTATTATATCATTTATGATAAATTGTAAAAATTATAATATATATATATATATACTAAAATTATTTTTGATTATATATCTTTAATTATTCATAAAGATAATAATTTTTAAAGATAAAATATTTTAACAATTATATATATTTATCTTTTTATAAATATATATATATATATATATATATATAATGATTTTTATTTATTTTATATGGTAAAAATATTATATTAAAATAAAAATGTTAGAATATTAAAAATTACTTCTTTTTTTTTATTTTAAATTATATAAATATTTTAATAAAATTTTAAATTATATATGAAATTAAATTATTGATAATTCTTTAATTATATAACATTCTTTAACATTTTAAAATTATTTGACAAACACTTTTTTTTTAATAGATATTTAAAAGTAAAATTAAAGAATTACATATATAAAATATAATCATATAATAAATTTTTATGACAACACTTTAAAAAAATGATAATGATATACATTTTAAATAGAAAAAAAAAAATTTTATTTTATAAACTGTATAATTTTAAACTAAAAACTATGAATAATAAAATTTTTTTTTTTTAGTAAAAGTAATGTTAGTTGAAAATATAACATAAAAGTTTATTATAAATATATTACTTCCATTTTTATATAACTTTTACTTTTTTTTTTATTTGGTAAAATTTTGTTAGGATAGAAAAAAAAATAATATTAAAATATATTAAAAATTTTTGGGATTGATATAGGTTTAAAAATTTTCTTACTTTTCAATTTTAACATTTAGAAACTGAATCATATTTTGTTACTTTTACAAGAGAGAGAGTTAAAGAGTAGCCGACTGTCTATTATTTTTTCTTTATATCATTTACTGCCATCTCTCTTAGCCACATATTTTACCATTGTAAATTTATTGTTAAATAATAATAGAAAAATTGTTATATAGAGATAAGAATAAAATTAATGCGACAAGCTTGAAGTACGAAAGAGAGAGAGAGAAAATGAAAAGTAAGAAACAAAAATGCGATGTCTTCTGTTTGTTAGTTGTTGATAAATATTGTGGTAGGCAATGAAGTTAAGTTTAAAATTTATTCAACCTTTCATCTGTTTTCTAACTTTTTATAACAATACATATTATGTTTTTTATTGCATCTAATTAATATTTTAAAAGAACATATATATTCATGTTTTATTATACTTTTTAAATATATTAATTATTTATATATATTTTAAATATTTTAAAATAATTTTTTAAAAATATTATAGATTTAATAAATTGAGACATATATTGTTTCTATCAATTATATTTCAACCATTATTAATAAAATTCTAAAAGAGAAAATATAAGATATTTTATTTATAAATATTAAAAAAAAAAAACTGTCTAAAGGTGGCAGGAAGTATAATTTACAATGAACAATACGTGTACTAAATTTAGTGACAATTACGAAGTTAAAGAGGAACTTGGAAAGTATGTAATAAATCATTTTAAAAATTATCTTTATTTTTTATTATTTAAGAGGTGCTTTTTCTGTTGTACGACGATGTATTCATAAGAGTACATTGATGGAGTATGCAGCAAAAATTATAAATACTAAACGTTTATCTTCAAGAGGTAATTTAAAAAATAACAAAAGTGTTTTATATATTAAAAAAATTGTTTTTTTTTTCTTTGTTATTTATAGATTTTCAAAAACTTGAAAGAGAAGCTAGAATATGCCGTAAATTACAGCATCCCAATATTGTTCGCCTCCATGACAGTATTCAGGAAGAAGCTTTTCATTACTTAATTTTTGATTTGTATGTATTCTTTTTTATTTGTTATTAAAATAATTTTAAAAAAATTATATTTTTATAGAGTAACTGGAGGAGAATTATTTGAGGATATTGTTGCTAGAGAATTTTATAGTGAAGCAGATGCGTCGCATTGTATTCAACAAATTCTAGAATCAATTGCATATTGTCATAACAATAATGTTGTTCATCGTGATTTAAAACCTGAAAATTTATTACTTGCTTCAAAAGCAAAAGGTGCTGCCGTCAAATTAGCTGATTTTGGTTTGGCAATTGAAGTTCAAGGTGACCAAGAAGCTTGGTTTGGATTTGCAGGAACACCTGGTTATTTATCACCAGAAGTATTGAAAAAAGATCCATATGGTAAACCTGTTGATATATGGGCATGTGGTGTTATTTTATATATTCTTCTTGTTGGTTATCCACCATTTTGGGATGAAGATCAACATAGATTGTATGCTCAAATTAAAGCTGGAGCATATGATTATCCCTCACCTGAATGGGATACTGTTACACCAGAAGCTAAAAATTTAATTGATAACATGTTAACAGTTAATCCAAAAAAAAGAATAACAGCTGATCAAGCACTTAAAGTTCCATGGATATGTAATCGTGATAGAGTTGCATCATTAGTTCATAGACAGGATACTGTTGACTGTTTGCGCAAATTTAATGCTCGTAGAAAATTAAAGGTATGTTTTTTCTTTTGTTATATGGATGTATGACATCACATCCTCCTTATCATGGTATATTCCCTTCACTTTATAAAATGCATGTTTTTGTTTCTGTGGTTGTGAGTTTTTAATTTTTATAATCTTACACGAAGCAGAAACTACATTGTAACAAGTGATATTATCAATTAATTAAGATTGGCTTTAAATAAGTTATTTTCTTATATTTCTTCTCAAAAAAAAAATGTAGTATTATATTGTTATATAACATTATTATAACATCGATATTCATATCTTACCTTTAAATACAGGCAGCTATCTCTGCAGTTACTGTAATAAATCGTATGAGTAATGTGGTGAGAAATGCTCTACCAATGTCCTCTACTGATAACAATTCGAGTGCTTCATTGAATAATTCACAGAAGACGGCATCATCACTATCAATCAACACGGGTTTAACTTCTTCCTTATCTTCATCATTATCCCCAATAGCGCAAGACACTTCTAAAAATTGTTTAACAGAAGTGTCAACACCCCCATCTTTGTCAAATGATCGCAATGAAATCATATCCAATGTAATAAATAATGATATTCCTTCCACAAATATAATGTATGGTAATTCATCATATTGTACAAACAAAGCAGGTGAAGTTGGGGGTATCTTTGTGGGAGAAGAAAATGAAAATGGTCAGATATTTTCTTCTAAATCAAAAGATATACCAAACTCTAATATTTCTAATTTACAAGAAAATGTAAAGCCAACGGAAAAGTCCTTGGCCGAGGTAAACTTTTTTTGCGTGAAATTATTACTAAAACCATTGTTTATAGCTTATAATCCTGCTTTGATAATAACAATCTTGTTCTATCCTCTATTGCTTTTTTTTTTTAATTTCTATTTTATAACAATTCGTTTAGTATTGTATATATATATATATAGAGATTTTGTTAACATATGAAGTCTACGTTCCAGTGCTTTTTAAAATTGTATTTTTATATAAAAAAAATAAATTTTTTTTTACAATATTTGTTAAAAAAGAAAAAATCTTTTTTGAAAACAATTTTTAACAATAAAAAAAAATGTTGTAATTATGTTAATGGTGTAGGTTGTTATTTATTCAAAATACGTTTAAAATCTTCCTTTTCACTAATATTATCTGTGCATAAAAAAAATTTTAAAAAAAATTTATTTAATCTTTTTTTCTAGGGAGCAATACTAACAACAATGATTGCAACAAGAAATATTTCTCGTAAGTTTATACAATTAAATATACCATAAAAAAAAATTAAATTTTTTTTTGTTTTTATAAAAAAAAAATTATATATATTTATAATAAAAATTATTTAAAATATTATCATTTATTGTTTGAATGATAATAACAAAGCTGTAAAAGATGTGTTTTTGTTAAATAATTAATGGTTGTCTAAAATTTTATTATAACAAATAACATTACATAAATTAAATATTATAATGTGAATGGATTTTAGATATCATTGTGATTCAATTTTTAATTAAAAGTAATTTATTTTATTAGAAAACTTAAGTAAATTTATTTTAACAGATATTAGTATAATCACTTAAGTTCATATTATAGCATTTTATCATAGTCTAGATTTTAAACATAAATTTATTTTATTAATGTCTTTTTTATCATTCATATGTTTTACATAATATATCTTTTAAAAATTCATTATTTATTCTTTCCTATAAATTTTGTTAATATTAATTGAAATTATTTATTAATAATTGGAAGATTAAAAATATTATTTATTTTTATTAAATATAATATTAAAATATATTTTGAAATAAATAATTATTTCCAATATATTAAGAAATAATTCAAATAACTTATTTAAAGAAAAAAAAATGAATGATCTATGTATAGTAGATGATAATTATAATATAGAAGATAAGAATTACCACTACAATAATAGTGATAATAATCAAAATAATAATATAAAATTAATGCTTATTAATCCTAAATCTAATTTTACTAGTTCTACTATTAAATCTAACAAAAAATATCAAGGGTATGATAATAAATTATTATTTAATATCATAAAGTTTAAAATATTTTAGATTTAATAAAAAAGAAAAATCTTGTATGCATGAAACAATCACTCCAATTATAAGAGTTCAGTATACAAAAGAAAAGATACTTATATCAGGTATAAATATAAGATAAATTTACCATCTTCTTTATAAAATGTTTTTAACAAAAATTTTAGTTAACATTAAAAATAATTATAATATTATTCTTATCTATTATATAATATCTTTAACTAAAAAATTTTATAAAATTTAATTAGCAAAATTTCAATATTATTATTTATTTTTTCCACATACAATCTATAAAATAAATATTATTTCATATTGTTATAATTAGCATCTTCAATATCTATTTTATTAATAGTTATATATAACCAAAAAAAAATTTTTTTTAATTATTAACTTTTGACATATGATTTATAATATACCATAATATATGTGTACATATTTATTATTTTTGTGATAGCTTTCTTTATCAAATCAAAAGAGATAAATATTATAGATGCTTTAGTAATTGAATAATAATAATATTAATATATATAAACAATTTATATATATTCTCATTTTATCATATAAAACTTTATCTTATGATATTAACACAATCTTAACTTTAAAAAATTTATTTGTCATCCTATCATCATAAAATCATATTTATCTTTATTTATCTATGTAATTTTACATATGTTGATCTTTTATATATTTTTTTTTATAAATACTTTCATTGATTATATTATTTTTTAAAGTAATGTTATTTTAGTACTACTAAAATTTTGGAATTAAAAATAATTTTTATTTATTATTACTGTTTAGCAAAAAAAAAAAAGTTAAATATAATATATTTTTAAATGAAAGTGATCAATGTCAATAACAGATCAAAGTTTCAAATTAATGTCAAATGCATTAATTTTTATTTTAAAAACACTTAAATATATCCTAGAAAATTTTTGGCATTTTATTTATGCTGCAAATCTTGGAGTATACTTAAAAATTTTGAGATTTTATGAAAATCATAACATAAAAATTAGTGAAAGTAAGAGTATTTTTGTGGTTGGGATAATTTAGTAAACAATATTATTGAGAAAATCATTACTTATGATAAAAATAAAAATTAAGATAATGTTTTTAACAACATATAACAGCTGTTTCAATATTATATTATTAACAATAGAAAAAAAATTTTTAAGCCATTAGTAAATTTATGCACATTTGTTTGAAAAAAAAATGCATTAAATAATTAAGTTTTTTTTTTCTTAGAAAATAAAAATTTTTTATATTAAATTATAAAAATTTTTAAAATAAAGAAAGTATTTTAATGGCAAAAAAAAAAGTTTTATTGAAAAAAATTTTTATTTTTTAATTTATATTCATGTTTATTTTTATAGGTGGTAATCTTTTAAATAAAAAAGAAGGAGGAAATACACCATCATCAACAATAAAAGAATCATCAGATTCGCAGGCAACCATAGATGAACAGGATTCTTCTGATAAAGGTAAATTTTAGTTTCAAATTTTCCTACTTTTTTTATGTTTTTTTTTTCCTAATCACACTATCTTTTGTTTTAACTTTTACTTTCTATTATCTAAAAAGAGGTTTTTATAAATTTACAAACTTTACAATTACTTCAGTGTCCTCTCATTTAATGATGCATCACGCAAAAAAACAAACTTAAGCTTTTTTTATATGTTTTTTTTTCTTTGTTCCTTTACTTTATATCAACCTTCATTTATTTTTTAATATGTCTTATCAAATGAAATGTCCTTGATATGTTAAAATAAATGTATTATTTTTTATAAATTAAGAAATACGATCCATCCTCATTTCATTTTTTTTTGGACAACTAAAATAAACTATTTTAATAGTGAAATTTTAAATTTAGTATAGATAACTAATTTCAAGGATTGGTTTGAAAATAAGTATGTTAAATCACTTACACTTTGTTTTATTCATACACTTTTTAACCATGTTTGTATAAATAAATTTTTAAATACTACCAATTTAGTCATTTTTTTTAGTATGTATTCAAATGTAATATTTCTAGTAAAAATTTTCCTAACAAAAATAAAAATCTTTTTATTGTTTACTCCTTATTTATGATAAGGAATAATAAAATTTTTAATATTTGATTATATCTAACTAAATAATTTGTTCAAAAGTCATATATTGATTTTAATTGCTTTTATAATAAAATTATATATTTACATAGAAAAATAAAAGAAGATTATATATACATTTTTAAGAATATCATCTTCGTAATTTTTTTCCATCTTTTTTTAAAATAAAATATTAATATTTCCTTATTATTAAAATTTAAAAAACATCTTTTTACAACTTGTTGTACTGTTAAGGAAGAAGTTTAAATTTCATGAATACATACTAACATATATTACTTTCGTGAAAGTGTTTTAATTTTTAAATACACTTTTCCTTAGGTTGTCATTAATATATATGCACTAGGCCATGACATAATTTTTTTTAAAAAAAAAAAAACCTACTGTTTGATTATAATATTTTTACCATTACTTTTGTTATTATATCCAACTTATATTACTCCTTAATATATTTTTTTTTGTCAATTTTCTTGAAAAAAAAAAAAACTTCATCTTATTGTTTTCACAGCATTAAACGGTGCTGCCGGACCTTTAAAACACGAAAATACTGTTGTTCGTGTAGATACCAACGTAGCTGCTGCGAAAGCATCATCAGGTCACCCATATACCTCCATTGGATCGGTTATTGGTGCTATTCAAAATACTAACATTCAAAATCAGCCTACAACAGTTGGAGGCAATATCACCAATCAATCTGTTCTCCCAAGATCTGGTGGACACATTATGATACCAGCTCCTCCTCCATCTAACGCTTCAGGTACAAAAAAGTCTTACAAATTTTGTTTTCTTATTAATTTTTATTTTTTCTATTTGAATGCTAGAAAAAAGTTAATATATATATATCAATTTTCTGAATGTACTCTTATTTTACCTTTTAAAAATAGTACTCTATATGTGGTATAATTTTTGCACTCTTACTATTTTGTTATTATTCTTTTTTTTTTTTTATCTTTATTTAATATAGTATTAAATTTGGTATACATTTTTAAATAACCTATTTTGCATGCTTACTTATAATGCAACAAAAAAAAACACAATTGTTATCTATATTTAATTTACTTTTATTAACATAAATTTGTATGATTTAACCTTTTTTTTATATTTAGATTTTTAAAATAGTATTAACATTAAAAAAAAAATTATTATAAATGTATGATTATAAAAGTTTTAAAGTTTTTTTCTAAACATTTTTAATAACACTATTGCACTTTATTAATTGTTAAAAATATGTAAAACATCATACTATGTTAAAGTAGTTTAAATTGTTTTATTTATATTATTTTCGTAGTATTATTTTAATTAGTGTTTAATAATATAATCATATTTGTAAACTAATTATATAACATTAAAATTTGTCATTTTTATTATTAATATATAAACAAAAATTTTTTTTTTTAGTTTTGAAGCAAGAAATAGTTCGAGTTACCCAACAACTTCTTGATGCTATTACATGTAAAGATTTTGATGCTTACTCGTAAGTTTAAAATATAACAAAATTTTTTTTATTATATTATTATTTTAGAAAATTATGTGATT
The DNA here is from genome assembly GCF_001040885.1 of Strongyloides ratti. Lineage (NCBI taxonomy): Eukaryota > Metazoa > Nematoda > Chromadorea > Rhabditida > Strongyloididae > Strongyloides > Strongyloides ratti. The sequence goes on along the minus strand of NC_037309.1, from coordinate 1,099,799 downwards.
CATCAATGACATGTTTTGAACCAGAAACACTGGGAAATCTTATTGAAGGAATGGATTTTCATAAATTTTATTTTGAAACTAATTATGGTTCCGGTAATAATTCTGCATCTTCAACAATTACATCCTATAGAAAGCAACAAATTCATACAACTTTACTTAATCCAAATGTTCACTTGATGGGCGAAGACGGTGCATGTATTGCTTATATAAGATTAACACAATATATTGATAAGTAAGTTATAAAATAATTTGTTACAAGAATTTTTTTAACAATTTTTTTTTTTATAGAAATGGTGATGCTCATACAAGACAAGCTCAAGAAACAAGAGTTTGGCAAAAAAAACCTAATCGTGGTTGGGTTTGTGTACATGTTCATCGTAGTGGAGCATATAATTAAAATAAAACAGCTGGATTTATCTTTCATTAGATATTGTTTCTTTTTTTAATACATTATGAAATTATTTTTTTTAACAGATTTTTATTATATAATGATATATTATGTGTGTGTTAAATTTACTCTGTGACATTATTTGGGTCGCAATAATCAAACATAAGAATTAAATTTAAAAAGATTTTATGATCTTTTATAAAAAAAATATATGTTTTTTTTAATTATATTTACAATTCAACATAGTCATTTTATAAATGGATAAAAATAATGACAACAATTATTGGTAGTATCAATAAAAAAAAGACACAAATTGTTATACACTATTAAAGAAAATATTTTTATATGTGGCATTCAGTTTCAAGAATTTTATTTCTAATAAACAAGATTAATACAATAACACTTTTACAATTTCTGATGTTTTTGAAACATATAATTCTTGCCATTCATATACATTTTATAAAATTATTATACTATTCTTCCATTTTATTTTAAAAAGTTCTTTCAACTTATTTTGCTTTGCACTTGTCTAAAAAAATTTTTATCATCATTAGTTAAATGAAATCATTTATTTTTCTTAGAATATTATGGTTATTTTTTTTTGATGATAGAAAATTGCATAAATTTGTTATTAATTTTTTTAATTGTTCTCTATATACTCTATTTTTTTTGAAATTAAATTACATTATTATAAAAAGTATTTAAACTTTTATTTAAAATTTAATCTATGATCTTCTCATTATATTTTTTTTCTCTAATAAAATTATATATAAAAAAAGTGGTTTTGTTAATAATAAAATAAATTAAATAAAAAGCATTTGTAAATATAAATGAAATATTTTTATTTCAATTATTTGATAAACATAAAATGAAATAATATGTTTAAAACATTTTGAAAATGATAATTATCCGGATCTACCACCTTTTGGGCAATGACAATATTTTGCATCATCACCAGGAGGACCTGGAGGACCACTCATACCAAGTTGACCAGAATACCCTGGAGCACCAGTTACTCCTGGTTCTCCTGGTGGACCATGTTCACCTGATGCACCAGGTGGTCCAGGAAGTCCATCTATACCAGGATATCCTTTTGAACCAGGTTCACCTTTAACACCAACTTCACCTCTTGGACCTTGTCCACCACGAGTTCCATCTTGTCCTGGAAGACCTTTTTCACCACCAACACCCATTTTACCAGTTTCTCCATGATCTCCAGGTGGTCCTTGTGGACCAGCAGGTCCTGGTCTTCCTGGAAGTCCAGGATTTCCTAATGGTCCTGGTTGTCCTGATGGGCCTGGTAATCCAGGATAACCTGGTTGACCTGGTGGACCTGGAGGACATTTTCGACAACCAGAATCATCTTTATTTTGTTCCATAGAATTAAGTCCTGGAGGACCACTTTCACCTGGTAATCCTGGTCTTCCTGGAAATCCATCTGCACCATTGTCACCAGGTTGTCCTTGTGGTCCTGGTGGACAACGTCTTGATGTATTACATTGACAAGAAGGTCCAGCCTGTCTTTTTTGCCGTTGTTTTACTAATTCAGGTTCCTCTTTTACAAACATTAAATCTGACCATATTTGCTTTTCTAAAATACGAAATTCATCAATATCAGTATTGAGAATATTTTGAATATTAGATATTCTTGATATTAAATATGGGAGATAAAATATTGATAATAGAATGGCAAATATAGATACTATAATAGATATAAACCCCGCAAATTTTGCAATACAATTTTTGGTCATTATCAATGTTAATATCTTATAATATGAAAATACCATTTTATACAAAAATAATGGTCTCACTATTATATACAGAATAAGTTATGATAAATAGTAAGATGAAAAATAAACTAAGTTATTACACATTTAGATACAACACTTTAGGGCATTATATTTCAAATTAACTTGTTTAATGAGAAAAAAAAGAAAGAAATTATAAATTATATAAAAAAAAAACAGGATTTTAGCATGTTGTGTATTTTATTCCTCATACAAAAAAAAATTAAGGTTTTTTTTTTAATAAATCAAAATAAAAATGAAGCTTATATTCAGAGGTCATTGGGACGCTGGAGAGTCATTGTTCTATCTTCATATACTGTGTGTTGTCTAAATTTGTTTCTTTTAATTTTAATTTCTTTTTTATATTAAAATTTTCATCCAATCCATGTATTTCTTAATAATGTATTAATATCATGTTCACTAACTCTTTTAATTCCATGTGGATGATATTGATAACGTTGATCTAATATATATGATGAATATGGTTTATATGGTATTTCATAATTTTCATTTGTAGATATAGGATATTTTTGTTTAGGTTGTTGTTGTGAAAAAAATGATGATATTTCATCTTGAGAATATTTAACACAATTAACAGGATAACCAAGGTAGATAATGAATAATGAAATAAAAATAAAGTAAAAAATTTTTGGCATCATTCTAAAAGAATAATTTTGTTTACTTTAATTTTTCCTATGAAAATGTTAAAAATAATCTTATTATGTCAATTTATATAAACTAAGAAAAATTAAATAAAATAAAGTTCATTTATAAAAATTTTAAAGAGAGAACAAACAACCAAATTAGCAACTACTACTCATTAAATGAATTCATTTAAACGTCGGGGTATCATATATTATTTAAAATTGCCGCTTTTGTGTAATATTATACTTATGGTATGGCATTATACAAGTAATTAATATCATATATCTATCTTTTAAGGATAGGAAATGTTGTCTATTTGTAAATTAAGAATGAAAAAAAAAAAGTTCTAAATAAATCATTGAAATTTAACTAAATAAAGGGAAATATTTGTTGTAGAATTTTAAACTTTGACACTAAATTATTGTCGTTATATATAAATAGTCTACTTGTTCTTTGAGTCTTAAAATTTAATTGAGCATCTGAAAATACTTAGAAACTATAAATATCAATCATTTTTATTGTTCAGGATACAATAAAACCATGAAAAAATTATTTTTTTTTTTTATCTTTTATTTGAAATAAATAATCTTGAAAAATAAGGAATTAAAATCGTTAAAATAAATCTTATCAAATATATAATAATAAAAATAGAAGTTATAAAATGACTAATATTTCGTGATAAAACATGACATGAAAATGTAATACTTTGAAAATTATTTCCTATAATTATACGAAAAACAGTAATTAGCATATCACTTTATTGCTTCATTACAGTAAACTTTTAAAAAAATAGCCTAAATAAAATTATGATGTTAAGAAATAATGTGTTTTTTTTATTATTTTTTTTTTCAAAACATTTATTTTGTTAAAATAACGTATTTTTTTTAATATATATTTAAGAAAGATTTTACATGAAATTTATATTTATTAAATATAAAAATTATTTAATTATGGTACAAATTAAATAAATACAATAGAAATATTAAAAAGACAATTTTTATTTTTAATTATAAATAAGTGTTTAGTGGTTAAAGGAAAAAAAAAGTTAAAAATAAATTATTGTTATGAATCATTAATTATCAATTTAATTATTTTGCATAGAAGGAATAATTTTATTATTTTACTGTATTTTAAACCTTCTATATAATTAAATTTAATATTCTTAGTATTAGTATTGATATTAGAATTAGTAAAAGGTTAAATATCATTTCTATTAGATGGTTCAAGTTTCTTTAGATGAAATTCTCTTTTAGTATTAATCCATTTTGAAGAAAAAGATTGTAAAGATGAGAATGCATACTAAAATAAAAAATTTATTTATAACAATACTTGTAATATATATTATTACGAAAAAAAACTTACATTAGCCAAATCTGAAAATTGAATATTTCTATTTCTTATTCCTTCAAGAATATGATGTGCAGCAGAGAATGTTTTGCTCTCCAAAAGATCATTTTCGCACATTTTAAGTAGTGCTAAAGAAAAACGAAATATAATTTTGTTACCTTCATTCAAAAAACAATCAAATATTTTAAGATATAACTCATGTGATAGTGAATCAATGAAAACTGTCATAAACCATTTTAAAGAATACAATTGAAAATCAACATCTAAACTTTTTAAATGATGTGATAAACGTGGTAATTTTTCACTGACTATCTCTGTAAAAACAGCTTGATCAATTATAACACCAAATAATTTTTCATTATAATAATCTTTTGGTTGTAAATTAACACAAGTAACTAAAAACCAAAATGCATCTTCTTCTTGTAAAAATAATAAACCTAGTGCTGCTAGCCTATTTAATCCTTGACAATACCCAATATCTGTATTATAGTAACGATATGCATATAAAATTCTCCTTAATTCAGGAATCTTTTCACCGTTTAAACTACAAAAATATTTGTTTGATGGGAGTGTTCTTGTTAAATCTGAATCTATTAATCTTAATATAGGATCTGTATAATTATCTTCACCCATTAAATCTATCATATTTGAATATAAATCAATATTATCATTTTTAGCTTTTTCTAATAAATTTTTATAATATTTTACTCCAAGTTCTTTTCTTTTTTCTCCAACACATTTATTAACCATAACTAACCATAATTGTGATCTATATGATTCAGGAATTGATGTTCTAACAAGTTTTTTAAATTCATCTTCATATTTTGTTGTATTTTCAGGTATCATTAACATAAAATCATCCCATTTTGTTATCCAATCTTTATAAAATTTACTTTGTTCAACTTTAAGTTTTGTTTCTATTACATTAGCTTTTTGTGCCATACATTTAGCTACATTCATTGAATTATTGTCATTATTTCTATTTATATTTGTAACAACAAAACCCAAATTATTGCATGCTTGTTTAATGCCATGTTCATCTTTATTTTCAGTAAAAAATGAACTATTTAAATCTAAATTTGCTTCTTCATAAACAACTTCATATATTTGTTTCTTAACATCATCATACTCTCCTGGATTAGATAAATGATTTAATAATAATAAATATCTACTTTTTAAACGATAATAAGCAGCTTCAAGATTAAAATTACGTTTTCTTAATTCATCTTCACTTTTATGCGCTTTATCCAATTGGCTTTCTAATAATAATATTTTTTCTCCCATATTTGTGACAACTTCCATATAATTTCGTAATTTAATTTCTAATTCATTAACATCTTTACATTGAAATTCATTTAATGTTTGTGGTTCATTTGTTAAACAATTATTTTCAACTTCTATTCCCTCTGTTAACCCTTCCTCATCACATAATTTATGATCACATTCTTTAACATATTTTTCAAATGATGATCGATAAAATTTTGATGGTGGTGTTTTAGATAACTCATCTTCAAACATACTTTTTATACCAATATTTTTGTTATTGATTAAATGATTAATCCATTCATTTTTTTCATTTGTTGTCTCAGCTTCAAGTGTTAAAATATTCTTTTCATTATGTATTTCAAATACTTTATTATTTCTCGATGATGTATTAATTTTAGAATTAATCAGTGGAAATTTTCCTTGAGGTATCATATCAGTATCAGATAAGTACCAAAATAAAAAAGGATGCTCATTTGATGAAACAAACCAATATTTCTTTTTTGTATTATAAAATATACCATTTACCTAAAAAAATATTTGAAATATAATTATTTTATTTTTAAAAATACCTTATAAAGATATCCACTAAATCGAATATATTTTGTTTCTATTTTTGAGGGTGAAGTTTCATCATTTTGATTACTCATTATTCTAAAACAATAAAAGAAAAATAAATTTGTTTACTAGGGTAAATTTAAAAGTAAGTAACACAAAAATGTTTTATATTAATTAAAATATTTTATATATAATCATTTAAATTTACGTAGATTTATAATAGATTGATTTTTAATTTACAAATATCATAACTTCTAATAAATAGTTAATAATATAATTTAATAATTTCATGTATATCAAATAATGATATATAATACAAAAATCGTTTTGAGACAGTTAGAAATTTAATAAATAAAAACAATTTTGGTAAAACAATTATTTTTTTTAATATTATCTAGAATAAAAAATAACATTTAATCGAATTTAATTGCACTAAACTGTTATTACACTATCCAGAAAATCTCTATCAAACATTTTATAAATCTGTTTGTATGTCTTTTCATTTTATTATTAACAAAGAAGTTTTCCTCTTAATGTCTAAGTAATTTATATGTATATATAAATTTATTAAAAGATAATTTAGGTTCAAAAAAATTTTTATAATTAAATATAGTTTGAAAAAATGATAAAATAAATACTTTTTAGTGTAATGAATAATACTTAAAACTATTTGCTTAAATGTTTTTTTTATCATTTTTTGTTTAATATTTTTGTTATCATCAATATATTATCAACTATTCGTTATATTTTTATATTTAAAAAATTATAATTTGATTAAAAAATATATAATTACAATTGTACATTTTGCTTTAAGCATTTTTTTTAACATTATACATTTGTAACTTTTCTGATTTCATAAATTTAAAAAAAAAGATATAATTACATAGCATTTAATTTTTTTAAAAATTTATAAAAAGGTATTATTTTTATGTTCATTAAATTTATAAATAAACATACTTTATATAGAAATATATATCTTTGAAATAATTAATAAACAATAAAGCAATTTTCTAGTTATTAATATTTAAAAAAGTATCACAAATTAATAAAAATGAATTTTTTTATAAAGTACATAATAATTTCTTTGAATTTATCTAATTTTTTTAACTGCAATTATTGTAAACAAAGTTTAACTTTTACTTAATATACTTATTTAACAGTTAAAAAATTTTCTTACATTGATAACATTTTAAACTTATAATCATAAAATTTTTGTCAAGATAATTAGTATGTCAACTCATTTTTCTACGAATGTAAACCAATATTTAAACTTTGAATTATGAGTATCAAAATGTTATAGTATATTTCTTATAAACAAAAATTTACAAGATTTTATGTTTATTTTGAAATTGAAAAAAAAATTAAATTGAGTATTTCCTGTATGTCATATTAATGATAAAATATAAAAGTACAAAATAATTAAATGTTACATATTTTTATTTATTTTTTGATTTTTAGATATTGAGTCATGTTTAATCTTTTGTGTAAAGTTAAAATATATTGTAATTAAAATTAAAAGTATGATATTGAAAAAATGTTAATTTTAAAATTATTTGAAAGTTGATGTTAGTAAGCAAAGATAAATTATCATTCAATATTTATGCTAAATTAAATTATTATTAAGTTAGGGTAATGATATTTTGAACAATATTTTGTCTTTTTAAAGTAGAAAAAAAAAGATAGAATATATATGCTAACATTTGGAAATGCTAAAAAAAATAGATGAAAAATTTGTTGTTTATATTTTTTAATTAATATACCTTAAATACCCATTATTATTTCCTTTCATATTCTTTGTTATTCAATTTTTTTTTACAAAGATGAAAAATTTAATGTATTTTTTAAATATAACAATTATAACTTTGAAGAAAAAACAATACAATGTTTCATATATTCTATCAATAAACCAATTGTATATTATCTTAATAATTTTTTTAAAACTTGGGTAACGATTAGCAATAAAATTCAGAAGACTTGAACTAAATTTTTGCTCTATTTTTTTAAAAAACAATTGTTCTAACGGGCTTATGTACATTCAATTAAAGATTTATAGTAATTACATTTTCAGTTTGTTTACGTAAGTTCTAAATTAATTTACATTTATTTTGTTTTAATTATATGAAACAATTGGAAAAGAATTTTTGTCATTTATTTTTTACACCCAATCTATTATACTTTTTTAAATTAATTAATTACATTTGTATCAAAAATTGAAGCATAATAACAAATCATTCAAACAAAAAAAAAAAAACCTTTAAAAGTATTTTACTGAAATTAATACGACATAAATAATATATCTTAAAAAATTATTAATATAAAGAAGTACATTTATTTCAAAACAACATATTTGTAAGAAAGTATTTTTCTTTCTGTTAAAAATGTTAATTATATCATTTTCAAGCATTTAATTTAATACAATTAAATTAATCATTGAAACGATTTGCATTTTTAAAAATATAATAAAAATAAAAATTAATTATAGTTATTTTTTTGTAAGTACAAAAAATAGATATTTTAGTTTTCTTTTTTTTGCATTTATTTTTATCTTACAATTGTTTCTAAAAAACAACCTATAATTATCAACCCATCCTATTTGTTTTTTTTAAAAGGATGTTAAAAAAATAAATGATTTTTGATGATCATTTAGAGAAATTATGAGAAAAATTCTTTTTTCAGAATAATACTAATATTATGTTCAATAATCATGAAGTTTTTTTTTGTAATTATGGTAAATGTATGCAATCTTTAGTAAAAATTTATTATCTTATTTACCAAAAGAAATTTTAAAAAAATAGAGAATAAAGACAAAGAAATAATTTACATTTATCAAAATGATCATTGGTTGTTTCTATAGTTTCTCATCACTATTTTTCAATCTGACAAGTTAATTGTCCTTTTTTTGTAATTTATTTAAATTTTTATCAACAAAATACCCATGAGATTTCATAAGTAAATAAAATAATAAGCTCTCTAAAAATATCATTAAAACCAAGCACCTAATTCTTCTCCATAAAACATTTTTGAAACAAATAAGAAACTATCAATTTTAAAGTTTGCAGAAAAAAAAAGCAGAATACCTCAATAGAATTTTCTACAGTAAAACTGCACATATAATGACATAGAAAAGTAAGTAATGAGTTTAAAAACAAAGTAATATAAATGAAATATAATTAAAAACCTTCTTCTTGAAAATTTTAGTGTATCTTTAGTAAAAACTAATCATCTTAATAAAATTTTTATAATACTAAGAATAAAGTTGTTTCAAAATAAGTAAAGTTTTTAATTAAAAGAGTAATGAATTGAATGAAAATATGGAATTAATAAAAAGAATTGATAAAATTTAGTTAATAAGATTGAAGAAGCTTTAATAGGTTTTCTTATAAATTAAAAAAATTTTTTTTTTATTTTTATTCTGATTTAAAACATTGATACATAAAAAAATTATTATATATTTGATTAATTATATAAAAAACAAATATTTTTTTTAACATTAAGTAATACACTTTTTTTTTGCTTTTTTTATATTTATTTTATCATAAGAAGTATAATGCATATATATATATATATAAATATGAAAAAAATTTCAAATAAAATTTTTAAGTTACTTTCTTAAATATTTTTTAGAATATTGTTGTTAAAACAGTAAGAAATGTGTATTTAAAAAAAAGTAAATGTTTATCCATTAGTAAAGAAAGAAAATATTAATTTTTTTCTTTCTAATAATATTATTAAAATACAAATAATTTAACTCAAAAATACATTTTTATTGATAGTTTACGACAAAACTATTTGAAACATGAAAAATAAAGATATATTAACAATAAAGTGGAAGCTAAATAAATATTTAGATTAAATAAGCATTAATAATTTAAAATAATTTTTTAGTATATTAAAATATATATATATATATATAGATATAATTATCTCATTAATCTCTTCAGTTTTAAATAAAACCCGGAACAGATATAAAAAAATTTTTTTTCATTAATATAAATTTTGTTACATTTTTTTCTTTAAAAATGAGATCATTTCAAAAATGTTATAGAAAATATTAATTTTTATATTTCTAAACAATTGTTGCTGTTGAATTTTTATTTGATTTGTCATCTTGTATATTATTTCTACCGTTAATATCGTTATTATATGAACTTAATAATGTCCCCATTGTTTGATTATTTGAATTATTAACTTGAAAAACATCTTTTCTCCAGTCATCGTTTATATATGAGAATTTTTTGTCATTTCCTGTTGTTATGGTATTATTTTCGGGTGCAACTTTATAACTGCCAATTCGTTCATAGGAAGCAGGAAATGTTGTAACTTTACAAAGATTTAATGGTAAATTTGAAGAATGTTTTAATATACCATTAGAATCTTTCATTGGTAATCTATTAATTGATTCATTTTTACTATAATATGTTATCGGGCTTCCAGGATTTTTACAACTAACATTTTTATCTCCTAAAGATGATATATTATAAATTGAATTGTAATGTGAATTTTGTGGTGTTTTATATGGACCACTCATTAGAGATGATTGACTTATTTGTTTAACAATCAATCCCATCTGTGTAGATGCAGCCGCAGTCATTGAATTGTTTGGTGTTATTTTTTTTGTACCATTAACAGGAGTGATTGAATTGGATCTTGATTGCCTATTGTTATTTCTTGCTACTTGTTGATCAAAAAGTGTAGGATAATGACTTTGACGATAACTACTAATATATGGAGCAGAAGTATGGTAGCCAATATTTGCATATCTAAAAATATATATATATTTATTATAAAATACATCTAGTTTCATGTTTTTGTACTTACATTGGTATATTATGAATATCATGATAACTTTTTGATTGTTCATCTATTTTTTCATTATCAAGTGAATATCCTTTCATAAATGTATTTGGTTTTGTTGACACAATGGAATTAGCTCTTCTTGATGGTATTGATGGGGGTGAATTATTAATTGTACCAAAAGATTTTGATATATCAGGTGAATGATTATTATATTGGAAGTTTGAATTAATTGGTGAATTAAAAAATTTACCATTAGATTTTTCTGAAATATTTGTTGTATTAGTTATATTTCTTCTTTTTTCATTATCAAAATTTCTTTTATTTTCTTTATAATAACTTAAATCACTAAATGATCCTCTAGGTGTTGTTGGACATGATTTTGTTACTAATGATTTTAGACTTCCTGATGATCTTGGTATTCCTAAATGACTAAACCATCCATTATCATTATATTTTGTTTTATTATAATCATTACATGATAGATCAGGTTTTGATCTAGCCATGTGAATTTTTTGTAAACCTAATTCAAGTCCTTTCAATTTTTGATGTGCCGCTTCAAAATCTCTTCTTCTTTTTTTTCTAACAGATTTATTAGTAGTTTTATCACTAGCTAAACGACTAGCAGCATCAACAATTTTTCTTTGAAGATCAATTTCCATTTCAAGTTTATTTAATGTATCATCCTAAAATTTATAATAATAATAAATATTATTAAATTTTATTATATATAAACAATACCTTATTTGATTTATTTAAAATGTCATTTGATAATTTAAAAGCTGTACCAATTCTTTTTTTTATTTTTGGTTCTGGTTCACCAGGAGCCAATGTTCTATAAATTTCTTTTGGTAATTCACCTGTCAATTCAGCTTCGTTTATACAAATATTTTTCAATTCATCAAGTTTTTGTAAAAGTAGTTCTTCAAGTTTATTTTTTTTATCTTTTAATCCTTTATATGCTTTTAATCTTCGTTCTTTATCATCCTCTTTATTAATATTTTGTGATCCATTTATTATACCAATTATACGAATATCAGATGGTATATCAGTTTCATTTAATGAAGAAGTTGTTAAATTACTCATGAGACTAAAAATAAATATAATATAAATTAATATTAGATATTTAATGATAATGATAAAAATAATATTTAGTTAAAATTAAATTAAATAATATTAATTAAATATCATTTAAATAATTTAAGGTAAATAAGAACTATATATATATATATATATATATATATTTAAAACAGGACTACTAGTAAGAGTGAATTATATTGATGCTTTAGTATCATAATTTCATGTATAGATTGACAACTATTCTGCGCACAAAATTGTTGATTTGACTTATTTATTTTAACTAAATTCTTTTCATTTCAACTGTTAAACAATACTTATCTTTTTCGAGGTAGTAATAAATTTTAGTTAAAAGTTTAGCATACTTCAATTGCTAAATAGACAAAAAGATGAACATTAGTGACAAGATACTATTTTAATATATATATATATATATATATATATATAGACTGTATAGTTCAACCAAATACTTTTTATTAAAGAAGTACTATCTTATTGATAACAAAATCTAGCTTATACTACAAAATAGATATTTCATTTTAATACATAATATAGTAAACATGTGTACATAAAATATTACTTTTAACTATAAATTTATTATACTATTAAATCTTTCCAAAACAATTTATATCTTTATTAAATTATAATATGATTGTAATTTTGGTATCTATATAGATGATAAAATAAAAAAATTAAATAAAATTACTTGTTAATATATTATTATTACTAATAATATCATTCTTTACTATTATATATATATGTTAAAAAATAATTTTTTTTTTATTTCATTATTTATTTCATGAAAAAGAAGCTTACCTGTGTGTTGACATTTTTGAACCACAATCATTATTTGCAAATGGTGTAAGTGTATTGTTTGTTAAAACTTCATTGATGTTATTCATTATACGCTTAAAGTCTGACTCAATTATTTGATTATGATCGTTAAATTGCATTAATAAAATCTAAAAATAAAATTAAAGATTACTATTTTTATACTAATTTAGTGAATAAATAAATTTTTTTATTATAATAAATTAAAAATTAAATTTTAATTCTTGTTAAATAAAATATACTTAAATACTAATTACATAAAACTTTAACATATATCTATTTTGTTTTGTTAGAAAATAATTAAAATAAATAAATATATCATTTCAAGGTTATAAAAATTTTTATTGTACTCATGAAATATATTTAGATAAATGTTTCGTTTTTTTTTATTATTTACCTGACTTTTAGAATTAGACAATTGATCTAGGTAAAATTGATGTTGACTAACAGCAGCATCCCATAAAACTCGGCAAAGTGATGAAGATTCACAAAAAAAATTATATTTTTGTTTAACTTTTATTGGTATTGTCATAGAATTTCTCATTAAACTAAAATTTAGTACATTAATTGTTATAATATGTTTTTTTTTGATCTTACCTTGATAACACTCTATCATGGTTATTTATCTTTTTTTCTAAATTTACATTAGTAAAGTCAGATTTGATATCATTCATAATGTGATTATTTACATTTGTTTCTACTTCAATACTAAAATGTTGATCTAAATAATGAAAATTATCTAAATTTTCCCATGGGAAAACCCTTTTTAATTTAAATTGTAAATCATTAGTATATTGAGATATACCACGATTATTAATTGAAAGTAAATAACTTGTATTATTCTTATCTTTAACTTGATATAAACGACTTCCATATGTAAATGATTTTTGTGCTAATGTTAAAAATTTAATTACAGCTTCTCCTTTCGTCATACCAATTAATTTTTGATATTCATATCCAATTTGTAAACGAAATTCCTCTGCAGACATATCTAATTTTTTTAAAATATTTTTAGGAAAATATATAGATAAACTAATGACAGAATACATATTATGACTAACATAATCTCCACGATAATATTGAAGAATTAAAGCATACATGTATGAATAATTATCAATTGGTACATCTAGATATCCTTTTAAAAATAATGATTTACTTTCCAAAAAAAACATTACTATTGAACCTGAATTAAGTAGATTTATAAAATTTGAAATAAAATATTTTACAGCAAAATGAAATTGTAATAGGGTATCCTGATTAAATATATTTTCATTTCTATACCAATTACTAGGAAGTTCGCAATCAATCACCTTTTTGTCTCTTTTTAACCAAATATAATGATCTCTAAATTTGGAAGTATAAATAATAAAATATAAAAATAACTTACTTCTCATTGACATATGCAATTCCAAAATATTTTAAATCAGGCTCATATATTTGACATTGATTTCCAGCTAAAATAATTAATTCTTCTACTTTTAATTTTTTTGTTAAAATAATTTCAAATTTAAAGCCATTTATTAATACAACTTCTGCCCTCCTACCTTTATCAGTCATCTATAAAAAAAAATAAAAAAAAAAAATATAATAATAAAAAATTATATATAAATATAGTATTATAAAAGTATATTATATTTATAAATATATAAAAAAGAAAAATTTTAACAATATTTTAAATATTATTTACAAATGGGTGTTCCATGTTTAGTATATAATGCTAATAAAATGTTAAAGATAAAATCTTATTATATTTTAAGATTAAATATATCATCAAGACTAAAGAATTATAATAGAAATAACAATGACAATTAGTTAAATGGCAATGAGAAAGTTTAAAATCTTGAAAAATCTTTATTTAAGATGCCTATTAATTTTAAAAGTTTAATGAATCATACAAAAAGTCAAAAATATAAGAGGAAATTTAATTAAATAGTAAAGAGGTTTTTAATTTTACAATCATTAGAACGCATATAAACATTGAACCGCAATAATGCCGATGATCCTGTAATAGGAATAACACTTAGATATTTACATTAATATAGGAGTATATATATATATATATATATAAGTTGGAAGAGGAAAGAGTGCGCGCGTGAACATTTAACAGAGACAGTCAAATTTATTGTACATAAAGAATTATTGTTATATTGTAAGGTTGTGTATCCTAACATTTTTGTCATCAATTAGTTTTTCATATATATATATATACGAAAGTATATATATATATATATTAAAAATAATAAATAAATATTAATATTTTTAACAATAAGATTTAAATTTATCAAGAAAATATTTAAAAATAACTAGTTTAAATAACTGTATAATTAATAAGTCCTCATTTTAATGATATAATAAAAATAATATATTGTAACATAAGATAAAAATTATAACTCGATTGACTGAGGACACACAACAACTCATTGTAATAAATAAAGGTTAATTGAATATCCTTCAAAAAAAAAATAATAATAATAAAAATTTTTTCTTTTATTGATATTCATTTATACTATTATAAAAATATTTTCTAAATTTTTATAGATTATATTTATAAAAAGGATATAATTTGAATCATTTATAATAATTGTTAGAATAAAGTATTATAAGAATTATATCTTTATATTAATATTCTTTTTTTTATATTTAAAATGATTAAAATTAAGAATATTATATATTTATTTAAATATTTTTAGATTAATATTAATAAATTATAATATTATAAATTTTTTAATAAAAAAAAATTATATTCTTAAAAATTTATGTTAACAATCTATTTGATGATTAAAAATTTAAGAATAACATTATACAACTAAAAATGTATGATGAATTGAATATAATGTTAGAAAAATAAATAAAGGTAACATAATACAACTAAATTGAAACATTATATAATATATTATTTTTATTTCATAATAATATTTAACAATAAATAAATTGTACTAAATTTTGTTATTTAAAAAATAAAGAAATTAAAATGTATAATATAAAAAAAAAAACTATGAAACAATACAACTTTTGCCTGAATTTTTCTTTTTAGCATTTTTTGGTTTAATAACATTTGTTGATTGATTATGATAAGATTTAATAATTTGCTTTGGTGACATCTTTTTTTTATTAATTATTTCCATTTTAACAAATGGAGAAGTATATGGAATTTGTTGCGTTACAAATGATTTGGGAATTCCTTTTGGAGAGATGGTACATGTATTCATTGATGCTGCAAGGTAATTTGTTAAATATTCATCATCTGGATCACTGTCTGATGAGGAACAATAATCTAATGTTTGATCATTGTCATAATGATTATCCTCTGGTGGTTGGTCATAATTTTTATTATTTTTTATTAGGCCAGAACGTTTATTATTTTTTAGATTATTTTTATTATCATCTATAAAACGAACACCCTGTTTTGTTGGATGACTTGATATTGGTGGTTGAGGTGGATGATTTTTTTCAGTAATATAATAATTACAATATGTCACTGAACTGGGATAAATTAATGATCCACGAGATGATGAATTAGATGATGAACATGGTAATAATGTTTCATAAATATTTTCATTAGTCACTTCTGTTGTTATATTATTTTCATCATTTTTAGATAATTGTTTACCTTTTGTTGATGGAAGTGATAATGATTTAGAGCTTTTCATACTTACAGTTGAAGCTTGACTGTCAAAAGTTAAATTATGTTGTTGTACATTATTTGATGAGTCATTTGAATGTTTTTGATTATTTGAGTGTCCATTTGATATTAATGAAGGTACACTTGATGATGATTGTTGTGACATAGCACGTTCCATTCTTCGACATGCTTCTCTTTCACAAAATAATTGTGAATTGACAAATGTATAACGTTTACCTAGAAGGTTTTTGTCACATACACTACAACAAAAACATCGTTCATCTGCATGCCAATGAAAATTACTTTGTGTTATATGAGGTTTATCAGAAATAATTTCTTTTTGACATGTATTACAAGTAATTAAATTGAATGAATTATTATAACAAGTTATACAAAAAGGTTGTTCATCTCTCATTAAATATTTTTGTCCACCTAATTGACAATCACATGAAGCACAAATAAAATGTTTCATATGCCATACATAACCTTCAGCTTCAGTACATTCATATGAAAATATTAACTAAATTAATAATAATTATTTATCATAAAATAAATCAAAAAAATTTACCTCATCACATTTTGAACATCTTGGTTTAAATAATTCAGCATGATGCCTACCACAATAAACATTTTGTTCATATTTATAATAAACCAAATCAACTAATAATTCTTCACAATGATTACATTGGAAACATTTTGGATGCCAAAATATATTTTTATCAAAATTAGATCCTTTTATAACTATTTCATTTTTTTTAAAATTTATTTTACATAATTGACATTTTATTGATGATGAGATATTATTTGGTATCAATGTTACAATCCCTCTTCCTAAACATTCATTTTCACGTCTCTCTACAAAGCTTTGTAATTCTCTTTCCTCTGACAATGATAAATAACCACAATATTTTACATGTGAATCCTGTGGTGGATTTTGAAAGATAAGTTGTTCATTACGCCATTTCTCACCAGGAGAGTTGGCATATGGAATACGATTATCAGGAAGTGATGAAAAATACATATGAATCTAAAAAAAAAATATATAAAATAAAAGTTAAATTATTTTAAAGAAAAAGATTAATTAATTTATTGTGTTAAGATTTATAGAATAATGATTAAAAAAAAATTTTCTTTTTTGTCATTTCTTTTATATAAATTAAAATAAGACAACCTACCATATCTGGTTGGACGCCTTCTGGTACCCAAATATACTCCTCCAATGAACATCCAGAATCATCATCACTATTATTTTGTCCCCGATTATCTGCATAAATTCTAACTAAAGAAGCAGCACCAGAAGAACATACACCAGTCATTATTTATATATTGTATAATATAATAATAGATTATAAAAAGATTATTATTAGAAAAAATATTATAATATAAGAATGAAACTTTATATGGTTTCTGTTTTTAGATTAATTAACTTATAAACTAATCTATGTAAAATCTAAAGAATAAAAAGATTATTAATGAGAAAAGATATAAAATGTAATAGGTATAAGAATAAAAATAATCTTATTTCCCTGTTTTTCTCAAATAGAAACAAATAAAGACTTAAGATATTTAATTATTAAAATGTTATATACTTCAACAACAAACATCACACTGAACCGCTAATTATAATTTGAAATAGGGTGTTAAAAGATTGACAAGGGCAATTTTGCCTAAAAGACAACTAATATGATTGATGTTCCAATAATAGTTTAAAAATCAAAATTTTTACATCAAAAGTGAGTAATCATTAGTAATTTATCTATTTTCTAATATATATATATTAATTGTCTTATAATAAATAATAATTATTATTATTATCTAAAAGTATAAAGAAAAAGTAAATGTTAAAAGATAATAAAAATTTTTATTTAACTCTATTATAATTTTATTTTAAACAAAATAAAATAACCATCTAAAGATTTGTTCTTATTATTAAGAAACATTTTATATAGGTATTAATATTAACATCCAGATGGGAATTAACTTTATTATTAAATTAAAAAGCTACTTGTTGCTTAAAGGAAAAGTAAAATGACAATTATATATATATACTTCTTTTGTCATATGAATCAGTTAAAATTTTAATCAAAATCAGTATTCCTTACTTTTCAACACCAATCTGTCTTTAATCATTATATATTCTCAAGGGAAGTATTTATTATTTTTAAGTTAGATCTATGATGAGACAAATAATTGTTATTAAAAAGATATAGAATTATAATAATAATAATTATTATTTTAATGTCCCATTAGTTATAAGTAAGGATTGATAAAAGATTTATTATTAGAATTATATAAATAAACCAAACATAATATATTTATCTTTTTTTTTAAAACAATAAATTTTTTATAATTATAAATATTTAATAGAAATAAAAGAATTAAAATAATAATATTAAAAATTTTTTAAATAAACAATTAAATTAAAATAATAATAAGTTAATAAGGAATTAACATTTTAATAAATTATAAAACAAAAGATTTAAAGAGGTAGTTTGATGGTAACATTAAAATAACAAAGCAAACACCCCTTTAATATTGTTTTACTTTTAAATTTAAAAGATTTTTTGATAAGATGATCAGCTGAATAATTAAATGAAGTGTTCTTTAAATGTAGAAAAAGTTGATGAAAAACATGGAATGTTAAAGTAAATTCATGATATGAAGTATGTTTATAAATAAGAATAGTATTAACATAAGATACCTTCAAGATTACTTTAAGAACCATCTTAGGGATATGAAAAAGAAATAATTATGATAGCTAGATTAAACAAACTAAATCTGTCTTCCTCTAAATAAGGCCTATCAAATGTTTTGTATAAGGAGTAAGAAGACAATGAAATGAAACATATTTTAATATTTCGACAGATGTTATATGTATCATTAACCGTATCATGATATTATTTATATATATATATATAAAGAAAAATAAAGTATAAAACTTTTAAAGAAATTATCTATTAATATTCAATAAGTAATATAATTTACCCTCACATTAAATATTTATTTTATTAACAAAAACTTTTTGATTTATTTAATTTATCTATCTATCTATCATATATATTGTCTAATTTTACCAGACATATAAAAATTATATTATTAAATGATGAAAAAATTTTATTATTTAATAAAATAAATTAAGAAAAATAATATTAATAAAAAAATATGTTTCATGTGTTATAAATGAAAGGGCAAATATGATGATCGGGTATATAAAACGTAATATATATAAAAGAACAATAAAATAGTAGGGTATTTGATAATCATATGAATTAGATTTATGATTCCTATAAAAATAAATTAATTACCATACAAAATATTTGAGGGTAGTCGTTACTTCTTTTGATATATAAATAATCATATCAATGAATTACAAGAATTTAATTTGAGAACATTAGAAAAAAGGAAAAAGTAATAAGTTAGTAAACATTAATAAAAAAGATAGTAAAAGGTCATAGAGATAAGAAAATTTAAACAATCATAAAATTGGTAAATTAAAGGAGAAAAATATAGTATTAAATAAAATGATATCAAAATTTATATATATATCTTTATATATATATTCATATTTATAAATTAAAGTTTGTCACAAAATAAAAATTGTTAAAATTTTGTCACCAAGGGAGAATTAATGAATTTTTAGTTAGTATATTTTGGATAGATTTTAAAGAAAAAGAAACAAAATATATAACTCATGGGATTCATTATTTTAAAGAATTGATGATTTTAAAAGTATAAAGACAAGGAATATACAAATGACAAATTAGGTTGTATTTTCTTAATTTTTATTCTTTTAAAAATAAAAAAGATATAAAAAGAACTGTATAAAATAGAATGATGGTATCCTGATAAATTGTCAGTAATTAATAAAGATACAATATAAAAATTTTTTAAAAATATTTTTATGCCAAAAATTTATTGTATTTTTACATCTATATATATGTAAATATATTTACATAACAATTGATAATATCAATTTAATAATCAACTTTTACAAATTTTATAAAATATATACTAATAAAATATGCATAAAAATGAATATAATAAAAATATTTGTATAATTTTTAACAACTTTTATTGATATGATACAACAATAAATTACACAAACTATATTTTATGTATTTCAAGGAGACAATTAATAATTTAAATATAATTTATTATAACTTAAATATTACCAATAAAAATAAACAATTAATATTTTGTTTAAAAATAATGAATGGGTTTAAAAAAAAAGAAAAGTATTGAATTAATAATTTTTGAGGAATAAATTAATAAAGAATAGTTTAAAATATATTCACTTTAAACAATACTATTAAATATTTTAAAATGCCAATAAATGAAATATGATTTGTAATATATATATATATATATATATATATATATATATATATATATGATAGTGTTTACATATAAATGTTTGGCCACAAAAAAAAATTTTTATATTGATATGAGATATTTAGATATATTAATAATATAAAGCAATTGAATATGATTGATTTTAAGTTTATATTGTTTATTTTGTTATACTTATTATAGGTGCGATCAAGTAACATTAATAAAATGATGGTTAAATAATTAGAATGTTTAAATATAGAAATAATAATAAATTATAATTAAATGTGGATTATGTAATTAAGATCAAAAAAGTGTTTAAAGCTGAGAACCATTAAAGTTCACCTATGTCATCCATCTGAATATAATTATTATTACATTGTATTATACTTAGTTTGCCAAAATAAAAAGTAACAAGTAGTTGAAATAATCTTTTACAATAAAAATGCATATTTATAAATATAAATATATATTTATTTCACATTTACTAATTTGTGGTTCACAGATGGGAAAAAGACAGTGATTATTATAAATATCACATCTGCTATATATTATAAAAAAAAGGTACATGTAATATATTTATTTAAATATCACATCACTCGAGGTATTGTGGTTTTTAATGAAGGTAAAAACTTTTTTTTAACATATTTTTATATAATAATCGTATCTTAATAATATATTCTAAAATAATTTTAATAGATACAAATAAAAATTTTATTTTAAAATGTTATATTTTCTACTAAAGATATTATCTACTTTAATTTTAAGTAAGTAAAAAAGTAAATATAATAGTTGTATAAATTTTAATTGACAAATTTAATTTGATTTTAAAATTTAAAAACCTATTATAATAAAAAATAAAAATGTTCTTTTTTTTTCTTATATATTTAATGAAATAATATACATTTTAACATTAATTAGTATACAATTATTTTTTAATTGTATAATGGATGTTAAATTAAACAATTACATTATAAAATTGGATTTAAAATATTACAACTTTGGTGTCATTGAACAATCCCACTGAAGGTTAATTATTTTATTTTGACAAGATAAATGTAATAGCATAAAATTAATCAAAATTAATTAGTTTTTAGATATTAAAAATGTTAAATATCTATATATATTTTTTTATATTAATAAAAATATTATTTTATGTGATAAAATATTGGGTTATTAAAATTATTATATAAATTTTCTTTAATACTAAATTGTTATAGTATATAAAATGATTTATAGTAATCATATTAATAATATTAAAAATAAAATAAATAAATAATTCTCAAAAGTTTTATTTAAAAAGGTAATAAATAAAATGAACAGTAATATTAAGTTTAAATTATATTACAATAGTGATCAAAAAGAAATTAGTAAATCCAAATATTTAGAAGACAAAAGAGAAAGTAAATTATATATTTATATAAATTTAACGATTGAAAAGTAAAACCTTATGTTTCTTTGACTATATTTCCTAAAAGTAAGATATTTATTGTTTATATGTCATAAAAGTAAACGAATAATATAACACTAACTGCTAATAATAATGCTATCATCATCAAATGAACTACTAATGGATGAGGACGGTTCAGTAAAAAGATTTGAATATTATTATAATAACTATAAAAACATACATATAATATCTTCTTTCTTTATATTAATAAAATTGATCAAAAGAAGCGAAATTCTTTTTCTTCTAAATCAAATAGATAAATATAGTGGATTAGCAGTTCTAGTACCTAGATGGAAAGGTAATTATTAAAGTATATAAAAAAAATAATGAACAGTTATGTAATACTATCAATAACCATTTTTATTAGTATATAAATGTTATGTAATTTATAAGAGGAAATTCTAATACTAATACATAAAGCGGTTTTTTTTTTCTTTTTTATATTATAATTTTTTTTTAAATATAAGTAAAGATCTTTTTTTTCTCATAATAAAGTATAAAAATGTATTTGATAGTAAAGATGTTTTAAAATAATTAAACAAATATATATTTCTTATTTATATTAAATAAAAATGAATCATAATAAAAAAAATTTTTGACTTTATAAAAAAATAAACATCATAATTTTTTAAACAATTATAAAATACTGTAATTTAAAATGATTAATATATTTTATTATATTATTCATTTTATTTTAGTAAAAAAATATTTAAAAAAAATAAAATGTTTGGAGTAATTTGAGATAAAACTTATCTTATTATTTCAAATCAAATGACATCTCCTATAGCTTCAAATGAAAAGTCTTTAAAATTTGTTAAAAGAAATAAAAAAAAAAAATCTTTCTACTAGTAATATAAAATGCTTTTATTATTTTGCAACAGTTAACTTTTCTCATTTCATCATCTTTTTTTTTAATATATATATATATAATATTTTTATGAGAAAAATTTACATTTTCTAACATAAAAATTTAATGATTTTTAAAAAATTAAGATGAATTGTTAACTTTTATGTATTTATAACTAATTTAAATATATCAGACATTATGGAGCATTTAATATATTAACATAAATTTTATATCTTATATATTAACAAATTTTTCTTTTATTTACTTATAATAATAAATTTTTCTACAAAATTTATATATATTTTAATTGATTGTAATAATGATATAAAAATTTTTATTTAAAATATTTTTAAATTAATTGAATTATCATTAAAAATAAAAAAAATTAAAAAAAAAATTAAGGTTAAATAGGATAATATAAAAAAATTTTTGTATATAAAATAATTATTATAATTCTAAAGAATAATAAATAGTTAATAACAATAAAAAAAAAAGTACGATATTATAAAAAGTTTTATTTGATCCAAAAGAAATAAGAACTCCATCTTTGTCGGTTCTTTAATTTTAAAATGTTTTTAAAGAATTTATATATATATATGTTATTATTATTATTATTTTATTATAGATATATTAATAATAAAAAGAAAAAGTCATTTAATAAAACAATGCACAAGGATATATTGAAAAAAGATGATTGTTGATGTGGCAGTAGAGAGAATAGATTTAGTCTTGATAAGCCGATAAATTAGAAGTTTTAACGGATTAATGTAAAAGGCCGATATTTATGATTCTTTTTAGAATTATAGAAAAATGATGTCTAATAAGGGTTATATGTGTACCACAACCCGAATGACCTTTTTAAATGTAAATTAAGATATGTTAAAGAATTATTATAATATATCATAACTATTACTTTTAATAATATTTTTAAAAAAGATTATAATGTGTGAAAAAGTAAAAAAAAAAGTTTAAATAGTAGTTAGTTGAGGTGAGGTGTTAAAAATTTTTAATTAATAGAAAGTGATATAAATAGAAATGAAATTTGATAATATATCTTTTTATTTTCAATGTCATATGAAAAAGTAAATATATCTATAATGTTAAACATTTTAATAAAAAAAAAAAGTGAATGCCATATAACAAAAATATCTATATTAAAGAAAGATCTATTATTATTATTATAGAAATAACAAAAAAGAAATGGATAACAGAAGGTTTTGGAAGGACAAGTGTCAGGATAGATTATGAGCATTAAAATAGAATTAAAATGGAAAAAGAGTTTTAGAAAATGGAATGATAAAATAAATTGAAAGAAATACATCTAAATATATATTTATTTATTAATGCTTTAAATATGATACGATATTAAAAGTAAAAGTTTTATATCCTTGATTATTGTAATAAAAAAGAATTAAGTTTTTCTTTAATAGGACATAATCATTAAAAGATCATATTTTTATTTAAGGGATATATAACTAAAATTAAAATACTTATTATTTTATTATATTTTCTTTATAAAAGGAACATTAATAAACATTAAAAATTTTAAAGCTTTTTTTTTTGTCATAAAATAAACATAATACTATATAATATATTTTTTTTTATTTATCTTTTTATTTTTCATATAAATGAATAACTAAAAATATAATTTAAAGATTAAAACTTAAAGATTTAAATTTAATTTTATTTACTTCATTTTAAGAAAAGATAAAGTTAATGACCATAACAATGATTACATGAAATAACATAAATCATTTCTTTTAAAATAAATATTACAATAACAATGTTATTAAAAAGTTAAAGTCATTAAAATGTATTGTATCTAAAAATATCAGATGTAGAAATCATGATTTATATATATCTATCTTCCTAATCTACATAAATACATAAAATTTTTGTTATTTTTATTACTCTATTAAAACGACAAATATTATGTATAATTTATGAACAAAAACAATACTATTTATTATTAAATAAACAATAGATTAAAAGTTCATTCTTTGTTTTTTTAAACTTTGATAGGATTAACATAAAAATAGTTTAAAAGATTATAAATATTTTATTAACTTTAATTTAATATTAATAATTAAATAATAATTAAATGGTAATTGATAAAATTATAAAAATACATTTTTAATTGCTATTTCTGTTGAATTTTTACAAAACATTGTATAAAGATTATTTTCAATGATATCAGAAATCTCCTCTTCTTTTATCATATATCTTTTAATATTATTATAGTATGGAAAAATAATATTCTTTAATATATCATTTTTATTTAATTTAATATTTTTCTTTTCACCAAGTAATGATAATTTACCTTCATCTCTTATAATATCCATTTGAATTTTTTTTAAAGTATCATTTGAAAATAAATTTTTTATATCAACATTATCTTTCTTATTATTAAAAATATTTTCTTCTGAAATTGAGTAAAATGATTGTGATGAGGATGTACCACTACTATGAGAAGTTTTTTCTACTTTGTTCAAACTTGATTTTTCACTTAGTTCACTTAAAGAACTTATTAAATCATCAACCGAATCAAATGTACTATTCATCTCTTCTTTAGATTCTTTTTTAGATTCTTTTGTTGAGCCTTTTTTAATAGTTGAAAGTGAAGAGGTTGTGGATGATTCTGAAAAGTCTGAAGTTCTTCTATTTGATGAATTTTTTATAGTTGAATTTGATAAAGATGATGTTGTTGATAATGATGATGAAGAAGAAATGGTTGTTTTGGAGTCTGATGTAACATTAGATGTTGATAATGAATCAGCTAAAGATGAAGATATTGATTTCATAGATGTTGATAAAGAATTTTTTTGTCTTTTTGATATCTTATTATTTGGTTTAACAGTTAAAATAGATGATAAAGAAGAGTCGCTTATACTTTCAATGACAGATTTAATATCAGATGAAATAGATGATGATAATGAAATACTTTTATTTTTACTCTCTCTTTTCATGTTATAACTTTCTTGTGTATGATGTTTTGTGTTTAGTAAAGATATCGGTTGTTTTCTAAAAGCTGATATTGGTAGTATTGAAGTTTGTTTAGTTTTTGTTTCATTATTATTAACATCTTTTTTAATAATATCATCAAGTTCCATTATTGTTTCTTGTCTTTCAGTCTTCCCAGTCAAATTTCCCATTTTAAAATTATTTCTTTTTTGATTATTTTCTTTTTTATTTTTTATGTTTTGATTGGATGTCTCATTACCTGTTTGATTTGTCATAATTGTTTCTGAAGACAAAGGGCTTATTTCATTAGAATAAATTTCATTTTTAGTTCCCATAAATAATGAAGTATCAATTGAATGTCTAATCATTTTTAAATATTTATCAGCAGGTATAGAAGCAACAGAATAACGATTACTATCAGATAATGTTCCACTTTCTTTTTCTGCCACATTTTGATTTGATAATGAATCATTACTTGAAGAAGAAATAAATGAACTTTTATCACTTGACATTCTATTTAAATTATTTTTTGATTTTCTTTTTGTTTGTAATTTTGGAATTTCATTAAGGGCATCACTATCAATAGATGAAGTGATATCACTTAAATTTGGTGATTCACTGAAATTTTTCTTTTTTTGATCACCTAAATTTTGTTTTTGATTATTTTTTTTTAAAACTTTTGAATTTGATGCATTTTCTTTATATTTTTGTGTTAATAATTTTTTTGTCTCTTTTTGTAAAGAATCAAGATAACTCTTAAAATTTTGTCACAAAAAAAACATTTTAAATTAAAATTACCTGTGCAGATGATGAGATTTTAGAATTATTCATAATAAATATATACAAATTAAAAAAGGAAAGAATGAATGAATAAAATACAGTTGTAGTTTAATCATTTTGTTTCTATGGTAACATTTAAAAGGTTTAAAATTGTTTATTAAAAATAAATTAATATTAATATAAAAATATTTTTTCCCTTGTACTTTAAATTGTTTTATTATATTTCTTTTGTTAACAAGAATATTTAAATTCTGGTTTAAAAAATTTGTTTTGATTTTAGATCATAAAACTGTCTGATGTAAGCTTCTAATAAATCACAATTTTAAAAACTTCTTTGGAGGATAGTAATATTTAACGCAATACATCTATCAAATCTTTTTTGATTAATCCATTTTTTTTAAACTGTCACACTTTTAACTACCTTGTAGTTCTTTTAAAGTTATATATTAAAAAAATTATTATCTTTTCTTTTATCAATCCGACAATGTTATTATATATATATTAATGCCTGCTCTAAAAACAAGGTGATAAGAAAATAAATCAAAATTTGTTTTTTGGCTAATTATAAACCATTAAAAATTTTGTTTAAAAATTATCAAAAAAAATAATATATATATGTAAGTGTGTAATAACTATTATGTTACTTTAAATTTAAATATTTTTTTAACTAATGTTATTTTAAATGAATTTTAAAAAGTAATTAATGATGTATTAAACTAATTTTTATTGTTCTACTTAACATAAAGACAGTTTTTAAAATTTGTTATCTGAGAGAAAATTTTTTTTCACATCTTAAATAATATCGGCTCCAAGGTGTCGTCATATTAAAAGTATTTTATGTAATTACAATATGACAAATGTTAACAGCAATTTAAATACTTTTACTAGTATAACCATTGTATCTCATTAATATATTAAAATTTAATTTAACATATTTATATTTGTGAGTCTTTCATTATTATCTTCATCAAAAATATGTGAGCAATGTTAAACAATAAGAAATATAAAAGAATAAATATTTTATCATTTATATAATAATAATTAATCTATAAAAATCATCAAGTAGTATAATTAAAACATTTTACAGTACATTTTTTATTTTATTTATAAAAAAGTGATAGAAAAAGTGTTTTGAAATAAAAAAAATTTTTTTTCAATTACAATTGATAATTTTTCCTTTTTAATAAATAATTATATTTTTATCCAATTTATTTTATTGTAATTTTTTTACATATTGAAACACAAAACAAAAAGATTAATGACTATTTACAATAATTGAAAAATAAAAATAATTATTCAAAAGGAATTGTAGAAAAAAAAAGAGCATTATGTATATTTTTTTTACGACATTGATAACAACATCTTTACAAAATATATTTGTTTAAGCATATTAAATTTACTTATAATAGTTAAAAATTATACATAGTTAAAAAAAATAAAAAAAAAAAAGTTTAACGACAATAAAAAGTACATGATTAATGTGAAAAAGCGAAAACAGCCAAAATTGAAAATATTTCTATATAATCTACTTTATACATAGCTTAATTATATATGTAGCAAAAGAAAACTGATTAATCATAATCTCATTAAAAAGAATAAAAGTGAGAAAAATATTAATAGTAATTTTTTTTAACTTTATGTTTTTTTTTGTTCTTGTAGAATTGAATCAGCATTTTAATTGAAAACCTTATAAATTGAATGAATGTTTGAGATATGTATACCATTTTCTAAAATATTGTTAATTAAAAATATAATAATTTCATTTTAAGAACATTATTTTGATGAAAATGTTAAATTATTTTTTTTATACAATGTTCATTAGTAATATTTTTTTTTTACCATTGTTGTGTTGATGGGTAGGCAAATTGCATGAATGCTTTTGAATGATCAACAACACCAGCAGCATTTGCTGCAAGTGATGCTGCTGTTGCTAATGCTGATGCTTGGGCAAATTTAACTTTTTCAACTTCTGCTTCCTGCAATCGTTTTGATTTAGCACGGCGATTCTGAAAAAGATTAATTACAATTATATTATCTTATGACATATTTTTATTTGTATTTATTTTTACTCTAATTATGATTGAAAATTTATTAATCAATCATTATATAAAGATTTACAAATTATTCATTTTCAATTAGATTATTTAATATTCAATAGGTATTTAAAAGATATTTTAGACATTTATCTAGATTGATGTTATGGTAATTATTATTTTTGAAGGATTAACAATATGTGATTTTAATAGATATATATATATTTATTTAACATTAAACATCATTAGAAATTGACTTAATAAATGTTTATAACGCTATTAATGCTACCTGCTCTGACACCTTTTGATCAAAGAATTAGACCTTTACAACAATAAGCATTTGTCTTTGTGAATAATTGTTATGAATTACTAATAAAATCAATTTAGTTTGTTTAACCATGTAGCTAATATGATAACAAATTTACCTACCTATTTATCCTAAGAGTTTAATGATGAGGGTAATTTACTAATTGATTTTATGTTAGTTAAAATAACTATTAATAATACATTCTTAAAATAATATTTATACAAAGAAAGTGTAACAAAGAAAATTAACTTTTAGTGCAGTTTTAAAAGATATAAAATAATTTATCATTTTATATATATCTATTATAAAAATATTCACCTTTTTAAAAAAGAATAAAGATATTTAAATGTATATTTATTAATTGTTTAAAAAAAAAAGTATCTTATTCATGTAACAGATATTGACTTTATAACAGATGTTTTTTTATGGTATTTGAGTTTATTTTAATTATGGAAAAACAATTATCTACCTATTGTAGTAATAAAAGTTAATACTTTTATTTAAATGTTATAAAAATATTGATTATAATTATGTTGACAATATAACTATATTAATTCAAAAGAATTGTATAAGTAACTCCCAAAAGCTAATTAAGCTAGTAGTTAGTATAATTTATGAATGAATTACGGTATACTTATTAAATATCTAATTATACTGGTAAATTAAAATAGTTAATGAGTTAGTAATATTGTAAATGAATTTCTATCTTATTTAATTTTTTTTAATAGCCATCTTTTTTTTTTGTAAAAAAAAAAATTAATTTAAGAAGATGTTTATAAAAAGTTTAAAATAATTTAACATCTGTACTTATTATTTTCGTTTATTGTCTATAACTTTTTAATTTCTTTAATATTAAATCAAACAAAGGGAATAAAATTTTTAACTTAAATTAACTTTATATAATTTTATAAATTTCTTTCATTTTAATTAACCATAAATTACTAAATAAACTTTTCATTTATACTAATATTTATATATCAAAACTTTGATTTTCAAATACCATAATGACATTCATTTTTCATTATATTTTGAAACAAAAGCTATATATATACATATAAATGAATGATGCTGTGATATAAAATAAAAATAATATACTATTGTTGACAGATGATGACAAAAAAAAAGATTTTTTTATATAAGTATATTGTTAAAAATTTTTCTTATCTTTATTAGTTTAATAATAAAATTGTTTATAAAAAAATTTATTTTATCAAACTATTAAATAGTAAATTAAAAAATTATTTTTTTTATTTTTAATTGTTAATATGATAATAAAGAAGAGTAAATAATTTATATTTTAAATTTAAAGATATGTATATATATTTATACATTTGCCATCATCTTAATTACAATATATTACTTATAATTTATATAAAAAGATATCCATAAAATCTTTTTGTTATCATAAAATATCTTTAATTAATTACAATGATGTGACAGTTAAGCTCTAATTAAATGTTTACTCAATAACTCGTAATCCTATTCTAATAAAGTATATTAGAGAATTATTTCATTTGACAACTATATCATAAGATAAATCTTTTCATGGTTAGTTAAATCACGCAATACTGTTTAATTATAAAACAATACTTGTCACATTATTACAATAATATAATAAAAATTTTTGATAAATAATAATCTCTTACCTGAAACCATATTTTAACTTGTGTTTCTGTTAAATTAAGTGATGCACTAAATTCGGCTCTTTCAGCGATTGAAAGATATTGTTTTTGCTGAAATTTTCTTTCCAATGATAATAATTGTTGTGATGAAAATGGTGTTCTTGGTTTTCGATTATTTTTATGTTTACGTAACATACATTTTGATATACCATTACTATCTTTTGTATCATCTTAATAATAATTAAAATTAAAAAATTAAAAAATTAAAAAAAAAAAAATTTTTTTTTACAACAAAAAAAAATAATATTAATAATATATACTTACTTGATGAGGATGATCTTTCATCAGAACATGAATTTTTGTTATTTAAATTCCATTGTAAATGTGGTCCTCCAAAATATTGTGGTGGTGATGATGAGCTTATTGAGTGTGGAGGTGATGTATCACTTTTAGGTGTATTAAATATTACTTGAGAATTCTGCTGTAAATTTGCTGCTTGTAGCAAAAACATTGTTGTTGCTGGATCAAGATTTTGCGCATAATTAAAAAGTAAATTTGTATTAGGATTTGTTAATGTTGTTAATGTATTATTTCTTCCTATCATTAAACTTGATAAATCTGGTACCGTTGTTGTTGGTAATGGATATGAGAGAATTGTTGATGGTAAATCTAAAGGTGACGTTGATAGTAATGGTGATTCAGATGTTGATGAATTTGATATTTTTGTTTCAATAGTTGATGATAGTAAATCTTCTACATTAAAAGCTGATTTTCTATTATTTTTAGGAGTTTCCTTGTTAGTCTGATCTGTTATAACGTCTGCCGGCATAGAGACAAATGATTTCATTTACAAAGTATATTATTTATTTATAATGAATATTTTAAAGCTTATAATAAATATTATTGTAATAATAGAAGTAAAATTTTTTTATCTTAATATAGAAAAATATCAATTAAAATGTTATCTTTATTATTGGTTACACGCAGTTGCTAACTGAATGCCAGCCAACATATAATGAAATATAATATAAAGAACAATAATAAACTTGTATATGACTCCACCTTCATTTGCCACCCGTTACTTTGGAAGGCGGAAGCGTCTTATTGGCTATAGTTTTAAATTTTTTTTGTTTCCTTCCATAACACCTATTAATCGGGGAATTAAATATAAAAATTGGTTATAATAATTTAAATATTATATTTAGTTTTTGTTGTAATAAATAATGAAAATATCTACTTATTTTTTTTTAAATATTTAATTAAGTGTAAATTTAAAAAAAAAAAGTAAATAATATTATAGTCATGTTAAAATATTTATTAATTTAAAAATTTTTTACAAAATTAATTAAAATAATATTTGTAAATATTAATAAATATTGTCGGAAACATTAAATGAATTATTTTTTGATTTATAAAAAATAAAAATATTTTTAAATATGATATTTGTTAAAAATTTTTAACTTATTTTAAGGAACAAATAAAAAGTATTATAAAAAATTTTTAATTATACTTACAATAACTTATATTGGTTGATGAAAATTTTTATGACAAATCAAATATTATTTAAATAATTTTATAATATATTTATTATTATATGTAATGTGAAAAAAAAATATTATAAACGGGAAAAATTTTTATGTAACACTTAAAATCAAATAGACTTAAACTAAGATAAAAATTTTTTTTTCTACAATAAATATATTATTTTGATTTGTTAAGATATATTTTATAGAGTGGTTAATTAAAAATATAGTAAATAAATAATTGTATATAAAAATATTTTGAAAGTGAGAATGATATAATAAAATGAATAATTATTAATAGTTAAAAACTTCTAACTTGTGATTAATTAAATATCTCTATCTATTGTAAAAGTAATTCAGGAAAAGAAACAATGGATGTTTGATGTGAAGTTTATGAAATTATAAAATAGTTAATAGTATAAGCACAGTTGGAGATAATAAAAATATATTTTATATAAAAGATTCATAATAAAATAAGAAAATATTTCTTATAATATATGTGCATGAGAATTATTAACATATTTGTGATTAAATTAAAATTTAGTAAGGCAATAAAAATAATTGACTTTACAAAATGATATATGTTACTTTTATAAGAATATCATAATTGAAAGTTAAAAATATTTCTCAATTATATATTTTTATTTCATTTATTTTAATGAAAAAGCATTAATAAGTATGATAAAAAAGAAGAACTGTTACGATAAATTAATTAATGTTGGTTTAATTTTAAACAATAATTATCTGTAAATATTTGATATTTAAATTATTAAAATAATATTAAAAATAAAAAGTTATTTCATAATGAAGTTTAATATAATTTATTATTATTAAAAATATTATCAAAAATATGGTTATTAAAAATGGTTAATAATAAAGTTTTTAGAAACATATTTTTTTAGTTCAAAATAATACCATTTACAATTAGGTGCTATTACTCAATTGATATATATATATATATTTAAGTATGGTACACTAATTAATAATAAAATCAAAAACCCTAGAGAGTATCTAATATATTATAGTAATTAAGCTACAATACTTACTAACTTATTAACTCATTTAAATATTTCTTCAAATGGTAGTAAAAGTTGTCTTATTAAATGAAAAAATATCCTTTTTACTATATTTTTAGAAAATATGGAATAATAATTAACCATATAATGTCTTGATCATTCATGCAATTAAAAACATTTTTTTATATTTTTAAAGTATATCATATGATCATTAGAAAATAAGAATTAAATTCTAAACTACAAGTAAATATTTTTCAATTTATATTTAAAAGATATTAAATTATTATATTTTTAAAGTAATTAAAATATAAAAAAAAGGATAATATTCTTTTCATTGTTTAAAATATAATATTATGAGTTAATTGAAAAAAAAGTTATTATTAATTAGATTGTGACTGTTAAATAACAAAATGAAAAAAAATTTCTATAAAAAAATTTTGTGGATTGGCACATTACAGTACCAATATATATATATTTATAATATATTTTAATAATTTTGCTTTTAACAACTTAATTTATTTATTTTAGTATTTGCAAATAAACAAGTACTAAAAGTACTGTAATCGTTTTAATGTAATAAAAATTGTTTGTTTATCTCTTTAAGAATAATTACATTTTAAATTGTTTTATAAAATTTAGATTTCATTAAACTAATTATTATTTTGTATTTTATTTCATTTCCTTTTTAACTCCTTCGGAAATTAACTTATTAAGTAAGACTTTTTTTTTATTTAAATTTTACAAATTTCCTTCCGAAAAATAATTATGGATAATGAAATGATACTATATCCCATTTTTGTATATAAATGGTTAAAATAATATATTTAATTTTTCATTGGTAAAAATAAAATAAATGAAAATATTATGTATTATTATTTTTAAAATATAAAAGATAATTATTAATTATATAATTTAACATTTTATCTGATTATAATACTCCACCAACTGTTGTTATTTTCATAATGGTCAATCATTTAATTAACCATATCATCTCAATTACAATTAAAAGTTCATTCTCCTTTTGTCGGTAAAATTTTTTTGTTTACAGGAAACAAAGCATTTTATGCAAGATAAATTAAGTTGATGTAAAATTATCGAAAGCTTATTCGGTAAATTTAAAAAGAAAAAAAAACGGCATTACAATCCTTATATGAAGGGTAAATATAAACTGTGCTTCTGTTTGATCCATATTTTTAACTTACAACATATTACATTACATTTTACGAGAGGCTATTTTAGTCCATGAATAGAATAAAATTATTTTGAGAATATAATTAATATTTTTCCTTAAAGAAATTAAATAACTTTTACACTTATATACTAATTTATCTTAAAGAAATTTTTATAGAAATGATACTTTTTTCAATCTAAATATTTTGTTTTCATCTTTTTTTAATATGTAATAAAGAAATAATTACATCAGATTACAAATTTGTATATTATAATTATAATATAAAAAAAAATTTTTTTTTTATATGGTAACTTTCACATAGATATTATCAATTATTTTTTAAAAAAATTTTCAATTTAGCAGTTGATTTATCTTTTACTTCCACATTATAATGATGAATAACATTTATAAATAAGGACATCCACATATTTATCCTCATGAATCATTATTATAAAGATGATCTTATTAACACTTAGTAATTAATTATATCTAAAGAAGGATAAGGAAATTATATATTTTTTTTGTTTTTGATTGAATAGTTAATAATAATACTTTTAATATATTATAAATAAAAGAATAAATTTTTATGAGTTATCATTATTTAACCTCAATATCTAAATCTTAATAAGTAATCGTAAAATTCATCATAAATGTTCAATCCTGTGGGAAATATAATTCACCTACTTATTTCTGATAGTTAATTAATACATATTTCATTAACTAATAAACATACTCATCATATAAGAATTAAAAAATATTATTCTCAAGATGTAGTAATGTATCAATTAAACATTAAAATAAAAATTAAATAATTATTTTCATTAAAATAAATGAACGTGTTAATATTAATGTTAAATGTTAGTAATTTTATATGTATAATTAACAGTAACCATAAAACATTTATACATTGTTTTAATAAACTATTTCTATATAAACTTTTTTATTTTTTTTTTTTTATTTTGTTTTAATGTAATAAACTCATAAATTTTAATTTACGAATATAAAATAGTAAAGTGTAATATGAGTTGGTACATAATTTTATAACTTTTTATTATTTCTTCATTAATAATATTGAACTGTGAAAGAATGGCATTTAACTGACTAAAGGTATGTTTTGAGACAATCATAAAAATGTGTAAATTAAATTTTAAGTGCTTTTACGTTTTATATTATTTATGTGACAGTTCACCAGTATTATTAGTATTTCTTTAATTTATATATAATGAATGAAAATTTATTTGATATCTTAAGTTTATATAATTAATTAAATTAACAAAAAAAAGAAGATATATTATTTACTAAAAGGTTATAAAAAAAAAAAGATTTTTATTATAATGAATTATATAATATAAAAAAAAACATTCATTTATGTAATTAAAAAATTAACATTATTGTTACTTATTGTAATCAGTGATTAGAAAAAAAAACATTGTAATGCTTGATAAAAATGGTAAAAATACCATATTTGTAATTTGCTGTAATGAATTATCCAAAAACTAAATTAAGAGATTGTTGATTTGATCCTTCAGCATTCTTAACAACACATTTGTACTTAGCTTCATCATCTTTTTGTGGTCCAATTATTTCAAGAAGGAATAGAATTCCATCTTTATCTTTACTATCCTTTTTGGATGTAATCTTAATTCTATCAGTACCTTTAATTGGTTTGTCATCCTTAAACCATTCTGCTTTCATTTCAATATGTGATTTTGCTCTAACTTTAATACAAATTATATTTCCATCATCTTTTTGAACAATCTTAGGTTTATCATAAAATTCAGGAGCATCTAAAAAAAAAATAATATTATTGAAATATCATATGAAATTTGATATTTTTACTTACTTCCACAATTAACAGTAAATGTACAACTGTTTTCTCCTTCACCATTAAAAACTTTAGCTTTATATTCTCCAGCCTTACTT
Source organism: Strongyloides ratti (assembly GCF_001040885.1). Lineage (NCBI taxonomy): Eukaryota > Metazoa > Nematoda > Chromadorea > Rhabditida > Strongyloididae > Strongyloides > Strongyloides ratti. The sequence continues at coordinate 1,063,525 of NC_037309.1, read as the reverse complement.
TTATCAAATTTCTTAAAAAAATATTTATTATTTTTTTGTTAAAAAAAATTTACTTAAAAATAAAAAAGGTAAACATACAAGAATGTGACATGTCAATTTGAATCTTTTACCACCTTCATCAGAACTGCTCATTTTATATCCAGCATCAGAAGTAATATCAGTTTCACCAAAAAACCATTTAGTTTTTGATGTGTCTACTCCACCAGTAGCAATAAATTCAAGTTGAACTGTTCCATCATCATTGGGAATAATTTTTGGTTCCCCATAAATACTTGGTGGTGCCATTTTTTTTTCTAAAAAAAAAGGAAAGGTATTAAAATATAAAATACATTTATAAAAATTTTAATATTTTACGTATGGTGTAACAAATTCATTATCATTTTTCTTAAAATAAATCAACTAAAATTATTTTAATTGTTATAAAATGTAATTTTTAAGTATATTAAAATATGATATTAAAGCTAAAACTAAATTTTCATAATGATTATTCAACCTTATTTCTAGCATAAGTCATTATTTTGTGGCAAGCGGAGGTGGTGCCACATATTTTAAACTAAAAAATTGCAATAATTTTCAAATCTAAAATATCATTTATTGCTATTTTATCTTGTTATCAGTAAAAGAAATCAACAATATTTTGCGTAGGAAACTTTTTAAATCACACATATAATACATTATTAAAATATAACAAAAGGGTAAGTTTATTAAGTATAGTGTACATCAAAGTGCCAGACAATCAGTATATTATATTTTTAAGTTTTAAATTTTTAAGATTAAAAAAAATAATAAAAATTTTTAAATATACTTTTGTTTTATATCCCAAAATATCTTTATAATAATCAAAAATTATCCAAAACATTTTTTGAAACAAAAATAATTTTTTAATCTCATAATTTATAAAAAATAAATAATGACTATGTAAAAAATTCTTATAAAATATTTTAAAAAAAAATTTTAAAATATATGATAAGAATAAAGGAACTAATTTCGGAAGAGTATATTAAAAGAAGATAAATTATCTTATTTAATAATGTTTTAAAGTAATTTATTTAATATTAACATCTATGAGAGTTTTTATATTTTAGAATATGAAATATCTTTTCCAATGATCTTTTTATTATTATTTTTTTTGTCATTATCATAAACATTATTTCTAATTTATTATTTTATATTATATATAAATATATAAGAAAATGATAGTAAATATACATTAATGCATTGTTATAATTTAATTTTAATGGATATTTGAAGTACCATATAATTAAAAAATTTATCATATATCTTTTATTAAATGTATATTTAAATATTAACAATTGTATCGTTAAAATAATTTAATAATTTCTATCTATTAATAAATAGATGTTTTAGTTGAAATGATATCTAAGTTATAAAAAAAAAAATTTGTTTGAAAATAAATTTTATTACTTTTAATCAGTATTTGATATTATATTTACATTAATAAAAAGTTTAAATTATTAAGAAAAAAAATTATTTGCTTTTTAAAAAAAAAAAATTATCTTGCGTGTAAAATTTTACCATCACTACTTGAACGGCAATCACGAAAAAAAATTGCTATTCTATTGAATAATGTTAATCCAAATCCATTTGATAGAACACAAACAAGAGCTGGATAAATATTTAATCCGTTTATATGAGCAAATACTGATAATCCCATTGTATACCATAAAAAGATAAATTGTATTATTTTTGTTATTTTGATTCTTATTTTATAATGATGTAATTCACTTCAAAAATTTATAATAATAATGATTTGTTGTTTTTTTTTATAAAAATTACCTGAAATAATTGTAGATTGGTGATGGATTGACAGGAATATGATCAGATAAACCTTTTTCTTTTAATGTATTTTCAGTACAAAATAAAAATGCAACCATATATGATACAAGATAAACTAAAGCTGATATTATTGCAGAAGTAATAACTAAAATTCCTACTGTTATACTAAGTAAATTTTGCATTTCTTCATAATTAGTAACAGTAGACCAGATATGTGAAGCAAATGTTGTTAGTGTCATAAAGGCAAAAAATATTGTATACCATATTGACATGTGTTGACGAGCCACCTGAAGTTTTCTTAAATCACATTCTAATCTATTTGAGGGTGAAAAATTTCCTGATGAAAAATGTGATGATTTTAATATTTTATAAAACCAATGCATTTTATTTTGTCGACTTATTATAATTTCATTTTCACTTTGAATTATAAGTAATATTTTTTTAAATTGTATTTCAATACTATTACTTTCATTAATATTAGGAATATTTATTAATGATGTATCTGTAATAAGACCATTCTTTGCACATGATAATAAATGTCTTTTTTTTTGTATTGGCATTTTATTAACATATTCTTTTATAAAATCTGTTGGTGGAAGATCTATTGAAATATCGTCTATTTCTGATTCATCATTACTTCCACCAATTAAAATAGTTGTTGGTCGATGAAAAATAAAATTTGATATTTTTGGTTCAATTAGTAATTCATCATTTTTTGATAAATTTGAATTAACATTATGATACCACTGTTTCCATTCATCACCAGCATCATTAAGAAACTCTTCAATAGTTATAGGAATAATAACATAATCTAATGAAATTTTACTAAAAAAAATAATATTTTTTTTTATTTAATTTTATAAAATATATAAATATTTGAATTGATATTATGACTTACGTCGTGTCAATATATAATTTCGTTTTTTCATGTAATAGACCATTTTTAAATGGTATTAATATTTTTAAAATATCATCTCTTCCTAATTGTTTAATATATTTTCGTAAAGCATCTCTAGATGTACCAGATAATTGATTATTTTGAAAATCTAATGTTAATTGGTTTCTATTCATTTCTTTAAAGTAAATTAAAATACTTTAAAAGTAATATCCAATAAACAATTAAGTAAATAGAATTTTTAATTTTTTTTTATAAAAATCTAAATAATATTTTAAAAAGGAATCCTCACCTTATATTATATATATTTCTCTTTAATAATAATGATAAATATACAGAAGAATTATTATTAAGAATAGTCGCACGTAATAAAAAAGATGAAAAACGTTGTTTGATTAGGAAATCATATTATCACCGCTATCAATAAAAATAACGTTTATTAATTTACCTAATAAACTTAAAGATAAGAATATAGATGTTAGTTATATTTTAATTTTTTTTTTTCTCTGTACGACTTTTAGTTAGCAGGTGGTGTGTAATATTTAGAACAGTCTTGAGAATTTTTTGTTGTTCTTATAAATGGACAAGTTTTATCTGGGCAAGCTAATGGAAGATCTGCTGAACTAAGATCAACCTTAGTTGTTTTTTTTCCAACTGGTTCTACCATATTTCTCCAAAGATGTGATGAAACAATTGCATGACCTTTTTGACTGAAATGGAAACAATCTGGTGCAAAGAAAGCAATATCTACAGTACCATTTGAAAGTTTTGGTGGGTCAACAGTTTCTTTAAGGAATGGTTGAACAACAACAGTAAAATCATCTGTTGTATCAAATTGTCCACTTGTCATAAGTTCAGCCTCAGCTTCTTGCATAGCATTACAAAGTTTAAAAATTTGATCTGATGTATAGTCTGAATCTGACTCACAATGACATTCATCAACATGTAAAGCTTGACAGAAAAATTCATTTCTATCAATTTGACGTACCATCTCTAAATGAAGCATACCTGTTAATGAAACAATAACTTTTGGTACATTATCTTTAATAAATTGAATAGCATCACCAATTTGTTTTGCAAATGCTTTTGGTGAATCTTGTGGATGATTACAAAAATGACAAGCATCATTTCCACCAATAAAAATATTTAATAATTTCCAATCATTTTCATTATCAATAATATCAGAGTGTGATTTAATTTTATGAACTAAATCTCTAGCTTGTCCAAGAAGATCTAATGCAACAGCTCCTGGTACAGCTGCATTTAAATAAGAGACAGGCCATACATCAGGACTACCAATACCTAGAGAATATCCAAATAATTCACTATTATATTTTTTTAAAATATCTAAAAAAAATTAAAAAAAATATTTTAAATTATCTTTGATAAAATTACTTGGAATTGTTATATGTTTTTCTAATCCTTTATCACCTCCTGCTAAAAATGCAAGACCTCTGTATTGTAATAAAATACTAACTGGATCTTCAGCTCCAGCACCATTAGCAGCAGTTAATGAATCACCAATTGCCATAACATGTTTTATATCACCAGGTCTTAAACTATGTACACTTTTTGGAACAGTTGCACTTTTTTTAAAAAGTACATCATCACATGTATAATTTGGAGCTCCGATATCTTGAAGATGATCTCCCCAATTAGCAAAAGTAAATACAGCTATTGATGAAAGAAATATTGCCAAAATATCTAAAAAAAAATTTTTTAATTAATTATAAGAATGTCAATCAACTTACAAAACTTCATATTTCTTAGTAAATAGTATTATATTAAAATTAATATTTAAAAATTTTTTTATTTATAAGATACATTAGAAACGGAATTTATGATAAGAATAAACGTTATCAAGACTTATGATATAAAAATTTTTAAAACTTTATTCATATTAATTATTTATATTCAAGAAATTTTATTGTTCATATAAAATACCTATTGATAATAAAATTTATCATTTTTATTCTTTAAAAAAAGTTTATATCACAAAATATTTCACAATTAGCACATTGTTATTTTTCTTTTATTAATCATAAATGATTTTTAATGTTAATATATTTTAATTGTAAATAAATATACTATAATAATATTGATAATAAATAAAATTATCACATAATTTTTTTTAGAATTTGTATTATTAGGTGAATATAAATGTCTATTACTAGCTATATTTAAAAAGACTGATGGATCATTACATAGTGTTCCTTTACAACAACAAAATATACAATCAGATCCATCCATTTTTTTAACTACTTTACAACCAGAATCTTGTATTTCTCCTGGTAAATCACCACATTGTGGTACACCTGAAAATATATTGTATGCATACATATTGAAACAATTATATTCACTTTCTTGAGTTTGTGGACTATATACAACTGTACACCAATTTTGTTTTAAATCTTCTTTACACGTTATAGTATTAATATCTTGAATATTTTGCATTTCACTTATAAAACCTTTAAAAAAAATATATTAATATAATTTTTTAATATAATAATATAAATATATACCTGAAAAACATTCATTTCTCATTTGCGAGGGACATCCATAAACATAATAATAGTTAATAAAAAATAAAAAAATTATAATATATAATAAATTATTTAAATACATTTTATTTATAGAATTAAAAATTTTTGGGTAAAATAAGAATAACTTTTAATTTTATCATACATAATATAAGAAATTCTTATACTTTTTTTACTTTTACTTTAAATAAATAATACATTTAATAATAATTGTAAATAGATGATGATATATTTAAAAATAAATTAGTTTTAAATACATTATCATATTCATAAAAATTTATATCCAATACATATTAAATTATACCTTTATTCATGAATTTTAAATTTTAAAAAGAGTCATGCAAACATATACAACTTTTTATTGTTATCATTATTAATCATTTTACTTAAACTTTTCATTTTACACTTTTAATCTTTATTACTTTTCCTGAGTTAAAAATAAATATTATTTTTCATTTTATTTTGACAAATTATTTTATATATATATATATATATATAAATATTTTTTTAATATTTAATATTAAAATAAAATATATAAGAAAGTATAAACATATAAAATGATTATTAATCAAAACATTTTAGTGATTAAAAAAAAAAGTTTATAAATGATGTATTAGTATAAAAATTATTGTTTTCTTAAACAGGTTATATATAAATTCAAAAAAATAAGAATGTCAGATATATTTTAAAAAAAATAAAATTTTGTGCAAACATATATAATTATTAAAAAAATATTATTATAAAGATATTTATTTTAAAGTTTAAACAAATAAGTTTTAAAATAGTAATAAATTGTAATTTTTCTAATAAAATGTGAAGATAAATTGTTAAAATTTCTTAATATTTAGACTAATAATAGTTTTATATTTTAATTTTTACCAGTTTACAATCGTTTTCATTCAACAACAAATTATAACTCATGATTTATAACAAAAAAATTTATGAATTTTATCCAACTTAAAACCAATAACTTTTGTATTAAAAATTATATTTTAAAAAAAATTATTATCAGTTCTTAAAATTTTTATCCATTCTTGATAAATTATCTTTTAAGGGTAGTTTTATACTTTCTCTATAAAATGAAGATGAATTTTTGTAAGGAATCATTGTTATTTTTTTCTTTTATTTAATCGAATATATTATTAAATTAAAATATTTAATGAGTGGATATGATAATTTAAAACTTATATTAAAAATAATAAAGTGAAAAGTTTAACAAAATGCAAAAGTTTCTGAATTTGTATTAATAATTGATTCATTACATTTCAACTACGCTTTAATAAATATTAAATTAATGATAGTTTTGTTTATAATAAAAATAATTTTTTTATAATTTGATTAAAGTTAAAACAGATAATATATTTACTTAACAATATCATAATTAATATTATATATTTGATATCTATATTCAAATATTTAAAAGTACAGTAATTAGAATTTTAAAATACCATTTGTAATATATTTCAAAAAATTTGTTTTATTTACTATATAAATATTTTTTTTTACCATTGTATTTGTTTTAATAGGCTTAATAATTTTATATTTGTTAAAAAAATATTATTCATATGACAATAAAAGAAAATTATTTTATATATATGAATAAAAAAAACAAGTAAAAAAAATAATTCGAAATCTAGTTATTTTTTTAAATGTTTTTCTTAATAATTTTGCCATATAAAGTTACAGAAATGATAAAAAAAATTTATAAAAATTTAAATATACTGTGTTTAATGAAAAGTTTTTAAAATATTGTTTCAAATCTTATCATGGTTAAAATTATAGTAATATGAAGAAAAAGTTTTGTGTAGCAAATAAATAAGATTAAAGTTTATTTCTGGTGTTATTTGTAGAAGAGGATTTTTATAAGATTTTATTTTATAACGCCTTTAAAAATTATTTCTAAATAATAAATATTAAATATTAAGTTATACAATTACAAAATACTCACCCCCTATACTTTAGAGGAAACTTATACTCCCTAGATTACAATACAATAAACGAGACCTCAGAATGAGTCCTTAAACCTCAACCCTATAATAAAAAAATTAGAAATAAATCTTAGACGTAACACGTGATTAAATAAAATGATTAAATATATTTCTACGAAGTTAACAGTCCTTTAAATAGATAAAAAATGATGACCAAACCATCACACAATGATTACAATTTCACTGTGTGTTATTTTTTACACAAATTATGATTCTTAATAAGAATATTGGTTATAAAATATACCATATAAATGAAACAGATGATCTGTTTTAAAATAGTTTTTTTTTAAATTTTGTATTTTCAAATTATAATATTTACATGAAACTATATAAGTCAATTGTCAAAGATTGTTTTTAAAAAAAGTGTATAATAATACTTATATAATTAATTACATTTAAAGTCTAGATTTTTATTATTTCTATATCAAATTCAATGAATACCATAAATAACGATAAAGAAATTTAATTTTGCAGATAAGGATAGTTGATACACAAAAATACTCATTATTATTAAATTCGATAAAATATCATTATAATCATAAAATTGGAATTTATTTGTTAAAAATAAATTTTTAAATGAAATGTTTTATTTTGTGCAAAAGCATATTACATATATTTTATAATTTTAAATAGATTATAATTCATAATGTATTTAAAAAAAACAAATTGTTGCTATTTGCTGTTATTTATGCTAATTAATGTTAATAAAAATATATATTAATATTCTTACTAATACACATATAAAAAGATGAGAAAACTTCAATATCAAAGAAAAATATGTTTTTGCAAATCTAATTTTTATGAATATCAAAGTTTTTTTATATATTATGTGATTTTTTAAATGCTACTTTCAATATTAGTAAATGTAATAAAGGTCTTTTAAAACTACTAATGTTCCTTTTTCTTTTTCTAAAAAAATGATAATTGATGTTTTGACAAAAATCTAATTTTACCACAAAATAAAAATAATACTCATTAGTGCCACATTTTCCATTTTTTGGAAACTTTTTTAATAATAGCTGAAAATTTTTTAATTTTTTAATGTTTCATATTTTATTACAAATTACAATATATAAAAAAATTATATTTATGATATTTTCAAAAAAATAGATATACACATTATAAACAAAAAGTATAAAAATAATGAAAAATAAATATTTAAAATGGACAAAAATTTAAAATATATAAATAAAAAAAAAATGTTTGCCTAATTTAACAGTTTATATAATTTCAAATATATTTAATTTTTTTTTTTTGATAAAATGAGATAAAATTCATATTTAAATTACGGAGAAAACATTTTTATTACCATTAAATTATTATGCATTTATTAAATACATTTATTTACCTTTTTTCTTTTATATCCTTTACAATGGGATACAAAGTTGACTGTTCAGCGGATTGGCAAAAAGGATGTACAATATTTTTGTCTCCATTTGAAACTACCTATGATACTTTTCTTGGATATCTAAAAGAAAAAACTTTAGAATTAGGATTTACTTTCGATTATAATAGCGACCAATACGATTATGACACGGTGAATGAAAAAATAAAAAAAAAAGTTCCTTTTGATGTAAAGGTTAGTTGTTGTATTTCACAATAAGTTAATGTTTTTTTAGAATCAATTTGCCAAAGGTTTAGGCACTTTCAATCCTAGATATCCTATAGATGTTAAAGTGGTTCCTAAATTAGACGCAATAAATGGAAATACATATTCCTCAAAAGAGTAAATATATTTTCTAATAATTTGAAAATATTATATTGAGAATTTAATATTTTTCAAATTATAATAAGAAAAAATCAAAATATACGTTAGTCATTGTCTAACTGCCAAATAGATAATTTTTATTAATACTGTAATTTTATTTTGATTTTTTTAATTTAATAAAATGCATATTTTTTAAAAAATATATTCCATATACAAATAATTTTTTTCAAATTATGGTCTTATAAATAAATAAAAATTATATTAGTAACTATACTAACCTAATTTTAGTTATGTTAACTAAAGTTCTTTAAAAAATTTTAAAAATAAAACTATGTTACATTTCTTATATATAGATTTAACATATTTTGATATTACAGGTAAATTTATTACTACTAATATTATATAAAAACAATAATACATATGTAGACGTTTTACTATAGTATAAATAGTAATATTCAGTTAAAAGAATATTTGTAGTTTGGTTATGCTATATACATTAATACAAATTGTAAATAAAAATTTAATGTATGATGCAAAAACAATATTAAATAAAATTATGGAAATAATATTTTTAAAGCACTCAAATTTTTAAGTAAATCACAATAATAATTACTAGCTATCGAGAAGATGATTATAAAATTGTTTTTAAATTTTCTATATATTTCCTAACTGATTAATTTTGAAAAGATTACCAATAATTATTTTGGATTATTGAATATAAAAGAAAGAAAAATTTTCATAAAAGGTTTATCATGTGAAAAATCAATTGTTAATGATAAATTTGTAGGTGATTATTAGTATAGCTTAAAGTTAAAATTTACATTTTTTGTACTACATGACTATACAAACAAGTAAATATAAAAGAATTACAAACATTTATTGTAATATTTTTCTGAAATGTTACAACGTTTTTACACCAAAAAAAATTAACTAAATAAATTTACTATTTTGAAATTTAGTAAAAATCTTTTATTTTTGTTTTTGTCAATTATTATAAACAGGTGATTTTGTAATAATTAAATCAGAAAAATATAAAAATTTTTACTATTTATTATATCTTAATTTATTATGTGAAAAATTGATTTTGTTAATATGACAAACTAATTACTTCTACTGAATAAGATAAACTTTATAAATTGAAGGACGAAAAAGGACATAATATATATAGTAACATAGACATATTATAAAAAGTCGTTTTTTATTGTGAAAAATTATAAATATTTTCTATGTATTTTAGATGACTAATCTATTATAATTAAATTATGTATATTTATTTTTAATATAATATTTGTAAATATCATTTGTTTATATTTACAAAAGAATATTTATAATAAACACATATTTGTACTTTAAATGAAATATTGTATTATGATATTTTTTTAACATCTATAAAAAATGATATAACTTTCTAATTTTAGTATGCCATGAGTAACGTTTTTAATTTTTATATTAAAATATGTTGTTTTATTAATTTTAAATAAAAATTAAGTATGTTCTTAATATAGATTTTTTTTTAAGATTATGAGATTTATTATCACTGGATAATGTTAAACATATTTTATGAATATGTAAAAAGCTTAAAAAAAAGATCTTTTAATTTATGGTTGTTGTATGACAAAATACAAACTTTTTCTATAAATATCTGTACTTTCCTTTTAAAAGTATTAATTTACTGTTATTTTGATTTAAAGTAAAAACATCAATCCAAAATCGTGTAAAGATGACAAATAAGATTTTTATTTTTAAATTATTTGTTTTTATTATTTTAAAAATAAAAAAGTATTTTTTTTATCTAATCTTTTTTTAGACAATATTAATGTAAAATTTTTTTTTATCTTTCTTTGCATTAAGTTTTTATCAAAAGAACTATTTTAATATAGTTTTAAATTACTTTTAAATTTATTTTTCCTTTTTTTAATGTTTTTTTTTTAAATAATTTTAGGTTTCTTTTTTTTTATTAATTGTTGTTTTTAATATTGAAATCAATAACATATAAATTAATTTTATTTTATGTATTAAATTATAAAATATTAATCTTCTTAGATACTCTTAAAAAATTCATGTATAAAGATGCTAAATAATAATGTAATAACTATATTATTTATAAATTATTAATAAATAAATTTTTTAATTTACATTATTACGTATAAAAATAATTTTTGATATTGTAACATCAATTATTTATAAAATAAGACATTTGAGATTAATGAAATACGCATTAAAGTTTTATGTATAACTTTAAATTAATTATTTTTCTTTAAAGGGATAAAAATTATTTATAAAAATGAATGCAAATTAAATGGTAAATAAATATATAAATATAGTTATATTTTTAATAGTAAAGCATTTTATATATATTTTTAACTTCTTTTAAATTATAATATTACGTAAACAAAATTATGTTGTTTTTTGTTTATATCAAATATGTAAAAAAATATGTCTGATATTTGATATTTATATTTATGTTAATTACTTTAAACATTACTTTTATTTTAATTTTTTTTATTTAAAATGAACAAGCATGTTTTATAAATAATTAAACAAATTGTTAGTGACGAAAAAATTTTGTTTTATAAACTTTTCGCCTTTCATAAATTAAAACATTATTTACGAATATATACTTTTAAATTAATAAAATTATATATAAAAATAATTTATACATTTGTTGCTTATTTTATTATTTAACAAAAAGATTTGTGGTAAGAATAATTATTATAAAAACTATAATTATTCAATTTTATTAGTATCTTTAAAATAAATATCTTTATTACAAACTTACATATATATAGTCAATTTAAAAACATTTATAGTTGTAGTGTGTAATAAATGCCAATCATATAGGTAGTCTTATTTTATTATTTTTCTAATTTTTACATTTTTATATAGTGATCTATGATTATTTGTTATAAAATTTACATTTTTGGATAATGACATGATTAAATATTATATTATATTTTATTTTAAATTATAATTGTTATTATTTGTTTAATGATTAATAATTTATTTCAAAGGTTAAAATAATATTATTTAAGATCTACAATAATGGAAAATGAAACGTCACTTGTAAATGTTATGGAAATTAATTTAGTTAGAAATAGTGTTTTTGAACAAATTCCAAGTATAAAAGATATTAGCAATCTTGCTAAAACTTGTCGTTTATTGTATCTTTATGCACAAGGAAGTACATTAACAAAAGAAATTATGTGGTTTAGAGATATTCAAACTATTGTCATTAAACCAAATGAAGAAAATATTCAAAATTTGAAACCATTAAAATTAAAAGATATTATTTTTGAAAAAGATGGTAATATTTTAAATGTTTTTGAGAGTGCAAAATGTTTTTTTGGTGAAACTATTCCCATATGGAATTGTTTAACATTTAACATTTGTAATTCAGTAATTAAATTTAAGAAAAGAGATCGTGTACCAATAATTAAAAAACTAGTTAGAGAAATGAACATGAATTGTGAATTACGGAAGGACGCAAGAATATTAAATTTTTTAATAAAATCAAATGATAATCATCATATGATACTTCATGCTTTAGGTTATATGAAACATGATAATATTATTAGAATTATAGTTCCAGCAACAATTTTTATGTTAGATTCATTTTATAATAAAAAACTTGAATGTAGTATTTTTGAAGGCTTCCCAAAACTTTCTGAAATTTCAATTATAACAGGACCAAATGTAGGTAACTATGTTGATAATGATTTTAAAGAACATATTATTGGACATGTTTTAAAAGAATTTTCAAAGAAAAAAAATCCAAAGATACTTCTTAGTGATTCTGACTATGCTTATGAAAATTCTCCTATACTTGTTGATACAATTTTAAAACTTGCCGCAAAGTATCAAATAAGGTTTACTTGTAATGGATATTACTTGTTTAATAAGTTAAATAAATTTGTCTGTCCTGTTGAAGAAGGTAACCTTACTATAGGTAAACTTCTAGCATCTGTATCACTTTCATTTTCAAGTTCCATGACATTTCCAGAAACTATGAAAAGATTACAATCACATGCAAATTTTGAAGAATTAAAATTAAAATTTCATTTTTTTAATATTAAAAATATATTAAACAAATTAAATGAATATAATTATGGTTCAATATCTCTTGAGAATTGTACCAATCTTAAAGATGTTCAATTTGTATTTACAGATTACTCTACAATGATTAATTCATTTGATAATTATGAATGGATACAAAAAATAAGTTTAGAAAATGTAAAATGTCTTGCTACATTGATGCCAAATAGTGTTGAAAAATTGGAATTATGGTATATTAATGGAATAACAAGAGAAGTAACTGATACACTGGTTAAATATATGCCAAAAATAAAAATATTAAAAACTTACAAAGTAACAAGTATAGATTCTGATTGGCTTAAAGCATTTCAAAATTTATATGTTTATATTTATTATGGTAATACTGCAGTTGAAATACCAAGTACTGTTAAAGTTTTAAATATTCGAAATACTGATATATATGGTGGTGGTAATGAGGAACCTATAGGACAAGAAACTGTAGATACCTATTTAGCTAAATTTTCTAAATGTGTTAAAAATGGAGAAAATGATTATATTTTCTTTAATGATTTAAATGATTGGGAAACATTTAAATTAACAATTCGTGAAATTTAATGTTAACAATTAACAAGAATATATTCCTTGTAAATTTAAATGAAAATTTTAAAATAATTTTTTAATCAACAATACTAAATATGAAATATTTTATACGATTTTTTTAAGGTTGTTCACAAAAAATACTTATCTTTTATGCAAATAATGTAATGTGGAAATTGTCACACTTAAACAGTAAAAAATATTACTGATAGTTGCAAAAAAGAATAATGAATTTTAAATATATACATTTTATTATCTAAGAAAATACATTTCTCTTTATAATGCTTAATCTTGACTACCTACAATTTATTAAAATTTAATTAATATGTTGTTTAACATAAAAAACAAATAAAAAAAATTTTTTTGATACGATATTATGTTTTAAATTTTTGCTATTGTGATTTAAAAAAAAATTGCAATTTGATTGTATTATTTCTAAAAAAAATATTCACTTTTGGTATTAAAGTAAATAATATTAATATTTATTGTTTTTAAGCATGATAAATTTTTTTGATTTACAAACTGAGAGTGTTTATGTAAGTTTAATCACTTAATAGTTTTAAAAACCAATATCAAAATCTTATAACTATTTTTAATATCATTTCAAAAAAGTTTTTTATCTTACTGAATGATTTTATATAAAAAGATAATATGTAAATATAAAAAGTTTAGTATTATAAAAAAATTATATATTTAATGTAACTTTTAATTTTATACTAATTAAAATTTCAAATAAAATAAAAAATTATATTCCATAAAGGCTATATAAATATTTATAATTTTTAATAATAATAAAAGTCAGAAGTCCATTTGAAGATATTTCTTTTTAGCTTTTCCATTTGTGCTTATATAATAATTTTTTACAGCAGTTTTGTATTTATTAGACTTAGGAGGCACACATACACAAACATTTGTCAAAATTTTGGTAACAAAAAAATTATATACATTTCTACAAACAGCATTAAGTTTATCAGATCTGCAAACCTCAGCACAAATATCATCAACACATTCAAAATTATATATATATTTTTCAGTATGAAAATTCAAGCATCTAACATTTATAGTTATAAAAACTAAAATCAAAAGAATAAAAAAATATTTCATTTTTAAAATTAAATTATATTTTAAATTCTTAAACAATTTATATTTTATTTAAAATATAAAAATGAATAAATTATGATAAGAATATTTTAAATAGTGATAAAATTTATGCAAAAATTAACAGTTTGAATTATAATTTTTTTATATATTCAGATTTTTATTTTATTTTTTAAATAAATGTTAATTAATTTAAATATTTTAAATTTATTTATAAATAATATTATTTACATTATTTTTATTAAAAAAAGTTTGATTTAATCAAATTTTACAATTATGAATGTAAGTTTCATTTTAACAACTGTTTTCAGTTATCATTTAATGTATTTATAGATAATTTTATAAACTTTTTAACTCTAAGAAAACATTATAAACAAAATATTTTTATTGTTTAAAATTAAATTTTTGTAATATAATGTCTGTCTTTAAATTTATATTTTTTTAATTTATAACAATTGTCATTACTTTAATTTACTATCTGTCTAGTCATTTAATTTAAAAATAATAAACAAATAACTATAAAAGAGTGTTTAATCAAAGAAAATTATATTTCAAACACTAACTATTATTAAAATTATAATACATTTTTATCTTTGTATTTTAAGTAATTACAACTACAAATGTTATATGCCTTTTATATTAAATAAAATATTTGGTTTCAATACAATCTTTGTGATTAATTTATTGCTTTTTTAATTATTTCTTCCCTCCTTTTTTCTGTTAAACTTTACATGCCATTTATTAAAATAATTTAAGTTAGAAAAAATCAAATACATAAAATATACTTCTCAGCAATATATTTTTTTATTGGAAAAAATTATGCATGCTTAGATAATTTAAAATAATTAAAAAATATTTTCTACTTAATAATATTTTAATTAAGTTGAAATTGAAATACTATAAATTTTATCGAAATAATAATTTATTATTTAATAAAATAATTATATATAAACAAATCGATACACTTTGGACTATATAAATATATTATTACAACTTTTATAAATAATGTTAATGACTTTTAATTATTTTTATTTTCAAATTCAAAGAATGAAAAAAATAATTATCTTTTTTGTTTGTACAGGAATGTTAGAAATGATGTATGATAAATAATTTGTTATATTATCACATTAATCATTGTTGAGATGGTTACAATTATTAAAATAAATTGTTATACCTTTTTTTTATATATTTTTTTAACATTGGAAATTTTTTTTTTATTCTTTTGCCAATACTTTTAAAAATAAAACTAACTAGAAGAATACTAAAATTGACATGTTTATAAATGATAAAAAAGATAAAATTGTTCCAAAAATTAAAAAATCAAGATTTGTGAATGGAATAAGAGATATGTCGGTAATACTAGACTCATTGAAAAAAAAAAGTTGAATATAATAATATGAAGACTTAAACATTAAAATAAATATATAACTAATAATTTTACTTAAAATAGAGATTTCAAATTACTGACTATCTATTTATAAAAATTTTTTCCTATTATTTCTTTTTTTTTTTTTAAAATAAAGTGTATGTTAAGTATATAAGTACAAACATAATTGTTGATACTATATATAATATATTTTCAATTCAATTTTTTTTTATAAAGCTTCTTTAGGATTTAATCTTACTTTTATGTATTATAATAAATAGTATTTTAAGAAAGTGTAGTCTTTTTTCCTAGGATACTAAAAAAGATCCAATTTGTGTTTAGTATTATTTTGAAAAATTGACAAAAAAATGTGATACATTAAAATGGAAAATAAGAATATGCCATTTTAGATGTTTATATTTTAATTTTAAAATTGTATTGCATCTGAAAATATTTAATGTAATTTTAATCTTGTAAAAATATAATAAATAAAAATTATTTTCTTAAATTGAGTTTTTTAAGATAAGTATGTTGAAAGTAAATTTATATATAATTTTGATCATTATATTACTTATTAACCAAAAAGTATTGACTAATAATATAAAAAGTAATTTTAAAATAATATTTCAATTGCCATAATATTAAATGACAAAAATCAACATTACAATAAAATGAGAATATTTATAACTTTTTTTTTGAATAAAAATGTTATTGTTTAAATGGGTGTGATGTTTAAGAACAGAAATAATACATTTTTTAAAATACTTTGGAAAATAATTTTTATAAATATTATATATCCATTATAATTATTAAAGAATATTATTATTTTGTATAAGAAAATATTTTTAATTAAAAATTGTTTAAATTTATATACAATAAAATGTATTGTTTTTAAATCATTTATTTATATGTATATAATTAATATAAATATTAAATTTATAGTATCATTGAATATTGTTTATTAAAGTTGTATGTCTTATTTATAAGTTATTAAAAAGCATTTTTATTCTTAAACAATTTTACTTTAAATTGTATAATGAATATAATATTAAGATTTTAAAATAAGTAACTTAAATGTTTAACATTTTACCAAAAAATTATATCTATTTATTTTAATTGTTATTTACCTTTTTTTTTATTTATATTTTTAATAATCAATTATGATAAATTTCAGTTACCAAGAAAATTTGTATGATTTATTTTTATAAATTGTTGTAAAAATCACATAATAATTAAAAAAAATAAAACAAAATTAATGTGAAAATTTATATATATTTATAATTATAATCTCTTATCCCTAGTATGCAATAATTTTAAAAAAAAAATATTTATATATAAAACAGATAAATAGTATAATTTTTTTTTATGTGAATGAATTTAGTTTCAAATAAGTAATATATTAATGAAAAACATTATTATTTATGCTAATTGATAATTTGTTACAAATTAATTACGTTTAATTCACATTATAACATTAATTTCCCAATACTTTTCTTTTGTTATAATTTATATAGAATATATTTTTTTTTTTTAAATATAACCTCAATGATTCATTTACAATACCATTTTAACTACTACTACTCTCTCTCTATTAAAACATTCCTTTTATTATTATATTTAACAAGTATTTTCTTACATTCTAATATTTTTTTTCATCTATTATATTAAAAATTCTTTTTTAAATAATTTAATAGATTTAATTTATGATAAAATGGAAAATTACAATAAAGAAGTCAATGAAATATTAACCATTATATTATATTTTGATAATAAGAAAATAAAAAAATATACAATTAAAGATGGTTTTGAAAATATTAATGCTTATAATTTAAATTGTTTCCATGCATCTGATATGATTGATGATTTTAAAGAATTTATTATTTTAACTGAATCTAAATATAATTATGATGAAACTGTTGACGATATCTTAGATTATTATCAACGTCTTACATTTCCTATAACTGTTAACACAACATATAAAAAAATAGATTTAAAAAGTTTTAAGAAACATGAATATACCGAGAATAGTTATCAACTACGTATATATTCAAAGTCAGATTGGCAATTTATTCTCACATTTGAAGTAGATAAATTTATTTCACTTGTAAAAAGTGACATTGCATCTCTTCTTAATATAATAGATAAATTTAAACCAAGTAAGTATATAATTTTATTATTTTAAAATAGACTTTTTTAGTTAATATGATATTTGAATTTCCTACTGATAGTTTATCATTAATTCATATAGCAAAATTTAACTTTAACGATTATAATGATGATGATTTTTATGATGAACTTGAACAACTTTATAAAAATATTATACTAATTTTTTCAACAATTTATTCCCAAAATTTGTCATGTCCTAAATTTAGAAATAGTATTCTTAAAATATTAGAATTTTTGAAACATTATACAGGGATATTAACTTTTGAAATGGAAACTCGTGGATATCGCATATATTACTACATGGAAGAGTATTTTAAAATAAAATTGCAAAAGAATGTTAATAAAAATAATAATAACATAATATTTAATACTGTTATTTTATATGAAAAAGAAATTAAAAAACTTGAACCAGAAGTTTCTCAATATATAGTTAATTTAAATTTGTAATTTTTTTTAACAATATAATAATTTTTTTTTTTATAAATAAAGTATGCATCAAATATTTTATTATTTTAATGTTTTTAATCTTATTTTTAAAAATTTCAACATTATTTATATACATACATTTTTTTTACATAGAATAATTGCACTTAATATTAAATAAACATAAATTTAATTACTTATTTATTTTAAATTGAAATATTTTCTAATTATTTATAATTTTTCACATATATTTGTAAAAGAAATATAAATACAAAAAAGTTTTAATAATATTTTTTATTTTAAACTCATAGTAAATAATATAATTACGGTTAATATTTTTTTACTTTTATTTTCTATCAAATTTGTTAACGAAATTTCAATATTTAATTATCTTCAATTTTTATTTTATATTGTAATTAATATGTTTTAGGGTAGGAGCATACCTTTTTCATGCTAGCATAAAATTGTCTACATTACAACATCAAGAATATAATATATATTATTATAAATGTTATAAAAATTAATTATATTTTATAAAATTTTTATGAATAAAAATAAAAAAAAAGATAAAATTATAAGGATATAATGATAATAAAAAGGGAAAGATAAGTAAAATGGTATATGAAGCTGAAATAATGTTTGAGGAGTAGATTTTAATAATACTTTTTAAAAATTATAACTATTCTCATTTTTCATGTTTGATTAAGTTTTTTTTTGTAATTACATAACTTGCTTGTTGCAAAAAGAAAGTTTAATTTAAAAAAAAAAAAACTTAGGGATTTAATTTACACATGAACAGATGGATTTCTATACTAGAAATAGTTGACGATCTTGCAATAATTTATTATTCATTTTTCAAATTATTTTGAATAAAAGTATTTATTTTAGGTAACAAATAAAGTAAAAGTTAAAAAATCAACATTACAATTTATGTTTATTTATTTTTATTAATTTTTATTCACAAAATAATTTGTTAACAAAGTACAATAATATGAAATTCTTTTGATTATTTTAATAAAGAATCAAAATAATTATTCAATTCAAAATTAAGATAATTTTAAGCATTAATAATAATTCAATCTTTTGAAATTAAATTATGACCATATTTTTAAACTTAATATCAAATACATTTTTTTTAAAATAACGCAAACTAAAGTGTAAACAATTTTTTTTTAATATTTCTTTTTTCTTAATATATTATTCATTAAAATGAGTCAAATGTAATAAAACATATGAGAAATATTTTGAAATTAATGCACTTTTAGCAAAAAATTTATGTAATAATTAATTTACCAGCAAACAATTCTTTTTTTAAACTATATTAAAACTGTTTTTGTTAATTTGTTTTATATACTACGGTAAAAAAAATTTATCAGATAAAGAACAATTTTTAAAATACTTCAATTTGTTTACATTTGTATAATACTTTTATACTAAAATAATAAGAATAATTAAAATATATTATTCATATAAACAAAGTTATATGTATATAATTATAAATAAAAGTTATATACATAAAGTATGTATAAGTGGCATTATATCATAATTTTTTTTAATTTTAAAGCTGATATAATAATTCAACTATAACTATTTTTTAAATTTATTATAGTAATAAATGTTTTTTAAATAGAAATCTTATATCAATTTAAAGTTGTCATTATAGTTATTTATTTGATAAAGAAACTTATAAAATTGTTATTATTTACAAAGTTTTCATATAGTAGAAAATAAAAAAAAAATAATTTATTTTTAAAGGTGATATTTTGTCATAGATTAAAAATTATATATATTTGAATTATTTATGATAAATCAGACAAATTAAATTTGATCAAGATTTTTTTTAAAATATAAAACATAATAATATTACGTTGTATTAAAAAAATTGCTAATTTTAATATTCATAATTAACAATCTACTTCGTTCAAAAAAGTTTTTTTGAATACAGTATAATATAAATTATAACAAAAAAAAATGATTTTTAATATTAATATATTACATCTTATTATATTAATTTAAGCAAATATTTTTGGACATTAAAAATTTTATATTATAGATTAAAATGTATCATATATTTTCTTAATAAAAAAATAGTGTAAAATTTGAATAATAATAAATGAATAATGAAAAGACATAAACATAAAATATCAATGTATTTTTTAAATATTTGCTTCAATCGTAAATTAGAAAATATATATTTTTATTACATAAATTATGAAATATTCAGATTATGTATTTTAAAGTTTTAAGATATGTAAAGTATTCAATTAACGTTGTCAATTATATAAATTATTGATAATGATTAAAAAAAGTTTTATTATACTATTTTTTTTTGATTGTATTTAATTAGATAATATTTTTTCAAATAGATATATATTATCCTTTTCTAAGTTTATCCTTTGCACAACAGTAATGTATAATATTTTCTTGACTTGTATAAATATTACAATTCAAACTAATAAAAATTTATTATCATATTGATAAATTATTTTTTTTATTAAATTTCTGCATATTTATATCTCTTCAATTACATATTTATACTTTTGTCAACTTTTCAAATAATGATACTTAAAATGTCATAAATATTTTGATAGTTAAAGAGTATTTTCAGGTACAAAATGTATTTTAACAAGTGAATTAAAGTATATAATAATTAAAATTTTTACTACTAATAAATTAATTTTAAAAAGCAAAAATATAAAAAGAATAATCGTTAAAATATAATTTTTTAAACACATTTTTTGAACATATTTTTTAACAAGAATCTATTTGATTTAATATATATTTTATTTTTTTTTATTTTTTTTAGATGAGATTAATACAATTAGAACCATAAAAAATAAAAATATTGTACTTTTATTATTATTATTATTTAATATTTTAATTCTTAAATTATATACTTATAATAGTAATAAGTTATGCATAATTTAATTAACATATTAAAATATACGTTATATTATATAAAATAAAAATTTTATTAAACTTTTTATGTTTTAATATTGTTATTACAATTAATGGATTTTTTTGTATTTTATTACACTATTTAAAATAGTTATTTTTTAAATTATAATGTCTTATAATATGTTTTATGATAATAGTATCTCTTTTTAGTTTTATTTGTTATCTTTTACTTATATACGCAACATTATCTGAAATCTCAATTAATTCATTTTTCTATAACTAAGCGTAGAAGTAGAACGCTTAAACATATTTATTGCTAAATATTGTAAAATTTTGAATTATATTTTTTTTAAAATGTAAATTTTACATTCTTAATGTTTTATAAAAACTTACAAAATATTTTAAAAGTATGTTTTTATTATTTTTTTACATTATAATCAATGATATATAATTACAATTTTCATTTGATAGGTATCTGATAAGAATTTAAAATAGCATTAACTAAATGTATAACAAAACATAGATTTTTATATAAATTGACTATATGTTTAATTTTTACAAAAAATTAAAAAATTTTTATTGTTTATGTAGAAATATTTCTATTAAGTAATATTTGTAAACTTTTTATAAAAAAATTAATCAATTTATATTATTTCATAAATTTTAGAATTCATTAAATAGCAAAAATATATTATAAATCGTTTAGAGATCAATATTTTAACTATAACTTTAATCACTTAAGTAAATTATAAAAAAAAATTTATTAGTTTTTAAACAAAATATGACTATTCAAAAAAAAAAATAAATTTATTAGTTTTTCTTATAGTTATCAATTTTTAAAATTTTATTTTATTACTTACATTGCTTATTTAGTAACAACTTTTTTTTTATAACATAGTAACACTTAAGCTTAACTAAAATTACTTATTTAAGCTTGCTTTTATAAAATCTTTTATTATCTATGCTTTTTTATGTAATAAAAAAAAATCTTAGTTTTTTAAAAGATTAAAAATGTTTTAACTTTTGTATGGAATTAAAATTTTTTAATATAATTGTTTAGATTGACTTTTTGACAATTACTTTGTTAAATCTATAAATATATGTAAATATTTAAAACATATCTATTTAGGTATATTAATATGAATGAAAAAAATGTTAATCTATTAATTTGCCAAAAAATGTTGATTATTGATAAGTTTCAAACCACAACTATTTCTTCTTTAGATTATTGTAAAGATTATCCTGCTTTTAATTTCACCTCAACAAAAATGGATAAATTACTCAGTAGTATTGATGATTTTGTAGAACAAACTCTTGTTAGTGAAAATTATGAAAATGTTTATAAAAAAGTAGAAAATTACTTTAAAAGTATTATTAATAAAGATGTTTTTAAATATATTATTTATGATTCTGAAAGTTTATTTAAAACAGAATGTAAAAAAACATTGAGTATTACAGAACTTTTAACTTATAGAAAAGAATTACGATTGTATAGTTCAATTGAATATTCGATTATTAAAGATTTTAATGAAAATGATTTTAATAAATTCTTCATTAATGAAATACGTTGTATTTTAAATTTTATAGAACGCTACAAAAGTGGTATGTTATTTTATTTATTTATTTTATCTATCTTAAAATATTTATTTTTTTTAGATGATGTTCTTTATACTTTTCCCAATAATATTGAAGCATTAAAAAAAACATTTGTTATTGATATTTTTAATACTGATGAAGAAAAACTTGATAAAGAACTTGAATTACTATACCGTAAAGTTGTTATTATTTATTCAGCAATATTTTCAAATAATTATTCATCTAAACAATATAGAATAGGTATATTAATGGAATTAAAATTTTTGAAAGCATGTCTTCATTATATATCTTTTGATATGGATAGAAGATTAATGAGAATTAAAAAATATATGAAAAATTTTAGAATCAAATATTTAAAAAATGAGATTGGAGTTGGAACTTCAACAAGACTTGATGATTTACTTGAACTTCCTCAATTTCATTTTATTAATTTGGAAAGAGAAGTATCTTTAAATTTAAAAAATTTGCATGTATAAACATATTTGCATTTTTTATTAAAAATAAAGTGTTTTTAATATTATAATAAATATTAAAAAGTTTAGGTGAAGAAAAAATTTTATATGATTATCATTTACCTTAACTTTTATATTTGTATTTTTATATATTATAAATTATTGATACAATGTAAATTTATTAACAAAAAGTAAATATGTAATAACCTAATAAAACTTTTTTAAACAATATTTCTTATTTTTATGAATAATTTTAAAGAAATTTGGTTATTAAATAATTGTATAAAAATGAAGACAGTTAACATTTTAAATTTTTTTAATTTCCCATTATTAAAAAAAAAAGTTATAACAATTTCCAAACTTTATTTAACTATAAGTAAATTTTGTAATTTTCTAAACCATACTTATTTGGCAAGTATATTTTTCTCAGAATATTGTTTGAAATTCAAAAACATTATTTTTAAAAATATATTATGTTATCATTTTTTTAAAATACTTTATAAATAATTAACCAATAAGTTTATTAATATATTTTTAAGAAATTTGTTTAATTAATACATACTTAAACTACTTTTTTCATCTGTATCACTCTTATTTTTATGAAATTTATACTTTTTCACAGGTGTATTTTTAATAGTCAAAAAATATTTTATGTTAGATTATTTATTGCTTTATTTTAAAATTTATAATAAAATTATTATGTTTTTTTGATTTAATATATAGCATTTAAACTTTTTTTTTGAAAAATATTTTGTCTATCTAAAAACTGATTTAAAATTACTTTTTTTTAAAGTCAATTTATTAAAATTTAACATGGTATATTTTAGGCTATTAAATTGTTTAACATTATTTTTTAAACAAATCAAAAAATTAATTTTTTATTATGTCACTTTTTTTTACAGTTGTCAAAGATAAACTATTAATTTATTTTCGAAATAAAGTTTTTTGTACTTATGTTCACCTATTTTTAAAAATTTTTTTTAGTAAGAAAATTATTAGCGGAAATAAAAATTTATTCATTATTTATACACAATTTTTTATATCACTTTCTTTTTTACTAATTATAATCAATATCTTTTTTTTTAATTTTACAATTATTATCTTTATTATTATTCATTTTCATTGGTTGGCATTTTATAAAGATTTATTTTGTAGATGAATTTTATGATAATAATATCAAACAAATAATATACCTCTTTATTATAATAAAAGGTGAAAAAATATAACTTAATATTTAAAAAATAAATGGCATATTTATATTTAAACTTATCAAACTATTAAAAATCAAAAATTTAAAATTACTGTAAAAAAATTAATATATTAAAACACAAAATATATATTTATTATTACTATAACATGAAAAATTTAGTTTGACTTTTATATTTAATTAAAGTTTAAAAGTTTATGTTATAAATAGTGATAAAATAAAGTTTAAGTTAAATATTTTATATATATTTTTATTAAATTTATTGAATCATAAAATAATTTTTATTTTGTTAAATGTACTCTAAAATTTTTTCAAAAATATATAAAATATTATTTGTTGTACCATAAATAATAACGTCAAAGTAAATATATACCTTGGTTCATTTATTTATTTATTTTAAAATATTTTTAAAATATAAATTTATTTATTATTAAAGTACTCATTTATGGAAATATTATAATTTTTTTTTTATATAATTGTTTTATAATATGGGAGCTTCATCAAGTACTGTTACTGCTGGAATAAAAAATCAAGTTGATGGAAAAAAGAATCCTTTATATAAATTTGCTGATGTCACAGGTAATGGTATATTGGCTGTTCTTGCTAAAGAAGTTCTAAAATCTAGAAGATATGAGTTACTTGATAATCAAATAAGAGAGGTAAAAATTATTTTTTATTATATATTTTTTTTATTAATTTTTTTTTTTAGAATATTGGTCAAATGTTGTATAATAATGGAGAAGGTGAAATGATTCCAATAGAAGAAATTATTGCAATAAGACATAAAGAAAGAACAGGAAATACATTTAATGCTCCTCCAAGTCAATTAAAAAAATTTATATGTTGGAGGATAGATTGTAGAGGTTCTGTTGGAGAGACATTATTACATGTTTGTTTTATTTCTGGACTACCACCACATATGAAACTTTTAGCACAACGATTATTGTATATTTTTCCAAAAATAATAAATGATTATTATATTTGTGATGAGTATTATGGTGAAACAGCACTTCATATGGCAATTAGTTCTGAAAATATTGAAGTAGTAAGATTTCTTTTAAAATGTGGTGCATCAGTAGATCAAAGATGTTGTGGTAATTTTTTTACAGCAGATGATCAAAAAGATACAAGAACAGATACAACAGAATTTGAACATGTTGAATTGTCAAGACATACTAGATATACAGGACATTTATATTGGGGTGAATATCCTTTATCATTTGCAGCATGCCTTTCACAAGAAGAATGTATTAGAATGCTTGTTGTTTATGGTGCTGATCCTAATTGGCAAGATACAAATGGTAATACAGTTCTTCATATTTGTGCAATTAGAGGTAATTGGGAGATGTTTGATTTATTTTTATCACTTGGTGCTAAATTACATATATTAAATAGGCAAGGATTAACACCATTAACAACAGCAGCTTACTTAGCTAAAAAAGATGTAAGTATTTTAATATATAATAATTATATTTTTTTTTTTTATAAAGATGTTTGTAAAAATTATGACAAAAGAAAAAGTAGTATTATGGACATATGGTGATGTAAGATGTTCACATTATCCATTAGAACATATTGATTCTATTGAACCATCATCTGGTAAAATTAATAGAAATTCAGCTTTAGCATTAGTTGTATATGGAAATACATCAGAACATTTAAATTTACTTCCAAATTTAATAGAAAAATTAGTTCATAAAAAATGGGTTACATATGGAAAAAAAACATTATATACACAATTTGCAATATATATTATTTATTTTATCATTGTATTTTCATGTTTTCTTATACGTCCAACACCTTTTGAAAGAGAAAAAGGAACATTAAAATTACCTTGTTTATTTAAAATGTCTTTCAAAAATAATCCTTTTTGGACACATAAACGATATATTGTAAGTTAATTAATTATAAAAATTATATTTTTTTTTATTAAATTTTAAAGATATATACTATATTAAATATTCTTTCAACTGTTGGAGCTGGTTTGTATTTATTACAAGCATACAGTCACATCAGAAATATTGGTCGTAAAATGTATTTTCTTTCATTATCAGGATTTCCAGCAAAAGCAATTTTTTTAATTTCATGTATCTTAATGCTTCTTACTTTTGTATTTAGGATACTTTGTATGCATGAAGTTGAAGATGTTATATGGATTATAAATGTTTTATTAACATCATTAATGTTTCTTTTTTATTTAAGGTTAGTTTATATAAATATATATATATATTTTTTTTATCAATTTAATTTTATATAATATTAATAATTATTATATTTTAGAGGTTTTAAATTAGTTGGACCATTTGTTTTAATGCTTTATAAAATTATAATAAGAGATCTATTAAGATTCTTTTTAATTTATTCAATAATTGTTATTGGATTTTCACAAGCTTTTTATATTATATTTATTGGTTATAAACGTATTAATGGTAAATCAACAATGACAAAAGAAGATACAAATATTATGGGAAATATATCAGAATCATATGTAAGAATGTTTATAATGTCATTGACTGAATTTTCTGTATTTTTTGAAGAATTACAACATTGTGATTTAACAACACTTGGTATAATTACATTTATGGTTTATATGCTTTTTGTAACATTACTTTTAATTAATATGTTAATTGCTATGATGACAAATACATATACAGAAGTATCAGAAAATAGTTTAGAATGGTTAAGACAATGGTCAGCTATTATATTAATGATGGAACAAAGTTTTACACCAGAAATGAGATTAAAATATCAAGTTCAGTATTCCTCACCTATGGAAGATGGAAAAAGAATTGCTTTACTAGTTAAACAAAGATTATCACAAGAATAATTAAAAATTATTTTATATTTCATATATTTTTACAATTTTTTTTTATAACTGATTTTCTTTTTTTTTTAATATGATTCTATATATTTTGATTCAAAATTGTTATATTAAATTAATTTTCCTTTTTTTTTAAATTAATTTAAATTAAATTAATTAACATTATTAAATTGTTTACAAAAATTGTTAATTATTTATGACAATAATTTTATTGTCATTGAAATGTACTAAGAAAGTGTAATCTTTTTTTTTCTAGTTTCTTAAAAAATTAAAAAATTTATCATTTTTTTTCATTAAAATAATTTTATCAATTATCAATTATTAAAAATTTTATTATTTATTCTTTGACATTTTCTTATAAAATGAATAAGAATAAAAATTGGTGTATCAGTAATTTTCTATTAATTTTTCTTTTTCTTGATAGATAACATAAGACATTTGTAAACACATTTATTAGTTAAGATCTTCAAAATGTAAAAAAGAATTTATAAATTATTCTTTTATTTTAGTTATATTATTATTATGAGATTTTTTCAAAAATTCTTGAGGGGGCGATAATCAAACTTTCTAACTTTTAATATTATATTAAAAAGTTTACGCTATTTCTATGTATTAGCAATCACTATTAAATATAATATTAACTTTTTAAAAAAGATATAATATATTTTATATATAAAATTTTATTGTTATATATAACTAAGAATAATTGTGGAAGAGGTAGTAAGAAATGATGAGTGATTAAACAAAACGACGGATGTAATGTAGATAAAAGAAAATATTATATTGTGGTAAAAGAAAATATTTTAATATAATTCGCAGAATTAGACACATATTTACACGTACAAATATTTCTTTCTTTTTTTTTTCTTTAATATTTTTATATATGATCACTGTTGAGGGTAAACTTTCTGCAACATTTCTCCTTCTTCTTTTTCTTTTATCAATCTGTTTGAGGATCTTGTTATAAGAAATACATTAGTATAACTTTATTATTCTTTATAATAAATAAAAGATAAATGTAATGGATGTCAAAGATAGAGAGAGTAATAAAAATTATCAAAGATATTTCAAATATTATCTTAACTATATAATATCTTTTACTGCCTCCCTGTATAATGAAAAACAAGATTATCTGTTGATACTACGCTTCTTTGTGTAAAGTAGGCTAACAAATCTTCAAGATTGTAAAAAGTGGTTGATTTTACTTGCCCCTTTTTATTGAGTAAAACTAAGATCGACTTCATATATCAGATCAGAATTCAGTTGAATCACTCTTCAGTCATCAACTAAATTGCAAAATGGTAAGTTTTATTTTATATCGCTCTTTGTTATATATTATATATCTATATATATATTTTTTTTCTTTATAAATATATATCTTAAAATAGTTAAAAAAAAATTTATATGAGCTATACACATATATATACATAAATAACAAAGAATGATATTTTTATAAAAATATTTGTTAAATATGTTATTTATTTACAGTCTAAAGCCACCAAAAAGAAGTCATCTAAAAAACGTGCTGGATCCGAAGCTACTGCTTTTGACCAAAAAACCATCCAAGAATTCAAAGAAGCCTTTGGAATTATGGATCAAAATAAGGATGGTGTTATTTGCAAGAATGACCTTAAAGATTTATATGCTTCTATGGGACAAATTGCTTCTGAAAAACAAATTGAAGACATGATCAAAGAGGCTCCAGGACCAATCAATTTCACTGTTTTCCTTACACTTTTCGGAGAACGTCTTACCGGAACAGATCCAGAACAAACTATTGTTGGAGCTTTTGCTATGTTTGATAAGAAAGAAAGCGGAAAAATCACTGAAGAGGAATTAGTTAAGATCCTTAAAAACAAAAGAGGAGAACCATTAGATGAGGATGAAATTAAAGCTATGTACAAAGGAAACCCACCAATTGAAGGAGGTAAATAAATTATATATTTATATTTTTTTTTAATATTATTTATTAATTATAGGTATGGTTGACTACAAAGCTTTTGCTCACCTTATCACCACTGGTGCTCAAGACGAATTAGCTAGTGCTTAAATATCATCAAGTGAAAATCCTAAACAAGATGATGAACTCATTTGTCTTAAATTTTTTTTTTTTGAACATCTTTAATTCCGAAAAATTGATTTTTATAATATATATTCACAAATAACAACGCAACTGATAATGTTTTTTTTAAATAACATCATATTCAGTCAACTAAAATGTTAAACAAATGTTTTATTTTATCTTATTTTTCAATCAGTAAAGATACATTTAGTTTCTTCAAATTTGATATATTTTTATTTGAGACATATTATTTATGATATTTTAAGCATATGTGCATTTTTATCATATATAATTTTTCGTCTTTTAGTTATTATTGTTAGTATATAAATATATATATATATATTAAAGTGGTCTTCTCTAACAATACTTTTAGTATTCATCTTATTTATAAATCATTTATTATATTTATATAAAGGTAATTATTTATAAAAACCAAGTAAATAATGTACATTAAACATTATATTTATCTCTAGCCGTTTTATAAGTTTTAAAGATCAAACAATAAGCAAACAATAAGTTATCAATAAATATTTTATCATTAATAGACATTGATATTTAAGTAGATATTTTTAGTGGCTATAAAAAAATAATGGTTTTTATGATCAATTGAGTGTAGGTGTAACATAGAATATATTTTTAAATTTAAAACATAAAAAATAACTTTTAAATTAATTTTTAAAATACAAATAATATATATTCTTTTGATAAAATTCAAGGTCTATAATATAATTTATATTGTTTCTCTTTTACCAAATTATAATATAAATTAAATATAATTAAAAAGAATTAAAATATATCAAAACATTAAAAAAATAGAATACATGTCCTTTTATTCTCTTCAAAAAATTTTACTTCATCTTTTTTTAATAGATAATAATATAATTTTTCTTCTAATTATTTTACAAATTTTCTTTTCAGTTACATTAATAAAATAAGAAAAATGCCTTTAATATAAAATTGTATAATTATACTTTACAAAAATTTTTCTATACTAGTAATTTTAATTTTTAAAAAAACATTTTGAAAAAAAAATTTATATATATAAAATTTTACTACACCCTTGATATTTTATTGTGATTTTTATTTTATTATAATTAAAAAATTAAACAAAAATACATGTTAGATTTAATGCTAACATTATTTTTAAAATTAAACATATTTATCACAACTATAAAAAATAATAACATTAATTTTTATCTTCATTGTTATCATCCATTTATCTTTTGGGTTAAAGAACAAAAAAATTTTATTGTGAATCAATTTCATTAGGATATATTTTTTTGTGTTTTGAATAATATTTTTTTTATTGAAGCAATAGTTAGAGGCAACTAATCAAATTCAGAGATTAATGGAGTTTGACAAATCATTAAATTTATTTTGCCTTTGCTATTTAGTATCAATCATGTATATCAAAAAATAAAATTGAAGTATTAAATTGAAATTATTTTAATTTTAAAGAAAAAATTAAATAATAAAATCAAAAAGTTGTAAAAGCAGCTGGTAACATAGATGGTTCTTTGGCCCATTCAACAATATCACCAGATGCAAATTTATAAAACACTCCAGCTCCAATTATTTGAATTAAAGAAGTAAGATAAAAAATGATATTCCATTCTGGGTATGTACCGTTTATTACAATTGAACCAACTATTAATGGAGATATCATACCAGGGAATGTTGCTAAAGTGTTTGATAAGCCCATTAATTGACCTGCAAATTGTGGAGCTATATCAATTGTGTTAACAGAAAATGCAGACCAAGGTAATCCTCCAGCACCTATTGATAAGACGATACAGAAAATTAATAATCCTGATGATGATGTAAAAGATGCTAAGATAAGAAATATTGCTTGTATTAACAATCCCCAACAACACATACATTTTCTTACTTTTTCAACAGGCCAATGTAAACGTTCAAGAAGTTTATCAGAAAACATTCCAGAATAAATTAAAATAAATCCCATTAACCAATATGGTATTGCAGAAAAAACACCAACTGTCTCAATTTTATAATGTGTTAAATCTTTTAAAATATTTGGAAGATAAGCTAACATTGTATAAAATCCCCAATTTTGACAAAAATGTGCTGCTATAATAGCCCAAACACTTTTTGTAATTAATGCTTGTCTCCAATTAAAATTAACATTACTTGGTGGTAATGTACTTGTTTTTATAAGTGCTAATTCATCACCAGTTATATATAAATCATCTTCTGGATTTTCTCTAATAATTTTTATCCAAAAATATGACCAAATTATTGAAATTATTCCAAAAAAATAAAATATCATTTGCCAACCAAATATCTCACCAATATAAGCAGATAATGATAAACTTATAACTGTACCAAAATAAGAACCAGAAAAAGCAAATGATGCTAAACGACTTTTTTCAGTATATGGAGCCCATTTTGCCCATATAGCAACCATAGCAGGATAAGTTACTCCTTCAAATAAACCTTCTAAAAATCTAATACTAATAATAACATATTTTCCAAGATAAGAAAGTGGTGGAGTTAAAACAGTAAGACAAGCTGTACCAAATATTCCTAATAAAAATATTTTACTCCCACCATATTTTGAAGATAAATAACTTCCAGGTATTTGTGTAAAAATATATCCATTAAAAAATGATGCTAAAATTAATCCTTGTGTCATCTTATCCCATTCAAAATCTGGTGTTTTCTATATAAAAATAAATATTGAAGATGTTTATAAAAAAAAAAGAAATGTATGTACTTACAGTTATCGTTATACTACCATTTTGAATATATTTAGGAGATGTCATCTCAATTATTGCGACACTCAAATTTGCCCTCATTGCATAAATGTTGACAAATCCTAGAAAAGCCATAAATGCTAATACATGTCTTCTTTTAATTTTTGGAATATCAAACCATTTTGTTATAAATGATGATTCACCAAAATATCTATTACCTAAAGAAGGTTTATTAAAGTTTAAAAAAATTTCCTCATCATCTGATTGGTCTTCACAACTCACAATATTTTGAATAAGCGTATACTCACCCATATAGAATGACAACACATAAACCCTAACGTGTCATAATTATTCCAAAAAAAATTGTAGTAAGAGATATATATAGAGTATATATATGTCAATTGG
Source organism: Strongyloides ratti (assembly GCF_001040885.1). Taxonomy (NCBI): domain Eukaryota; kingdom Metazoa; phylum Nematoda; class Chromadorea; order Rhabditida; family Strongyloididae; genus Strongyloides; species Strongyloides ratti. Next base: position 1,030,760 of record NC_037309.1, on the reverse strand, counting down.
TCATGTTACTTAAAAAAAAAGTTTCTTAACGTTACAAACTATATATAAAATTACAAATATTAATTACTGAGAAAAAAAAATATATATATTTAAATAAGAGATAAATATGAAATTTAAGTTTTATTTATAAATAACACCATAAAAATTTTACCTACCAAATTCATTAGTGTTGTCAGTTGTTCCATAGTTTTGATGTAAAACAGACATACTAAAAATATAATATTAAATTAAATGAATAAGCTTTGGAGAAAAAAAAAAATAACAAAAATATATTTGTATTGTTTAAAAATAATTTTTTATATTTTAAATACTATTATACTTAGGTATGTTGTAAATTTATTTTATATAAATTATAAATTTTATCGCTATTCATAAGCTTTTATTATAAAATTTTATACGTTATGCCAATAAATGCTTCCGATGAATAATATTTCTCCAACATGTTTGTTAATTTTAAATGGAATTAAATTTTTTTTTCATTTATATTCCTTTCTCAGTATCTCTTCCCATTTTATATTATAATGATAAAAAAAAGGGATATAATGTATATATGTTTAAATATTTATTATTGTAGAGGCATACATTCAAAAAAAAAAAAATTATTTATAGAAGCATTTTATATTTTGTATATTTTTAAATTTAATAATAATTATAAATCATTTTTTTTTAATCATTTTTAATATTTATTTTTAAAAATTAGTAATCTTTTCAGTGACCAAAAATTTTTTAAATAGAGGAAATTTTTAATAAGCATATGTGCTAATGCATTAATCTATAGTTATAAAAAAAAAAATCTTTTTACTTTATAGATGTCATTTGTATATAAATATATGTGAAGATTTTCACGTGAAGCGACTGGGAAAGACATAGTGTTTACAAAATAATTAATTTTCTACCATCCCAATTCAGCAAGATATTTTTACATTTTGAGAATTTTCAATGTAATTATAACTCCACCTTTGACATCAAACTTGTTTTGTTGGAGAAATGGTTTTTTTTTTATGAATTAAAAGTATAACACCTAAAGCGATGATACCAAAACATCTTTTAACCTTTCTATTTAAAGATTAAAAAAAACATTATTCACAGTTGTAGAATTACAAAAATTTTTATATATTCTTTATTATTTGTAATCTTATTTATGTTTAGGTCAATATAGTTATTATTAAAAGAAACACTACATTGGGTCAATGATTTTAAACATTTAGTTATTGTTTGCTATAACTAATCTATAAACTTTATAATATTTTTATACAACTTTATAAATTCATTGACGTTACCTTTTATTCATCCTTAAAATGAAGATATAATCGTTCTAGTTTTGAATAAATAATCAAATTGTATTGAAATATGTTTTGATATAATTTATCACTTTTATAGGTAGATTTTTATTTAATTTTTTTTTTAAAATAGAAATGAAATATAATAATGTACTTCAATTATATGTTTTAAAAAATCATATTTAAATATTATAACTTTATTGATAATAAAAAAATAGATGTTTTATTTATGTTAGTATAGTAATCATTAAGTGTATACAAGATTAGTCATTTTATTTTCATAATAAATTACCAAATATATATATTATTCTTTATTTTTATATATTATTGTCCTGTGATAGTAAATACAATCCTAAAAAAGAATAAAATATATATATTTTTTTTTTGTAAATATGCTCTCAATTACAATAAAATAAAGTTGTAAACATGTTTTTATTTTGACTATTAATTAGTCCAAATTTTTATTTTTATGACAAAAAGATGTGTTGTTCCCTTTAATTACCTTCAAATATAAAAGAGAAATTTTTTTTTTGACAAAGAAAATTTAATTGTTGAGTACATTTCGTTTTTAGACTTTTTTTTTTCGTTGCAATATTATTTTTCTACACAATTCATTGTTAAAGTATGTAATGTTATGATATATAGTTACAATTACTTTCTTTTTTTTTTTAATAAAAAGTATAAAAGAATTTTATTTAATCTACTATAGTTTTAATGTCACTTCATTTGTTTTATAAAATATTAAATCATGTTTCCAATAAATAGAATAGTAGATATTTAAAAAATGATAACTTTAATTTTCCTGAAATGTTTACTAACATATAGTTTGTTTTTAAATTATTGTTATTTTAAAATATATAAGTTATAAAAATATAACATTATTTTCTTATGATATTGATTTCTTTTATAATATGTTGTGTAAAAACATTTTTATCATACAAGATAACTATAAATAATATTTAAAATTTTCTTTGATTGATTAATTTTGTAGAATATATGTTACAAATAACCAATTATTTAAAAAAAATTTGCCCTTTGAAAAGATATTTTTTAATATTTTACAAAGTGTAGATTTTGGGGAGAATGAGGTATCCTTATATCTATATAATAGTCTCTCTATCTTTTTCAAACATTATTTGTAAAAAAAAATTAAAATAAAAATTATTTTTGTTATATTTATGTATTACTCTTTTCTTTTTACTAGAAACATCTAGAAAATAAAATAAAAAAATATAATATTTATTCATATGCATTTCTCATGACTTTTTCATTATACTAAGATAAAGTTATTTGAAAGTTTAATACTTGCTAGTTTTAACTATATTTTTTAATCTGCATATTTTATTATCACTGATATCTGTTTTTTTTGTATTTAGATTGAAAAAAAATACAATACTGTTATTGTTATAATGGTTGCTGAAACTAGTGCCTCCAGTTTAATAATAGAAGAAAATAAAGAAACTCCAATTTCTAATTGTAATAATAATCTTAAGAATTCCTATCATACTACTTCTTTACCATTTGAAAGAAATCCATCCGAAAAAATTGAAACACCTGAACAAAGTACGACATTATTAGAAAAGGTATGTTTTTTTTTATTTTTATTTTTATTTTTATTTAAAAATAAATTTACATAACTATAAATATATTTGAAGAAGAAGCATTTTGTAATTACTTTTTCCTTTTTATATATATTATATTTATTTTTTTGTTATTAGTTTAACATATTTTTTTTAATTTTAATGATCATAACTTAAAAAATTAATTGAAAATATGTTTAATTGAAAACAAAGTTTTAAAGTTTTAGCATTGATTTTTAGCTTAAAAAAAGTTTGGATATAATAACTTTAAAAAAAAAGATATATTTAGATATATTCAGTTTGTATGTTTGCAAAATAATTATTAATTAATAATAATAATAAAAAAAGAAAAATTAGATATATTTTATAATTCTTTATATATATAACTTTATTTTTAATAAAAGCCATATGTATGTTCTTAATATATTCTTGTATTTCTTTTCAAAGTTGACCTATTTTATTAATTAAAATTTTATCAATCTTTAATAAATTAATGAAATTTATTTTGTCCAATTACTTGCTTAAATTAATCAATATGTTATTAATTATTATGATTAAATAACAATTTTAGTTAAAAAATGTACATAAAAATGACAGATATGTATCAATGAATAATAATAATCTATTCTTAGAAAAATTTTTTATTATTTAGTTATTATTTTTATAATTTATATAGTGTAACAATTATTGAAATATATAAAATTGACTTACTTCACATATAATTAAATAAAAAAATTTTTTTTATTTGTTTAAAAATTAAATGCAAATAATTAAAATAAACATTTTTAGGAGCTTTCTCAGCTTTTAGTCAAATTGAATATTGACAATCAAGTATTTTATAAAGATAGTATTGATAAATTTATAAGTGATTGTTGCGCAAAATTGCATGAAATATGGAAATCAAGATGTCAAAGTTCTGAAATTGCTTTCAAAGGATTAGTATGTATACTTGAATATTGTTTAGTATTCCCACTTATTCGTTATGATGCATTTGAAGAACTAATTAATACAATTGGTTTTAGTTCAATACTTTTTTGGAAAAATACTGTTCCACTAGTTTATGAATCTGATTTATCTACTGGTACACAATATAGAGATTCATTATTATTTTCACTAGAATTGTATGATGTTAATAATGGAAAAAATAAGGTCAGAGAATTGTATGCTGCTGTACCAGGAATGCAACAAAGTCTTCTTGGTATGCATGCTAAAAGATTTAGTGAACGTTTTAAATTTATTCAACATTTAAGAAGTAGAAGATGTTCCAAAACTGTTAGTTCTGCTAATTCTTTATCAAATGAAGATATTTGTATAACAGATAATGATAGTTCTAGTGATGGTCCTGATTTAGATCAAGTTCCATTAGAAGGTGGTGGATTAGCTGATATTGCTCAAGAAAAGGGTCGTGTTATAAATGTTTCTAATGCACCACCAGTTAGTGTTTCAAGAAGACAAAGTGGTTCATGGGAAATTAAACAAGGTAGTGGTGGTTTAGTTGCTTGTGTTGATCCTGTTATGTCATCTGATAAAGAAAATATATGGTTAGCTAATTTAGGTATTAATGTTAATTCACAAAATGATAATGAATCTGTAGATGGAAATCAAAGTTCAATTTTACCATCAACAAATTCATTAGGATTACCATTAATAAAACAAGCAAAAGCAGGTGATGTTTTTCATGTATTGGCTGATGATAAGAAAAAAGAAGATGATGTAGAAGATCCGGTTGAACGTGATATGAGTTTATTAAATGTTTTACATGATTATAATAAAAGTAGTTATAAATTGAATCCTGTCATTGTTACACAAGATGATTATGAAGCATATTATGGTGGAATATCAAATGGTCTTTTATGGCCAGCTCTTCATAATTTACCTGAATATATTGTAGCAGATTATGATAATATTACTATATTAAAAAGTCATTGGTGTGCATATGTAAGAGTTAATTATCAATTTGCTTTAAATGCTGCTAGAAATAGTAGACAACAAGATTTTATATGGATTCATGATTATCATCTTATGTTAACAGGACAAATGATGAAAAGTCTTGATTCATCATTAGAAGTTGGATTTTTCCTTCATATACCATTTCAACCACCAGATAATTTTATGACAAAATATCGTGTTGTTGCTGAACCTATTGTTCGTGGAATTTTACGTTTTAATAAAGTAGGATTTCAAACACATCGTGATCGTCAAAAATATGTTGATATTGTACAAAAATATATTACACGTGTTAAAATTTCATATGATGGTGTTGTTGATATTTTTATGGTAACATATGAAGGTTCAACATGTTCACTTGGAGTATTTCCAGTATCAATTAAAAACCAAGATTTTATTGATATCGCAAAAAATATCACAAATATAGAAAGATCACATAATATTAAAAAAGAATTTGCATCTAAATGTGCACCTGATGGTAAATTATTTTTTTCTGTTGAACGTTTTGATTATACAAAAGGAATTCGCCAAAAATTATTAGCATGGAAAAGGTATTTTGAAAAATATCCAGATCGTATTGGTAAAGATACATTATTTCAAGTTGCTGTAACTAATAGGAGAACAGTTGAATCATATAGAAATTATCAAGATACATGTATGAGAATTGCTCAAGAAATTAATGATACAATAAAATCAGATAAATATAAAGAATGGCAACCAGTTATTTTTCAAACTAACGGTTTAAATAGAAAAGATCTTATTGCTCATTATCTTGCTATGGATGTTGGTGTTGTTACACCTATTAAAGATGGTATGAATTTAGTTGCTAAAGAGATGATGATATGTAATTCAAAAGCAACATTAGTATTATCGTCTGGTGCTGGTACGGAAGTTCAATTAACAAATGCAGGATTATATAATGATAATGAAAAATGTTATTTCCGTGTTGAAGATATTAATAATACAGATGAATTTGCTAATATTTTTTATCAAGCTGCATCACAAAGTGCAGAAGAAGTATTATGTAAAGGTTTAAAGATTAAAACATTTTTAATGCAACATGATATTGTGGAATGGAGTACATCATTTTTAGATCCATCATGGACACATGAAGTAATAAGAGTATCTGAATTAAAAACATTATCTGATTTTTATGTTCTTATGGAAAAAACATGTAAGCTTAGAAGACAAATAGTTGAAAATATTCTTAAAGGTATTGCATTAAAAAGTCATTTTGATATTTCATTAAAAAATGCCAAAGAAACACTTGAAAAATCAAGTGTTGATGAACATTTTTTACTTTTAAAAACAGAATCAATTTCTTTGGATGGTTCATGTGTTATTGCTAAATTAGATATTAATGATCAACTTCAAGAACTTAATAAAGATATTGAATTTTTACGTTTTATTCAATCAGATAATGTTAATAATGTTGAAGAATTTGTTGCAACATTATCAAAATATCATCCAATTTCTGATGAAGCATTTGAAGAAGAAGTATCAAATGCTGTTGATATTCTTACAGAAGGTGATCATTTTGATCATTTCTTTACTGATAGAGATGGTACATTAAAATCATATTGTTGTAGTTATGCTTCAAGTATTCAACCAGCATATTCTGCTGTTATACAAGCACAATTTGCTCGTAGATGTGCACAATTTTGTGCAATTGTAACAACAGCACCTTTGCTAAATATTGGTATATTAAATGTAAGTACAATGCCAGAAGGATATTATGTTTATGGTGCTTCTGGTGGAAGAGAATGGTATATGAATCCATCTGTTCAATTTAAAGATAGTAAAATTGGGCATGATGAATTGGAACTTTTAGATAGTGTTTTTGATAAATTAGAAAAAATAATTGAATTACCTGAATATGAACATTTAAAATGGATTGGTTCTGGTTTACAGAAACATTATGGACATATTACAATTGCTTGTCAGGATAAAAATGAAAGTATTTCTGATTCAAGTTCACAAAAATTACTAGAAATTGTTAAAAATATTGTTAATGAAATTGATCCTATTGAGGAAACATTAGTTGCTACAATGGATAATATAAGAGAAATAAAAATATGTATAAAATCAGATAATTGTGATCTAATATTTAATAAAGGAAATGGTATAATGTTAATAAAAGAAAAAATGGGATTAAAAATACATAAAGGCAATATTCTTATATGTGGTGATGCTATAACTGATTTACCAATGTTAGAAGAAGTTCTTAAAATATCACCTAAAAATGTTTATACAATTTGGGTAACAGTAGATGAATCATTAAAAACTAAAGTCGCTGAAATGTGTAAAATGTATGGAAATGAATTTTATACATTTGTTTCTTGTCCAACAGTTTTATTAGCGGCTATGGCACATGCTACAGTTCGTGATATACGTATAAGACCACATATTCTTGAACTTGATGATTATACTTAATTATTTTTTTATATTATGTCATGCGATAATATATTTGCAAACATTTACGTACTTTTTTTTTTTAAAAAAATCTATTAACCATTTATATATATGGTATTATTTTTAATTGTATTTACTCATATATTAACTATCATTTCATTTTGTCATAATAGTTGAACTGATATGAAATTAATAAAATTTTTACCACTACTAATTATTTTTTATAATCTTTATTTTTTGGTTTTTGGTATTTAAAAAAATAAAACAAATATTAAAAAGTTATTTTTATGATTAACAAAATTTGTTAAAATAATAAGATTTTAATACATGGTATTTTTAAAAGTGATACTAAATAATGAATGATTTTTATTTAAAAAAAATAACAAATTAAAAATTGGAAAGTAATCAAGTTATTTTTTATCTCTAATTTTATCTTTTTAATGTTATTAAACAAGTTTAAAAAAAATTATAATTATATTTAGTATCATAATAAATCTTAAGAGAATTGTTTTTTTTTAAAAAATAAAAACAAAAAAAATTTGTCAATTTTATTTGTTTGAATGAGTAAAATAAAATGTTTATACCAAAAATTTAAAAATAATTGCTTGTTGTGGACCAATGGTTAAAGATTGTGAACTTAAATCTACTTTTTCTCTAACATCATATGTTTCATAAGCTTTAGTTGTCAATGCAAATATTTGAGAATTTTTTAGTGTTATTGATGATGCCCCTGGAATTTCATCTAATGGTAATGTTGTTGTTTCTTTTCCAAAATTAGCTGCACAAACATAAACATGTCCTATTGGTTGCCTTTGTTCATCTGTATCAAATCGTGAAATTGTAAAAGCTTGTTGTAGTCTTGTTCCAACATATGCTTTACCATATTTAAAAGCATCAACTCTTTTTTTTATTTTTGCGATTCTTTTAAACATTCTTAAAGGACTAATAGTATTTTTTAATTGTTTTTCCCAATTTATATTTTCAATATCTGTTTGAACTGGAATAATTGAATTAACTGCTTGTGTAAAACCACCATTTATTGTATCATCCCATTGCATAGCACTCATCTGACTTACATTTTTATATTCATTATTATTTTTTAAATTTTTAATACCAATTATGTCACCATAATAAAACATATTTGATCCTGGTAACATCATTTGTAACATTATTAATATTTCACTATGTAATCTAGATTGTACTCTTGTTGAAAGACGTGTAGTTGAAGGATTTCCAAATTCCCATATTGGTACTATTTGTGGATTATTATTATGGAAAATAAGAATATCAGATAATATTTCATTAACACAACCAGCAACAGTTGATTCTAATTTATAACATATTTTACTATCTTTCTCTACATTTCCTAATTCATAATTTATAAGAGCATCCAAACCACCATTAATACCTAATTGTTTTTTTTCATTCTCTGTCATATCATCAGCAGATGTAAAGATAAAAATCTTTTTATCTTTAATATCTTCATTTTCTTGTATATAATTGTCAATTTCATTTTTTAATTCTTGAAATACTTCAACAATTTCAGGAAAATCAGGTTTTGTAGCATCAAGAGATCTTGCAATATATTTTGGTGATGATAAATAAAAACCATCAATACCTTTTTTAATCCAAAATTTAAATACCTCATACATAGCTTCTTTTAAACCAGAACTTTTCCAATTTAATATTGGACTATTTGGTTTGTCTTTTTTATGCCAATATAATATATTTGTATCTTCATAATTTGAGGCATATTGTGATTTTTCAGCATTTTGTTTCCAATAGTAAAAATCAGAGTAGGATGAATTTTCAACACTTGATCCTTTAGAACTTTTTTTAAACCATATATGTTTATTACTAGTAACTGAGATAGGTATTTCTATAATAACATAAATTCCTTTATCATGAGCAGATTTAATAAGATTTTCAGCATCCTCCAAATTTCCATATTCTGTATTAACATCAAAATAATCAATTACTTCATTATCATCTTTATTAATCTTTAAAAATGGTCTAGGAAAGATAGTATCAATATTAATCTTCTCTAAACTAGATAATTTTTCATTTATTCCTTTAAAATCACCCAAACCATCTGCATCGGAATCTTTAAATGATGGTGTCCATATTTGATAAATCAATGATTTTTCCCACCATTCTAAATTTCTTTTTTCTCTTACATTTGAGCATGGTGGATTAAGAAGTATCAATGCAACTATACCTCCAACCATTGCTAACCATAATAACCAAAATAATACATAAAGAAATATTCTTATAATTTTCCATGTACGATCCTCACCATATGGTGCTAACTCTTCTGCAGTTAAACCATAACTTTCATTCATTTTATCAGGCTTATTTTTATCATCATTTTTAGAAATAAATGGTTTAGTAGCATTATTAGATATTTCAATATCATCATTATTCATATTTTGAAGAAACATTTTATTATTGACGGGATTATCCTCAACTGCTGTTATATAACTTTCAGTTTTTTTCCCTTTTTCAAATAAATAAGGACTAGTCATTGTATAAACCTAAAATAAATAAATTTTTAAAAATTTATTATATGTATATATTTATAAATATCTATTGTTATATAAAAATGTCATTTTTATATTAAAAACAAAATAAAAATATATTTAAAAAAAATAATAAATAAATAGAATCGAAAAAAAAATATGTATGAGATTGATGATAAAAATGTTATTTTTGTTTTTATAGATAAATATTTATTTGTATATCGATTTTTTCATGTATATTTACTTGAATTTATGGAACTATATACTACTTAGCTTGCGCATATAACATAATAATAGTTCTATAACTTAATAGTTATAAATAATGATAATATGGAAAAGATAAAATAGCCATTATCACAGTATTGATATTTATATTAAGCCTAACGATAATCATTATTCATTATTAAATGGAAATTAGACAAATATTGTCAATATAAATAATGATTATTCTTTTATCAAGAAATGAAAAAAAAAATGTTAATGGAAAACATATAGTGATAAAATTGCATTATAATTACGTTAAAGTATGGATATTTATATACATTAAAAATTTCTTCTGTTTTTAATAAAATATAATCTTTTATATAGGAATGAAGGTAATGATACATTTTAGTTTTTAATTATTGTCTTTAAACTATTTGAAATGTAAGAAGGCTAACAGAAAATATATGTAGTGTTAAATTTTTAATAGTTAAGAGTTGCAATAAATAATAAATATAATCTTCTTAAAATTCTTGTTTTAATTTTATGATTTATTATATGTTTGAATAAATGTTAAATATCATAATGTAAGGTATTGTTAATAATTTGGTAATTGATATACTTTATTTTAATATATATATATGTATATGTATAATTCTTATAATAAGATAAAATTTTATAATAAATCAAATCTAAGATAATATTATTTAATAAGTTATAACATTTTTTTGAATTTTTTAAAAAAAATATTACAATTATTTTGTTAAATATAAAGGATTGAGTAAAAAAAAATGTATAAATATTTTAAAAATGAACTAAATACTACGTCATTTTAATGTAGTTAAAAAGAGAGTAAAATGTTATTTATTGTAAAACTAATACTCTTTAAAATTAAAAAGTAGTTATTCAAATAATTTTCATTTACACTACACATTACAAGACATTTTATATTTATTTTATTTTTCACCCACGGAAAATGTTAAAACTTTAATATTTCTATAAATAAGGTAATCTAAAATATGGCTTTTGTATCCCTCTTACTATTAAAAATCATTTTATCGTGTAGGTCTTTAAAATTGAAACTTGTATTTTAAATAAAAAGAATAATAAGATTTTTTATATCTAAAACTAGATGTAAATAATTTAATGATTAGTAGATTTAATATATATTTATTAGCAATAATAATTAATATTCTTTTTTTTTTAAAAATAAAATATTTAACATTGAATAAATTACCAAATAAACTAATATAAACCCTTTTTTTTAATTTTGTTTCAACTTCATTAATTTTGATAAATATTGTAATTAACTATCTATAATTGTCATTGAGGCGTTAGGTTTATAGGAAAAAAAATTTATTCAATGAGACACATTTAAATTAAATATCTTGAGTAAATTTATTTCCTATAAAAGAATTGATTTATTGTATTGAAAATTAAGGTCGAGTGGTAAAATTTAATTAAAAGAGACATTAAAGTTTTTTTTATTTGAAATTTTTAAATTAAAATTGTAAAAATTTGTTAATGCTATTATTTTGTACATATTTTTACTTTTTCTAAAAATATGTACATTTTACTTTAAAACATCCTTCATTATATATATAATTTTTTTTATCATACTATCTGTTCCATTTTAAAAGTTAATTTATTAATTTAAAAATATTTTATTACTAAATATAAAAAGTTTATCATAAACGGTATCTTATCTTTTTATAAAGAAATTTATACATATATATATATATATATATATATATATATATACAAATAAATTAATATTTCCAAAGTAATTAATATATAAAAATAAATATAATACTAATTATCGAAAAATCAAGCATGCAAAACCAAATATTTTCTATATTAACATAGCAATTTTTATTGCCAATTCAATGTGATAATAAATGCTTAATATAACATAAAGATTGATTTCTAATAACTTTTTATTATTTTTTTAAAATAATTTTATATCTACAAAGTAATAATAAATTATTATTACAATTTATTATCTTTTCTATGTAACATAATTCTTTTGATAAAAACCTTAAAATTGTATACATTATTATATATCATATAAAAGACTTTTTTTATATAATATTTTAATACTAACATTTTTCACATTCATATATCATTATTTATCTTTTACCAATATAAATTTAAAAAAAAAATATTTCAAAAGTTTTTTTTTTCTTTTAATAATCAGGTTTATTCTATGTCACATAAAATTTTTTTTTCTAAATTTGAATTTCTTAAGAAAAATGTAGAAATTTTTACAATCTAATCAAAAGTAATATATTAATCATTTGTATAAAAAAAAAGCTACTCATTTACTTTTTTCTTTAATAACAATTAATAATTTTTATACTTTTCAAATAAATATTACTAAAAAAAAAGTTTAAAATTTCTTTATTGGTAATTATATTTGTTTTGTTAATTAGACATTCTACATACATACAACTTATATGTTAGCTTTTATACTTTTGTTAAATAAATAAAACTTTTTTTTTAAAATAAACCTTGCGCATTTCTCATGATTCAAGTTTTTTCATTTGATATTAAATTATTTTACTCTATTATAAGTATATAGATATATATTGTAAATTGATTATATATCTTCTCATTTTATATTTATTAAATTATATATATATATATGATAATATTTGTTATCTATAATTTGTATATTAAACTTTTTAAGATCTGTTTATAGTATTACAGCAGTCTTGCCATTATTATATTATAATTTTTTTTTGTACCTTTTATTAAAACTGTCTATTTATATAGTGTTTCAATTGATGAATTAATATATCTTCTTTACTTTCAATTGACCTTCCTGTTGTGGGCATTTACTCACTATGCCATGGTCATCTATAACATTTGTTTAAAGTTTTCTTTTGACAGTACATTTACTTATTTATATGAATATATATATATATATAATATTATTATTTTATTTCCAAAAAAAAAAAAATTTTTTTTTTAATATTATAATATATTTTTAAAAATTATACTTGTTATATTATTGATAGTTTATAAATATTAAATTAATAATTTGTATGTTATATATATTTATACATATATATATAGACTTTTACTAAAGATTTTTTATTTATAATATTATAATATGTACATTTTTCCAAGATTATTATATATATTTAAAAAATCATTTTAAAAATATTATTTTATTTTAATATCAATTTTTATCTTTTTTACTATTTGTTAAAACATAGTAAAAGTTTCTTAAAGTTAATATTAGTCCTAAAAAATATTGAATATCAGCTGCTATATATTTATTATATGTATAGAAGCTATGTGGTTGTCGTGTCTGTCTTTTCGATAATTCGCATTTATCTACACTGCAATGTGTATACATTTCCACATACATATGAACACTCAATAAAATAATGGTTTGTTTTGTTAAATTTTCTATTTCTTTACTTCAATATATTTAATTATTTAGAATATCAGCTGATTACTATTATATATATTAATATCTTTATAAGTAATTAAATTTTTATCTTTTTATTTTAAATATTATAATTATAATAAATGATAAATTTTATATTATACCTTTTATCAATATTTTACTTTTATTTTATTTATTTTTTTTTCTTTTTCTTTTTTTTTTATCATTTCTCATTTTTTAATTATATAATAAAAATTATTTTTGAGATATTTTAGAATTTTTTTTTTTTTCAATTCTCCCAAAATTAACTTGCCAAAAAGAAGATATTTTTAACTACTTTGTAATATAATAAAAATTAATAAAATTAATAAAAATAATATTTCTTATCTAAAATGGATGCTGATGGTTTTAAAACACCTACGAAAATCCCAGAACCTATTACACCAAAGAAAAGTGATTATATGTCACCGAAAATACCTATGACACCACCAAAAACATTTATTACGGCTGTAAGTTAAAAAAATATTTTTTATTTATCTTATGGTTTTTTTTTTTTTGTAATTTAGGATGGATCACCTGCAACAACGCCATCTAAATATAGACCAGATGGTGGTGATCGTTATATACCATTACGTGAATCAACAGAAGATTGGGAAGTAAGATATAATGCTCGCAATAGGAATTGTATTTTTGAAGCACCTGAATCAGGATATGTATTAAAAAGAAAAAAAAATATGTCGGTATCACAAAGAGCTCATATACCATATTCGGCTCCTTTTCCACCAATATTTCCTGATAATTATCAAAATGAAAATAAAAATGAATGTTTAGTACATAAAGCTTTGCTCCGTAATGAAATGTTAAAAGATGAGATTGATGATATAAGATCAGAAAATGAAAGTGTTGAAATTAATAAATTATATCCAATTAGATATCAACCATTATTTAATTATGGTCCAAAATCAATATATAAAAAGAAGAATGATGAATTTACTCCAAAACATGTTAATGATTGCACTATACCTTTAAGTGAATCAAGTTTACGCCTTTTAAGGTCACCAAGAAAACCTCAAAGAAAAGTACCAAAAAATCCATATAAAGTTTTAGATGCACCTGAATTACAAGATGATTTTTATCTTAATCTTGTTGATTGGTCCGCCAGAAATATGCTTTCTGTTGGTTTAAATTCTTGTGTATATTTATGGAGTGCATGTAATAGTCAAGTAATTAAATTATGTGACTTAGCATCTGAAACAGACACTGTAACATCTGTCCAATGGACAGAGAAGGGTGATTTACTAGCTGTTGGAACAAATAAGGGCACACTTCAAGTATGGGATGTACAGGCAAATAAAAAAGTTAATGATGTATTAGGTCATTCAGCTAGAATTGGTTGTCTAGCATGGAATAATGATGTTATATGTTCAGGTTCAAGAGATCGTTTTATTATTCAACGTGATATGCGTGTACCAAATGGAAATGAAAGAAAATTAGCTGCACATAGACAAGAAGTTTGTGGATTAAAATGGTCTCCTGATAAACAATATCTTGCTTCCGGTGGTAATGATAATCAATTACTAGTTTGGTCATTACGTAAACCTGATCCAGTTCAAGTTTATAATGATCATAATGCAGCAGTTAAAGCACTAGCATGGAGTCCTCATCATCATGGTGTATTAGTTTCAGGTGGAGGAACAGCAGATAGATGTCTTCGTTTTTGGAATACTCTTACAGGTCAAGCAATGCATTGCATTGATACGGGATCTCAAGTATGTAATGTTGCTTGGTCAAAACATAGTTCAGAACTAGTTTCAACACATGGATATTCATATAATCAAGTTATTATATGGAAATACCCATCACTTCAACCAATAACAAAATTAACTGGTCATCAATATCGTGTACTTTATTTGGTATCTTTTAAATTATTATATAAACAGTATAAACTAATTTTTGTTTTTATAGGCTATGTCTCCTGATGGCGAATCAATTGTTACAGGAGCTGGTGATGAAACATTACGTTTCTGGCACGTATTTAGTAAATCTAATCAACAAAAACATGTTCGTTCAAAACTTAACATTTTTACAAGCATTCGATGAAAAGAAAAATCTTATTACTAAATAGATTAAAAAAAAACAAAATTGATCTTTTAATAGATAAAAGCGAAGCACCACATCATAAGTGAGCGGTCGCAAAAGCAAAGATTTAAGGAGAAAATTAAATTATTTTATAAAACAATACTAGAGATTGACATTTAATATAATAACGGCACAAAAGATTTTTACTAACAAATTTATTTACATTTTGGTGTGATAAAATAAAAGCTTCAATACGTATAATTTTAATTTTTTATTACTTTGAAATTTAAAAAATATTTTATACTCATCATCATTATATTTTTTTCTTTATTAATAATTAAACATTTTCATTTCAATTGCGAGTAAAATTATTAAATGTTTGAAGTCAATTCTTAAATAAAAAAAGAGTTATTTTATTATTTTAACAATTTTATATTTATAAATTAACTATTAATAAATGATAACCATATAAATATTAAAAAATATAAAAGTTTAATTTACTATTTAGTCTTAATAAAATTTATAATGATTAAAAATAAAAAAAGAACATTTTTGTAATGGTATTTATAAGATGTAGATTGTAATACTTGTATATCTTTTTTTGAATATTGAACAGTTAACTATTGGAACAACAAAAGGAATTACTGATTAAAAGTGATTATAAAAGGAGAAACATATCATAAAAAAATCACTTTATTATCTGCCAACAATATAATTTACAAGATATTTTATTGTTATTATTTTATTACTTTTTAGGGTTATTTTTATATAAGAAATTATCTTAGTTTGAGAAAATTACTCAAAAGATAAGGAGAAAATTTATAATAATTTATAACAATAAATTTCTATAATAAAATGTAGGTTGAAAATTTTTAATAATTAATATCAATATATTCATAATTGGTCAAATATTATTATAATGATAATAAAATCTTAACAAACTTTTTATACAAATAATTGTCAATATTTATCTTAATTCTCAAATTTTATTTATATAAAATAAAATAATTTCTTTTATAGCGAAAAAGTGTGTTATAGTGTTACTTTGTACTCTACTAAATTTCGAGATTGCAGGACGTTAACATTTATAAAAATATATTTTCTATTGAAAGAAAAGAAAGTAAATTTTAAAGTAACTAAAATATGTTTTTTTTATTTTTAAAAAGAAAACTAAAATGTATGATGATTGTATTTATTTGTAAAAAAAAAATATAAAAGTATTTGTTATCAATTAATTATAAAAATAAAAATTTATTAAATGAAAAAATATATATAATCTGAATATTGTTTTATAAACATGATTATTACTATTCACTATATTTCCTATTTACTTTAAAAACTTTTATATACTAGATGGTTTAAGAAATTTTTCTGGGATTGGTCGAAATAATATGTTATTCGAATTGTTTGAGGTACCATTTTTTATAAAATTGTTGCTTTTTGGGGGACCTAAAAAAAATAAGTTAAAATTTTTTTTTATATATTTCATTACTAACAGATATGTTTTGATTTCGGTGTCGTTGTTTTTCCTTGTAAAGATTGAACAGATCGTGTTGTAGAATTTTTTTTTCCATCTTTTCGTGGTATCTTTTCTGATTTTAAAATTCTACCTTTTCCTTTTTTTGTGGTAATAGAGGGAGATTTATTTAATTGTTTTAAATTTAAAGATGATTCATCTAACTTACAACTATTTTTTTGTAAATAACATTGATTTCTAAATGAATTTTTTGATGATGGGAAAATATTTGACTCATTAGGAACATTTACCAAAGATTTTGTTAAAAAGTTGTTTTGACTAGTTAGTTGTATGTTATTTTTATTTGGTGAAAGTAAAATTATTTGCGAAAAATCTATAATTAATTTATTTCCTGTTTAAAGTCTATTTTATATAATTTACCTTTATTCATTACTTTGTTATTAATTGGTGACATCTTCTTTAATGTTATTCCTGAACTTATAGTATATTTTCCATCAGGTACTATAGTAATATTCCCATTTTCAATATTCATTGTCAAAGATGGTTCAATCTCAATAGTTTTAGCTTAAAGAAAAAAAAAAAAAAATAACTTATAATTAAATAAACATACATATATTTACTCGATTATCAATGTCTTTGTTTTTGGGAGATTTTGCTGTTGGTACTTCCATTATTTTAATTGAAACATCATAACTACTTAACATTACATGTTCTAGTTTAACAAATTGATATTTATCATTTTTTACAATAAACTCTAATTTGTATTGAGAGTTGTTATCATTGGTTTTTGATTGATTAGATATTTTAAGGTTATTAGAAGTGGTAACTTGATTATTATTTTTGGTAGGATTAAATAGTTCAACTTGATTTATTTTTCTTTCTAAAGTATCTTGATTTGCCTCATTTATTAATTTGTTATTAAAAGAAATAGTATCATTATTATTATATGTACTATTACATTGTTGTAAATTTGTAAATTGATTGCATTGAACATCTTGATAAGTTTGTGAATCTATTAAAAAAAAATATTTATTAAATATTAATTAAACATACTTTCTAATATTGTATTTTTATTTAAAGAAACTGGATAATTTAATGGCTTATTATTCATTTTTTGTACTACAAAAGAATTTGGTTTAATTTCATTATTTTTTTTAACTCCATTTACAGTATATGTTGGAATTAAACCAGTAGAAAAAATTTGCCCTAAGATTATAAAAAAAAACAAAAATAATAAATATGTTAAAAGTATTAATTAAACATACCAGCACTTGGTGAGGCTTCCATTTAACAATAATATTTATTTTACCTAAAATTGATAAAAGAAAAAAGTATATTAAAGAAGTGTGGTTAAATCATTATAAAAATTTTAAAAAGATCAATAAAAAGAAAACATTTATTGAATAAGTTAATGTTATGAAATATGTTTTTATTTATAACATGATTCTAAAACTTTTTATATTATAATATATATAAAAAATATATATATATATATGAACATATAAAAAACGAAATTTATTTTGTCTAAAGAGGTAATTATTAACAATTTAAATATTTTAAATGAAAAATTTTTATATTTTATAATCTATCATTTTGTAATTTTTATAATGATTATTTCTATTTACGTAATGGTATAACTATAATATTGTGTTACCTTACACTTGTATAATATATTTATAGTAATTAAATAATTTCTTAAAATACATTTATATAAAAAAATTTAAATATTAATTATGAGGATTGCAAATAAAAAAAAAATATTTTAAATTAATTATTTACGAGATAAATGATATTGACAAAAAAAAAATTTATTTTCTACAAATATAATTAATAATATTTTATAAAGATAATTATATAAAAATAAAAATAATAGGATTTATAAATTTTTAAGGTAAACATAAGAATAAATATACTAACATTATTATAAAATTATTTTTTGTAACATGTATTTGTAATAATTATATTATCTTTGTTGTAACAAAAATATTATAAATAATAAATTTAATGAAAAGTTTTAATTATGAAATAATTTTTTTAAATAAATATATATAATAAATATTTTCTTTGAGTTTATACTTTACAATTATTTTAAAAAATATTAAATTTAAATAGGTTTTATATTAAAATTATGCAAAACTTATCCTTGAACATTTTGTATAATTATAAGAAACGTAATATCTAAAGTAAAAATAATGACAATATAATTTATTATTTTTATATCAATTTTTATATAAAACATCCTCCGATAACAGTATTTTTAGGAAAATTATAAAATGTGAATGAAACTTATAAATAAAAAAAAAATGGAATGATTTTATCTAAATATTATTTTAATTAAATTTTCTCATTACATACTTAAGACAAAAAATATTAGTTAAATGATAGTAATGTAATAAAAATATAATCTTGGTAGTGTCATAACTTATATTTGTATAAAATCAAGTTGTGTAAAAATGAAATAGTTAATATTAATATTAAAAGTTGTTATAATAGAAAAAAAAAGTAATAGTTAATTAATAGTACAATAATTATTATAAAAAATGATAATATAATGAAGAGAAATGTTTATAAAAAAAAAGTAAATTATATTATTATGAATGAAAAAATTATAAGTTGTTCCACATTTATCAACAACTTTTATTAATGTTAATTTTAATTGGCTGTTTAAAAATTTTTACATTTTTTTTAAGATATTCATATGTTTTTTTTAAATAATAATATTATTAATAGATGTTTAACATTATTAAAACATTTCACGGTTTATTATATTAATAAATACAAGCTTATATATATATATTTTTTTTAAGATTTATTAAGTATTAATTATGATGAAACTTTAATTAATTATAAAAAAAATCGAAAAGCATTTATTATTATTAAATCTTAAGAGAATTTATGATGCTACTTTTCTTTTTAATACCTTAAACATTGTTGCAAAAATTCTAACAACTACAGGTTTCACAAAAAAAACTTTTAAGTTTAATGCAAATTTTTCAAAAACACTATTACCACTCGAACATCTTTCTGCATCCGTTAATCTTCTTTAGTGATTTCTTTTTTTGCAATCACACTTTCAACTTTTTTTTTAGAAAAAGACATATTTTTTTAAGGTAATTGTTACAATCAGTCGTTGTACTGGTGCTCAAATTTATTTCCCTCTGAATATGCTCTAAAACAACTTTTTCCATTTACTAATAATAAATAAAAATAAGAGTAAAAAATTTTTTATGTTGGTGATAATATTCTTACAAAAATACAATAAAAAGCATTAAAAAAATAAATAATTAACTTTATTTCATTTAATATATTTGAAGATATGATGGTGCTTTTAAAATTTTCTAGCATATTCACATTAATAAATTTTGATTAGTGATTTGAAAATACACTTATTATTAAAATAATAGAAGTTTAAAAAATTTTTTTAAAGCATATTGTTTCTATTTTTACAATGTTTTTCCTGATTTTGAACGCTTCCTTAACCTAAATTTTATAAACTTTCATTTTAGTTTTTTTAAACCTGTGAATTTATAAACTGATATAGTTAAATTTTTTGTAAGTTTTATAGTTGACATTAAATAAAATAAAACATTATTTTTTACGGTTTCTTTTAAATTTTTAAATATTAAAATCATAGTTTACTTTTTCTTGTTACGTTATATTACTGCTAACTGCAAATTAATAATTAAATTTTTAAACACGAAATAGGCATTTTTATTTTAAACACCAAACGTTATAAAATTTAATAAAGATAAAAAAATTAATTATTAAAAAAAAAACATTACTTCATGACAAAAAAAGTTTTCATTTTAAAATAAGTGTTAAAACTTTTATAAAAAGTCTCTATGCACTTTTATAATAAATTCTAAAATAAAAATAGAATACTACAGTACTTTATATCTAATTTCTGGTTATTTTTTATTTGTAATAATTGTTAATAAAAAATCAAATACCTCTTGTTTCCTGTGTTTTTTTTATTATTTACGGAAAAAATGTAAATTTTTAACTGTTATCATTGATAAAAATTTAATTTTCAACTTTTTTGAACAATTTAAAAGTATCAATTATATTGAAACAAAAATTAACAAATTGTTAACCATTATGTTACTTGTTATCGGATTATTTTTTCTTCTTTAGTAATGACTTTATAAAGTATCTATTTTTATCATCAAATGAATTTTTAATTCTATCACTTTTGATGTTTGTAAGTTTCTTTAAAATTATGTACTTTATTATTTTTTATATTATAAATTAAAGTATGATTTGATTTTTTTAAAGGATCTTTTACCTTATATAATACTATTTGATTTATTAAATAATCACTTAAAAAAGTAAATTAAAAACACATTGTGGTTAAAGAAATTTGATTTTTTTGATAAAAGTTATTAGAAATCTTTCAATTAAAGATTAAATTTTTTACCATTGGAATATGAAACTTTATTAAAATTTTTTATTTTTTTTTAAATTTGTTTCCTTCTAGTACAAATAACGATTTATAATCATTAATTTTCAACATTAAAATATAAAAAAAAATTATTTTTAAAATGCTTTTCAAGGTGTTTCTATTAAGAAAATTAATCTTTTTTAAATTTTTTTAAAAATATTTTTAATTTTGATAATTGATAACTAGAAAAAATATTTTTCAAAATAAAAAAAAGTATTTATGATATTAAAAAAATTTAAAAGGAATTCACAATAAAAAAAATAATAAAAATTATATTTCCTTATACAAAACATTCTTTCAAATTAAAAAAAAATCACTTAAACAATTGATATTAAATTTGACAATTACTCCCTTTTGAATATTGAAAATCATAATTACAATGTACATTTTGATGAAGTAAGATTTGGTACAAAGTATCTACGAGGAAACATACGAAGTGGAGGCAATGCTATTTTAAATTTCATGTCATCTGAAATATGATCTAAAAATAAAAGAAAAAAAAAAGTTATCTAAAACTGTCTTTTTTTTTCTTTATAATAACATACCGATTATAATATTATCTTTGTTGTTTTTTGATATAAACTGATTTTTTAGTTTTATAATATCCATAAAATTATATTTTTTTTTCTCCATAGATTTTCCTTCTACTTCTATAAAAACATTTTTATCTTTTATACAAATGTTAACATTTCTTTTCTTAATTATTTTAATATATTTTAAAAATTTCATTAATAAAATTCCTAAAGAAACAGCAATATTTCTTGATGATAGATTATTTAAAATATATGAAGTATTATCTCTTCTTCTTAATTTGTTTTTTAAAATTAATCTTCTATTTGTAGGTTTATAGATATATAAATTATTATCAAAAATGTATGGTTTATCAACATAATGTGGAATATCTAAACAAAATAATTAAAAAAATAAAAAAAATTTTTCCCTTTTTTAAAAATATTATTATACCACTTACCTATAAAATTTTTTTCCATAAAACGACAAATTTCATAAAATTTTCTTTTTTTTATAACTTTATTAACAGATCTCATCATTATATTTTTTTTAATTTCCAAAAGTTTTATTATGTCAATTTTTGATAACAATTTTTTATCATTAATTAAAGGCATATTTTTTAAAATTATCTAAAAATTTATAATTAATGATAATTAAAGATGAGATAATGAATTTTGGAGATTTTATGATAAAAAAAAATATTTGGATCATAGTCTATGATTGGCAATAATATTGGAGAGGTATACAAAAATGGTGGAGCATCGTTAATCTTGTGCAGTAATGAGAGAGAAGAATTTTAACTATTTATATTTATTGGAAATTTTAAAGTATTAATTGTTATGGAATATTTTTTTTATTATATATTATATTAAAAAAAATAAATTGATAAGGAAATGTTTCTTATTTGTTGTTGTAAATAAAACATAAAGTATTATCAATATTTTTTTTAAAGATAAATTTCCCCAAAAAATTTGTAAGAATTTTTATCTTGTAATTAAAAAATAAATTTTTTATTAAAAATTATTATTAATTATTAAGAAAAAAATTGGAAACAAATAAAAAAAAGTGATCAAAAAAAAATAATAATAAATTTTGGTAATAAAATAATTAAATTTCATACGACACTGTATTCTTTTTTTTTGGTAAAAAGTCTTTTGTTACAATAACTTTATTTCCTAACAATAATTTACATATTTTTAAAAATTTATATAATTAAAATTTTTTTATATTTCTAAATAATATTATATATATATACATATAAATTATATTCAATGAATGATTATGGGTTAAACTTTTCATTTACAACAAACAATAAAAGTTGTGTTAATTGCAAAATTATTAAAATAAAAAATCAAAGTATAAAATCATATTGCATTAAAAAAATTTTTTTTCCAAATTAAAATAAATGTCAGAAATATAAAAAAAATATTAATTTTGTTTTTTGTTAATTTAATATAATTGTTAAAGTATTTGAACATGTTGAAAAAAAAAATTAGTAATACATTTTTTCATTTTTTTTAACTTTTTAATTTTTTGTTTAATGGACACAATAATATTATTAGGTTTAGCAAATAATTATATAATAATCATTTAAAAGTTATTTTATAAATTATCTTGAAAATGTAATTATATTTATTTTACTTCTGAAAATCAAAGTTCTTTATATATGCATACAATTTCAACTACTTCTAGGTATTTAATTTTTAATATGATATTTTTATTTTATATTTCTATTTGAAATAATGTTAAAAGTATTTTATTTGCTTAATAAAATCATAACGTAAACTATAAAAATTATGATAATAAATTTAAATTAAAATATTAATATTTTATATTCCATATATATTATAATTAGATAATGTTATTATTTATAACTTGTTTATTTATATGTGAAAAGTATTTTAGAAAAATTAAATTAAATAAGTTTATTACAAATATCACTTATGTTGCAAAATTAACCATTTTTAAAGTGTTTTTTTTTTGTTTAAGAAAAGAAAAACATTTTTTATTTTTGAATGAAAAAATAATTTAGTAAAAAAAACATTTTCAGAATGAAGAAGAACTATATTTAGAAAATTTGATAAGAACAAATGGTGTATTGTCATTTATATTCTTATTCAAGATGATTAATTTTATTTTTTTTTTATTTATACAATGAATCTCTACTCAATCATGTAAAGTTTATAAGTTATCCTCGAAAAGGACAAAAATTTAAATTTATCATTTTTTTTAGTATAATGACACTATCTGGAAAATTAAAATTATTATCTCCAACATCAAATAAACATCTTTTCAAAAAAAAATATTTACTTTAAAAGTTTTTTTTATTAACCACTTTAAATATTTTTTTTTATATGATATTAAAAGGAAAAGAATAAAATTAAATTAAAATAAAATTTTTATTATTATCTATTTTTATTAAATAAAGATTAGGAAGAATATTTTAATTATAAGTTAATTTAAATGAAAAATGATAGCTTCTAATTAATATTATATGTCATTTTATTATTATTATAATAAATGTTATAAATATTAAATTATACATATATATAATACTAATATTAAGTTCCATCTCAGGTATATCTAAAAATATAAACATTAAAGTATTATTCTTTACTTGTACAAATATATATTGTCTTGTTTCCGTGACAACCTCATTTTATATTGAAACTGGGATTTTAATATACTTTTGTAAACTTAAATATATTAATATTTTATAGAGAAAAAAAAATGTATTTTTAATACATCTTCTATTTTTTTTTAATGTTTTTTAATTATTTTTTAGCTTTATAATTATGACAATAACGTACCATTATTTTTTAATTTTAATTTTTATAACAATTACTTGGTGTAAACAGCTTCCCGATGATTGTTCTTGGAGGCATAATTTAACAAGTAAGACAATATTTTTTTTTTAATATAATTTTTTTTATATTAGCAATAGATCATATTTCTGGAAGAACAGTTGAAGTATTAGAAAATTGTTTATATTATTATCTTATTCAACAAAATATTGAGAAAAGTGGAGATGAATTTAAATCTATATTAAATAAACCACCAGATGATCCTGTTGTTACAATAACTGTTGATGCTTTTATGATTCATAGTGTTGAAGTTTCTAAAAAAAGTTTAACACAATTTTATATTTATGGTGATTTATTTTTAGTAAGTAAAAATAAAAAAAAAAATTTTAGTAATATATAAATTATAGAGATGGAATGATTCACGTTTTCAATGGGATAAATCAGAATGGAAAATTGATCAATTTGCATTACATGATACTCATCATATATGGACACCTTCATTTATTTATGAAACATTTTGTACTTATGGTTATGATTGTATGACTAAAATGATGGATGTTGAAATACAAGATATTGGTGTTGTCTCAGCTCGTCTCTCCTTTAGATTACCTTCTTTTTGTAGTATTAATTATAATGAATATCCAGAAGAATCAAATGATTGTTGTATATTTTTATCAATTGTTGAAACAAATAAAAATTTTGCATTTGATATACAAACAAAAAGAAAAGTATCATTAACAAAAAACGTTGTTGTATCAGAGAGTAGTGATTTTATGATAAATAATCATGAAATGAAAGAAGCATCTGCATGGTTTGTTGAAGATAGAAAAATTGATGTTGTTAAAGTAGGTGGTATTAGAGGTCAATTTTTACGAATATGTCTTCATGCATACAAAAAAATGCCAACATTAAAAATGGCATTGAGAATTCCAATATCAATTGCAACAATGTTAATGTTAATGGCACCAATGTTTGGCGATCTGAAAACACAAGCATATGTTAAATTGATAACATTATGTTTACAAACAATATGTTTCCTTTATTTATGTTCTTTGGCACCTGAAACTGGTTTTGGTGGTAGAAAACCAAAAATATGTAAGTAAATTTAATTAAATTATTTATTACTATTTATTATTATTTTTAGACTCATTTTATGAATTTCTTGTTGGTCTTAGTTTTATGAATATATTATTTACACTTTTAGCATTAGCAATGAGTCGTGTTAAAAGAACAGTCCCTCCGACACATAATTTATATCTAGTATCAAAATTAATTAATAGATATATGTGTTGTACAGAAACTGAGTCATCAATGAATTATACAAGACAAATTGATGATAGTTTGGAACGTAATCATAATTCAATAATGTCAAATGATCAAAATGACTATAGAATGCAATGGGCTCATATTTGGATAGCATTATATCATATAATGGCATCTATTTCAATATGCGTATTTTTATTGGTTGTTATTTGTGACATTTTATAAGGTATAACTAAGATAAAAGGAACAACAAAAAAAAACATGGAGTTATCTTTATGGATATAATAATATTATTATTATAATAATTTTTTTCTAATGTCCCAAGTGTAAAGATTTTGTTTTGTCCTTCTTTATAATGTATTTTAAATTTCTAATCCAGTCATAGATCAATTTTTTGTTTATCAAAACATAAAAATGTTATCATTCAAATTTTGAAATATATTCGGTTTTGTTTTATTTTTTATTCTAAGTTTATCAATAAAAATATATCATTCATTGTAATTATAGTGTATTTTTTTTTTGTTTTAAAATTAATGTTACCCTAGTGGAATATTAAACAATTCAATAATTAAAAATGAAAAAGACAATTTTATAAAATAATGATTATTCAAATTTAGTAGTAATATCATGAAAAAAAAAAGAATAAATTTTCCTTAAATAAGATAATAAATGTCCTTGTTATAAAGAAAAATTTTTCTTGAAAAACCAATTATTTTGTCAAAAATACAAATTTAAAGTTAATTAATTCAAATGTAATAAAAAAAATTGTTGTACTAAATTACTTATATAAAATTGCACTAACTTTCATGTTGTAAACAAATAATATCATTTTGTTAGTAAAAAAAATCTTTTACTCCTGAATACATCTTCTTATCTTTAACATTATGAAATGAATTAAACATTCTGGATAGTTGACCTCTTGCAGGATTACGACCAAAAGGTACACGAACTACCAGTCTTCTTTTGGTAACTTTTTGATAATCATTATTATTTGAAACATAATAGGGTATACTGTCAATAGATCCATATCCTTTGTTGTCTACCATAACCATATTATTGTCATATATAGCACTTAATATTATTATATTTTTTGATATTTTAAACTTACTTATAAGAAGAAATTATTGGAAAAGATAAAAATAAAAAGAAGGTAAGTTTTATAACACCATGACTTGAAAAAAAAATCATGATTATAATTTCTAAAAAAATTTTTTAATATTAAAAAAAGATAAAAAATAACATTTAAAAAAAAAAATAAAAATAATAAAAACATTAAAAATATAGTCATAAAAAAAAATAAATAAACTTGCAACATTTAACTATAAATAAACAAAGGCAGCATAAAAGTTTTTATATTATAATCGTAAAATATGACTACTTAAATAAATAAATGCACTAATATTAAATAATATATAAATATTTGCAACATTTTCTGATAGATTTTTAAAAATATTTTTGCCAACTATATACATACCTTAATAAAGATAAATTATTTTAAAAATTTTTAATGTCTATATTTTTAAATTAAAAGCTTTAAATATGATGAAAAAATTAAGTATTAAATATGACAAATATTCTAAAATCGTTGTTAAAGATATACGAGAAGGCTAATTTTTAACATTCTAATAAAAATGATGTTATAATAAAAAATTTAACTTACATTCTTTTTTTTTTTATAAAAATTATTCATGTATAAAATATATTTGTTAAAAGATAATATGGCTGACGATGTTCTGATTTTTCTAAGTCTATTTTTTATAATATTCAGTATAATATTTATATAATTGAGGAAATCGCTATGTAATCTCTTTTTTTTTTATAAAACATTTAACAGCGAAAATTTCAATAACATGTTATTATAATTTTAGCTATAGATATATGGTATCATCAGGAAAATGCTACTAATTAACATTTTATATAAACTATTTGTTTAGAATTAGTATTTATTGAACAAAAAATTGTACTACATGACTTGTAAGTTTTTTTTTTCAAAAAAAATTAGTATTTATTGATAAAATTAAAATATTAGGATATTAGAAAATAACAAATAAATTTATTTTCTTTTTTTTTAGTATAAAATATCTATAAAAATAAGGCGTGGAAATATTTGAGATCATTTTTTTTTAATTATTCAAAATTATAAACTATTTTTAATTATAATTATATATTGTTAAGCAAATAAATTTAAAAATAAAGTTTTATGACATTAATTACATCATTAATTTACATTATTAAAACTTTTATTTTTTTTTTTTAAAAATAGAAATCAAAAACAATCCTTTTTTGTATAAAAATTATTAATAATTACTATTGATATTTAAAATATTTGTTTTTGTATAAAAAAAAATATTTAAGAAATATAAATTATATAAAGAGAAATTAATAAAAGTAATTATTTATAAATAGAATTTATTAATAAGTTTTTTAAATTAAACAATTAATAAACAATTTATTGAAAAAAAGAAGGAAGTTTAAGTTCTAAAAAAAAGAAACTATTTAAAAATGTTAGCTAGTAAAGTGAAAAATTAAAATGGCATTTTATATTTTAAAACATATTTAATTATTTATCTAACATAACTCTTTGAATTTAGTTTGAACTGGTTATACATATCATCCAACAAATAAACACTTTAAATTTAACATCTAAAATACAATATAAATAAACATTTTATTTAATTAATATTTTTAAATCAAACAAATTTTGATTGCTAGCCACCAATGGGAATTGAAATTTTATTGAGGAATGGTGATAAATAACCAAATTTCACTATTTAAATAAAAAGTGTGCTTCTGATTTTTTTTAATTAAAATTCCACTTCATTGGCATTTTATTATAATAATTCACAATTTATATATTTAAAATTATATACAAATTTTTGCCAATGTTTAATAGATAAAAAATTCTTATGAATTAAAATACACATTATATTATATGTTGATTTATTTTAAATATTTCAACAAAATTATTAATAAATACTTGAATATAATTTTATTAATATTCCATTAATATTTTAAATTACCTCATAATATAATAAAATAATATCTAAAAAACAAAAATATTTTTATTTTTTAAATAATAATTATCGTGAAACTAGTGTTTTCATAAATTTTTCATTAATTAATCCTCTACTTGTTTATCAATTACTAATATTTTTTTAATATTAATTTTTATTGACAATAAATTATTTAATTCATATAATTATTTTCTTTATTCATTAATTATCATATAATTTTAATATATAATTTGTTCATAGAAACCATTATCCAACTTTGTTTTTTTAACTTCCAATTAAGACACCTGTTATTTTTTCTCATAATAAAAAGGCTTTTAGTCGATAAATATTTTATTAAAACTCAAAAAAACATGTTACAACATTTAATGGAAAATTTAGGTATTCCTATACTACCATATAAATCACAATTAAGATGTTTTTCTATGATTTATTATGCAAATGCTGACCATGATAAAATTTCAAATCTTAATTTTGGGGGAAAAGTAAGTAGCTTATTTTAAAATATAAAAGTATACACTTTCTTTTTTTTGTTAATTTTAGATTCTTTTACCATCAAGTGCATTAGATTATCTAATGAGAAGCAATATTGAGTATCCAATGATGTTTAAACTTTTAAACACAAATACTGAAATTCAACGTGCAACTCATTGTGGTGTTTTAGAATTTAGTGCTGAAGAAGGAAAAGTTTATCTTCCATCTTGGGTATGTACATAAAATAATTAAATTTTTTTTCTAAAAATATTTGTTAAATAGATGATGGAACAATTGTTAGTAAATGATGGTGATTTAATATCAATTGAATATGTTCAACTTCCTAAAGCTACTTATGCCAAGTTACAACCACAATCAGTTGATTTTTTGGATATAACTGATCCAAGAGCAGTTTTAGAAACGGAATTAGCAAAATTTTGTTGTTTCACTATCAATGATCTTATCACTTTCAGATACAATGATACAGATTATAGTGTTAAAGTAGTAAAATTAGAACCCGCTAATGCAGTTAGTGTAATTGAATGTGATCTTAATGTTGATTTTGCACCACCTGTTGGTTATCAAGAGGAGGAACCAGAAAAAAAATCTTCTGAAATGCCTGAAGGACCAGAATTACCATCATTTAAAGAGATAAATGCTAAAGTTTTTCAGGGTGAAGGAATGAGACTAGATGGTAAAATGAAAAAGAAAGTTGTTAAAGAAGATGATAAAGAATTTATAATGAAAGCATTGCCTGAAATTATAGTAAATGAAGATTACAAACCAGGAAATCTTAATTTTACAAGATATAACTATAGAAATAGAACAATTTTAGAAAATCAGATAAAAGAACATAATGAAAAAATTATAAGTGGTGGATTTAATAGTATTGGTTTTACAACTAGAAGCAAAAAAAAACATTAATACTTATTAATGTGGCAAAACATTTTTAATTACTTTATTTAATGGACTTTTTTTAAAAATGTATTTTAAATTTATTTTACTTTTATTTTCACATATTTGTATCATTCAAATATTACAATTTTTATAAAAACGTTTTAATATTTATAAAAATTAATAGAATAAACTTTAAATTTATTTTAATATATAATATACTTTTTTGATGACAAAATTAAAAATTGATGTGACATTAAAGCATTATATCAATAGTATGTAAAATAAAAATTTCGTGTTTTTTTTTTTATAAATTTAAAACAATTTACACATATCTTATCAAAATAAAATACTGATTCTAAATTTAATTTAAAAGTCGATAGATGAAAATATATTAAAAAAAAACAAAAGTTGCTTATTAGCTAAATGTTTATTAAATAAAACATATGATTTATGTTTAATGCATGAAAATAAATATAACTTTTTTTTAAACTTTATTTGTTAAACTTCAATAGCTAAACGAAATATAATATTAAACTTGATTATGTATATTGTATAATGATAAGCATAAATTTACGTTAATTATAATAAAATATTTGACTTTAAAGAAATTTAAAATGACAGGAAAATACTTGTTATTTTTTTTACTATTACAAAAAAGTTTTCTTATGACAAAGTATAAATGTCATTGGAAACAAAAATTATTAGTCCATTATTATAAGACTAGTTAGCAATATATTTGAGACGGTAAAATAATTTAATCAGGTTCTCATATGTCTAAATTCTTTTTATAAATATATTGCGCAATACTGTTATTCATTTAATTTATGATATATTTTTTTTTAAAATAATTATTCATTTATTCTTTCTTTAAATATCTTCAAATTGAAGACAAACTTATTTGTGAAGAATCATTATATTCTTTCTTTTAATCATTTTGTTTGTGTACTTATAATTTTTTTTTAAGTAAAAGATTAGATTATACACTTTTATTGTTAAACTCTTTAAAATGAAAAAAGAGAGATACTACTTTTAAAGTATATTATGAGGAAGAAAAATGAATGAATAAATAATATATAAAATCACAACTAGTATTTTTATCTAGATATAATAATCTTTATATTTCCTATTTATTTTCAGAAACAATCACAAAAACGATTTTCGTGTAAATTTATATTTTTTTAAAATATAATAAATATGCTTATTAATATATGTCTGTTACTTTTTATATCAATTCAGGTGAGATAATAAATAAGTAAACTTTTTATACATTTTTTAGTACATTACTGGCATTAATTATGGCAAAATTCACATAAACAATAGTTTTCCCGTCTGTTACAACTTAGCACATGGAAATCATAATCTTAAGACCCCACAATATTATAATGCTACCGCAAGGTAATTATACTTATCTTTTAATTTTCTAGAAATTAATAATATATTTTAATTTAGTTTCTTTGCAAAATATCAAAAGCCTGAGTATTTTCTTCGTTGTCACGCCAAATCAGCATCATATTTTTAAAACATAAATATATATATATATATATTACATATATAAATTATATTGTTATATTGTAAATTTATAAAAAAATAAAATATACATTTTTAGACAAAATTTTTACTTCTAAATTAAATTAAAAAAACAATTAGTAAATGGTACCAATATACTACAAAAAAAAAAAGATAATAATGCCAATTAATGTAACAAGAAAATGTTGTCATATAGATAACATATCAGTATTATAAAGTGGCAAATAATGGCAAGTAAAATTATCTTCATTACGACCACTATATCCAAATAACTTTTTTTGAACAATATTTGTTTTTTTTTCCCTTAAATTTTTATTTATCATCAGGTAAGATATCACAAATCATTGCCTCAACATTTATTATATCAGAACCTCTTCGAATCAAATTTGGTCCAATTAATTTAAGTGATCTGGCTCTACTAAATACAGCAAAACGTTGATTTATTTCTGCTTCTGAAAATATTTAAAAAAAAAAGATAATAATAATATATATATAGTTATAGATAACATAATATTTCACTAACCTATCTCATTGTTATTAGTACTTTTTTTATCATCTTTTTTAAACAATATTATATTGTTAAAAATATATTTAAGTCCACAAAATTTAAATGTCATTTTTTTGTTCTGAAAGAGAAAAAAAAATACAATAATAATATAAAATTGTAGGTGGTATATTGAAAATAAGAATAAATAAATATTTATATAAACAAAGTTTACATGGTCAATAAATACAATTATATATAAATGTATTTTTTTTTTGTGATCATTTTAATAACTAATATTAAGATTGAACTTTATCTAAAATATAATATTTAATTGTTTTTGTTTATAAAAAAAAATAATATAAATACATATATGTATATATATTATTAATAAATTTATTTAATGAGAAAAGTGATAATAAAATTATCAAATACATTTAGAGTTTATTCCTTTAAAATAAAAAAAAAATTCTGCCCTTTAATATATCGGCGTTTGTCTGATATGTATAAAAGCATACCAGCCTGTACCTCATGTTTTTAATGTATTAGATCTAGTGTAAGTATTAATATCAAATGATAATAAAAAAAATGTTAATATAATATTTTTGGCAAGTATTTATATATATATACTATTTTGATTATAATTAAAAAGTATAAAAAACTTTTAAGTATTTTTTTTTAAGATAATTTATATTAAGACAAAAAAAAAAATTAAAATTAAAAAAGAAGCATAATAGCATGCGAATAACTATAAATTATATATTTTAAAAAGGTTGGGCCTGTCTTAGGTATATATCAAATTTATATGTCTACATTATTACAATGGGAGTGGAACAAAATTGTTTGTACCATAATTTTATTATGATTGCCATTGTATATAATAAAATTATTAGTTCAAATACTTATTAATAGAGAATATAAAACTTGTAAATTTATACTACATGACAATCTTAAATTATTAGTATGTTTAATTTATAATAAATGTTTATATATATCCTTCATTTATCAATGTAATTTAAAATATTGTTTTATTTTGTTTTTTCTTTTAATGTTTATAAAATGTTAAATTTGAAAGAATAAAAGTTTTTATAATAACAATAATAATAAATTTCAGTCAGACTAATTTAATTATGTTATAACAGTTGGTTCCTTGCGTCCAGTAAATTGTTCCATCTTACAAATATCTAATGCAACAAGTGCTAATGGTTTAAGAAGATCTTGAGCATTTTTGTATAAATTTTCACTATCAGACTTTGGAATGTAATATTCACAATATAATCTAATAGTAGCACCAGCACTACCTGTACCAGATAAACGGAATACAATACGACTACCATCAGAAAAAAATATTCTTGATCCTTGATTTTTTGTGACACTATTATCAACAGGATCTGTATAATTAAAATCATCACCTTTAATAACACTAAATTTTTTACCATTAGATTCAATATCACTTCCAGGTAAAACCATTAATTGAGGTTTTAAAAATGACATAAGTAAATTAGCACTTTGTGCATCAACATTTTCATAATCATATCTTAAAAAGACATTTCTTCCAAATGTTTGCCAATGTTCTTTAATAATATCTTCAACAGATTTTTTTTGAGCTGCTAAAATTTGTAACCAAGCTAAAAATGCCCAAATACCATCTTTTTCTCTAATATGATCAGAACCAGTACCAAATGATTCCTCACCACATAGTGATATTTTTTTAGCATCCATTAAATTTCCAAAATATTTCCAACCTGTTGGTACTTCATAAACATTAATATTTTTAGCTTTACCAACTAAATCAACTGCCATTCCTGTAGGCATTGAACGAGCAAAACCATTAACTGATGATTTTCTAAAATATGGGATATGTTCAAGATTATTAGCAATAACAGCTAATGAATCACTTGGAGTAACAAAAAAACCATATTTTCCTAATATCATATTTCTATCACCATCTCCATCAAAAGCGGCTCCAATATCATATGTACCACTTTTCATAACATTGACTAGACCAGCAGCATATGTAAGATTAGGATCAGGATGACCACCACCAAAATCTGGTTTTGGTGTTGCATTTAAAACAGATGATACAGGGCAACCTAATTCATCAATTAATATTTTTTTAGCATATGGTCCTGTAACACCATGAAGTGAATCTACAAGAACATTAATTCCAGATGAAATGTAAGTTTTTATGGCATCAAAGTCAAAAATTTCTTTCATTAATTTTACATAATCATCAACTGGATCTATTACTTGTACACTAAATTCTCCAACACCCTCAATATTATACTTATTTTCTCCTAATACACTAAAATCAACTTGAAGATCAGGACATATTTCATAATTTGTAATTGTCTTGGTAAAATTAAAAATTTCTTCAGTTACATTATCAGGTGCTGGACCACCATTAGAACAATTAAATTTAATACCAAAGTCATTTTTTGGGCCTCCAGGATTATGTGATGCTGTAAGTATTATACCACCTGATGTCTTGTATTTTCTAATTAAATTTGAAACAGCTGGAGTTGAAAGAATTCCATCTTTACCAATTATAAGTTTAGAAATCTAAAAGTATAAAATTAATAAGATAAAAAAAAATAAATTTTTATTATACATACACCATTTGCAGCAGAAATTTTTATGATAAGACTAACAGCCTCAGGACAAAGATATCTTCCATCACCACCAACAACAAGAGTAGAACCTTGTTTTTTATCACCAAGTCCACCATTTAAGATACATTGAATAAAATTTTCAGTATAATTTGGTTGTTGAAATTCAAAAACTTTTTTTCTTAAACCAGAAGTTCCAGGTTTTTGACCAGAGAATGGTTTTGTTGAAATAATCTTTTTAATATATGACATAACTAAAATAAAAAAAGTTGTGAATAAATCAATATAGTAGTAGTATGTTATATAATATTTATCTGAATATTTGTTGTCCTCTTATCATAGGATATAAATATTTGAGAAAAGGCAAAATTTTTAAGAATATGTTACTTATAAAATAATATAACAAGTATTAATTTTAAGTATTAGAATAAGTAATGAATATTATTAATAACACCACTATTTATAAAGTAAATGATTTGTAAATAACTCTTATAATATTACACGTATAATTTTAAAATTTTAACTTTATTTAAAGTATATAGATGTATCATCTTTAAAAAAATAAATAAATGTTAATATTGACCTTTATATAATGTTAAATAACATTTTGTTTTTTTTTTCTGCATAAAAAAGTATACAATAATGTCATCCTATATATCATCATTTAACTTATAATACTTTAAAATATATTGATAACAAATAAGTAATTCCATAAAACGATAAGAAAATAATTTATGTGTATAACAAATTATCAACAAAAAAAACTTAACAGATAATATAGAAAACATTGAAATGATCACAATAAATATCTAATGAAGTACTAAAAAGTGGTAAATATATACATTTTAACATAAAATATTACTATATTTTTTTAATATTAATATACAAAAAAATATTGCACTGTTCTTAAATAATACTACAATTAATAATTAATTTTTATAATATTTTTAAAATATTTTTAGATGTTTGATTATTGGAAAAATATTTATCAATAATTATAAATATTCAATAAGAAAAAATTTTACAAATATATTATACTTATAGCATAGATAAATTTTTTTTTAACATAATATTTATATATACTAAGTTAATAATATTATTAACTACATTACTATAATGGAAAAATAAATAAATATATATAGATACTTTTCAATTAATATAAGAAAATGATAAATTTTAAATTTTATATATTCAAATAAATATAAAATATTTTGATTAAAATCAAAACATTATTAATAATAAATATATATATATTTAAATATAAAAGTTTATTAAAATTCCCACTATATATATTAACCTTAAAAAAAAATACTTATATATAAAATAACTTACACTGGTAACATTAAAAAAAAAAATTTGATATAAGAAAGTAACATAAATTATTGTAAATAATCAATGTTATTATTTTTTAAAATTCAAATAAATATATAATAAAATTATTTTCAAACTTCAAATACATCTTTTTTTTTATTAATAAAAGTTTTGAGAAAGTTCATTTTATCAGTTCTTTTATATTTTGGTATAATTGTTAGAATATTTTCTAAAGCAAATATTTTATTTTATTTATCACAAAGAGATAACTAGCAGCAATATATATTAAATAAAGTGAATAATTTGAAAATTTCAAAAATATTAATAGAAATATTTTTCTAACAATTTATCTGATTGCTTTCACATTATATATATTTATATAATATTATATCATAAATAAAATTTATTGAGTATAATTATGATTAAAATTATACAAAAAAAAGGAAAAGAAAAACTTAAAATCAAATGTTGATAAAAAGAAGATAGGTTATATTATTTTATTGAAGAAATAGTATTATTATAATAAAGTATAAATAAATATTATTCATGGAATGAGTTGTTGATGTACCTGCTTGTTTTGTATGCTATAAAATAAATATTTTAAAAAACATAGTTGGCTTTGAATTTTAAAAAAAAAAAGTATGTATTCATTTTTATACACAATTTTATTGAAACATATATATTTTTTTTTTATTTTAAAATAAATGAAGTTTATCAAAAGTAGAAATATTGATGATAAATTATTATAATTATATATATCTATTTTATAATTTTTTTGTAGTATTTACCTTTAACAAATTTGCTTAAATTTCTTCAAAAAAAATTAGTACTTTAGTAGTAAATATTTTTACCAGTCAACTTAAAGTAATTTCTTTATTTCATTTTTATTATAAATCCTTATATATTAATATTATATCTAATAAAATTTATTTATTTTATAAAACTACATATTTTAGGATATATATTTATTTTAAACTTTTTTTTTTCTTTTGATTGCTTTTTATTATTTTATTTTTATTCAAATTATAAATCATTATTTGAAAATAGTCTTTGTATATTTTATATTCCAATAACATAAAAAGTATCAAACAATTAGTTTATTTTGGTATATATATATATAATTATAATATATATAAATATATAAGTTAAGTACTTCCAACATCTTAGATAGATATTATAGTTTTTATACAATTAACACCTCGTCGTAATTTATACTCTTACCAACTTTAATACTGTGTTGTTCCCAAAATGCTTTTAATATTACTTTTATTAGAAATAAATAAAATGTATTGTGTTTTTAATAATATCAGTAAAACTTTTTTCTTTAATTTGTTCTATAATATCTTAAAAACCATGTCTTTTTTTTATAGTACATTTTAATTTAACATATTATTGAAAAAAGTATTTGTAAAAAAAAAAAGAAATTATTTTTTTTTTTTATATACTTCCAAATTTATAATATATCTTAAAGTTCATTTTATAAATATATACTTTTTTTTTATACATATTTATATGACGATTGAAAAAGATTGACGTAGTATTTTAATTTAATTTTCTTAATTTTTTTTAACTGTATATATTCTTTATGAAATTTATTTTTTTTTTAAATGTTTGGGTTATAAATATTTTGAAAAATATAATTAATACAAATAAAATTAATGTATTTATATATAACGAAAAAAAAATTGTTTAAGAATCTTTTTTTTTAATAATATATTCACATCATTATCCATAATATATTATTAAATTAT
This sequence comes from Strongyloides ratti, assembly GCF_001040885.1. Taxonomy (NCBI): domain Eukaryota; kingdom Metazoa; phylum Nematoda; class Chromadorea; order Rhabditida; family Strongyloididae; genus Strongyloides; species Strongyloides ratti. The sequence continues at coordinate 992,786 of NC_037309.1, read as the reverse complement.
AAGATCATAATATATTGTTCATTTTAATAATTTTCCCACAACAAGCTTTAAAAAGCATTTTTAATAGGTCAAAATTATAAAACTCCCATATAGCTTTAATTTTTATTTATTTTTATTATCTATGGAATTATTAACAGATTTTTTTTAACAAATTGTAATATAATGCTAATATTATTATATATTTTAAGTAATAAATTAATAAATAATTGTAAAGATATTATATTAGTTATGTAATTAATAAGTTAATAACTTTTAACCTATTACTTTTATAAACATTTTTACATTAATTAAACATTAATGTTTAAAATTCTTTGTTAAATTTATCATTTTGTATTGAAAAAGTAGTTATATGGAAAAATCACACGTTGTCCATACTACAATTTATTTTTATATACCAATACCTAACTTATATATTAAAACTTTTCTAACTATTTTTATATTATTATATTTTTTTTAGAATTACTTTCTTGCTTAATTTGAATTTTAATCTTTTTTTTTGTTTGTTTATTTTTAAAGATGTCGTCAACTGATAATCAGGACAACAATGAAATGAATAATAAACCTAAAAAAGTTTATCCAAAAGAGGCATGGCCTCGTGATGTTGTTTTATCGGATGGTGAAAATCAAGATGAAATATTTGTTATTGATAATGAACAAGAAAATAGAGTTATATATGAAGTTGCAAACTCTCCTAATAGGGTCTTTCCTAATCCTATTCTTAAAAGAGATAACGACCAAAATAAGGATAGTCGTCAAAGTAGAGCTAAAAGTGTTGTTTTTAATCTTAGTCCTGTATCTAATGTAGATTTCAACTATAATATTTCAAAAAATGATGAATCATCTAAGAATCAAAATGGTAATCAAACAGATTCCTCATCATCTGATGATAGTAGTAATAAAATGAATGACAATTAAATTTTGAAGAATAGAAATAAAGAAATATTTTTATTATTTCTAGTATCTATATTAGTATAATAAAATTGAATACACAATAATCAAAGTTATGTAACAATGCGATTGTTTTTGTTTCATTCAAATTTCCTTTATTTGACTTTTATTACATTTTTTTGATAACAATGGTTTTTAATTTGTGTGTTTTTAATTATTAAATAGCATTTATTATTTAATTATAATAAGAAATTGTTTTATTAACCCCTTTTTTTAATTGAAATTATTGGCAAGTGTTTATGATATTAAAAAATTTTTAAATTATTATATTTACTTTTATTCTTGTAATATAAAAATTTTTTTATCTGAATAAATGTTTTAAAAAAAAAAAAAGATTTTTTCTTTGTATTATATAAAAATTTATCACTATTGTAATTGTAAATATTTTATTAATAATATAATTTGTATAAATCCATTATTATTATAAACAAAGAATTATAAAACTTTTTTATAAATTTGTACTTAACGGCATTTTTCTTTTATAAATTATTTCTTATCTTAAATAATGAATATAAATTATATATGATAATTAATTTATAAAAACTTTTAATAATGGTTATATAATGACAAAAGGAAAATCAATTATTTTTTGTTATAAAAACACATAAAGAGTATTGTCTTTTTAATTTTTATATTACATACATTTTTATTGGAATTTTAAATATATTGTTCTATAGTTTGATATTTGATGTGTGTATGTTTTTTTAAAGATAGAAATAAGTCAAACAAAAGAGTTAAAAAGAATTTTTTTTCTTTTTGTAATAAAATTTGAAGACACTACTTTTATTTCAATTTTTTTATTTTAACTATATTAACTATTTTTTTTTAAAATGATAGGTAAAAATTTTTAATGTTAACATAAATTTTTTAACAATAAAATTATAAGAAAAAAATAAAGAAAAATTGATTTTAGCTTTGTTAATTTGTTAGCTATATAAACAATTTTTTTTCAATAGTTTTTATATTAATATTAATTTTAATTTTAAATATATCAATGACTAATATAAAATTTAACATATTTGTGAGATTGATTTTTATAATTTCAGAAACATTTATTTAAATTATATGAATTAAAAAAAAATTCATTCTATGATAAAAATTATAAGATAAAAAAAATTTTTTAATTACTCTTTTACCTTATGTCTTTTATTTATTAAAGTACTTAAGTAAAAATTTGTTTAAAATAATGTTTTGTCAGTTGTTGCTACTCTTAATTTTTGCTAGCGTTTCTAGACAAAAGTATATATGTAATTTGATAAAAAAAAAACTACTTTTAATACAATAACAATGACAAAAAATGAAATTTTCTTCAACTAAATTATAATTGTTATATTTGAAATATTCAAACATAAATATATAATCATAAAAATGTTTTAAATTTTATTACACAACCAACCTTAAAGTAATAATTTTTGAATAATTAATATTTATAAATATTACTAAGTAAATGATGTTAATATTTTTTGAAAAATTAATTATATATTTATTTTAGTAGTTCAATTTATTTTCCTGATAAATTAAATATCATTAGTAAATTATTAAGCAGATTAAAAAAATCTATTTATATAAAAAAAATTTTTTTCTAAGAAAAAATTAAAAAAAAATTATTAAAAATTTAATGTATTCATAAATATATATATGTTATATAACCTTTTAATTTACTCTTTACGTAATTTTAACATATGATATTTAATATATTCTAAATAATTTTAAGGAAATTAAGTAAAATTGTTTAATTTGTACTATTATTTATAATTATTTAACATATTTCTTAAAATTTACATTAATAACGTTTTGACAAAAAAAAAAGTAAGTATGTTTTAATGTAAAAATGGTTTATTTATTATTGTTAAAAAAATAAAATACAAAAAAAAAAGTTTATTTTTATATTTTAATGAGTGACGTAAATTGAAAATTAAAGTACTTTAACATTACATAAAAAACCTATTTATTTGTTAGATTTTAAATGTCTTAAAATATTTTTAAACTTAATTAAATTTTATAATTATTTTTTTTAAACACTTTCATTTTTCAATTTTAATCACATTATAATATTAAACTCATTATATCAAGAAATTAAATTTTATATATTATAGTTTCATAAAAAAATTTTATGCTTCAATACTAAAATGTTAAGAATTCAATATAATTAAAAGGAAAAAAAATTTTAATTTTATCTTAGTTAAAAACATCTTAATAGCTAATTTAATTACTTTTATTTCTTTTTCTTGTAATAGAAATAAATAATTTATAGATAAAAAATTATTTTTTTAAAGAATATAAATGTTATTAAAAAAAGTATTAAAGGAAAAGTAATTAAAAAGATAATATTAAAAATAAATTAATTATTAAATTTTATATATAAATATATCTACCTATAAAAAAGATATATAAATATATATATATATTCATTAATATATTGAATAGTCAAGATGTTACATACTTTTCATTTTTATATACATTTTTAAAATAATTATATATAAGTAACAAGAAATTAACTAAAGATCAATCTATAAAATTTTACATATTAACATGATTGATATAAATATTAATAAGTAACGATAAATTTTAAATCACGTGAAAAATAAAATTTTTTTTTTACTATTAAATAATTAACAGTTATTTTAGATAATTTTTTTCATTTACATTAATCACATAAAATATTTGTATGAAAATTTTAAATTAACTTTTTTTTATATAAAAAATTTATTTCATATCATTTTCTTATGTAGAAGAATATTTTTATTAATATAATTTAACTTTTTTTTTATCTTTATTATTTTTATTTAAATTTAGTAATTAATTTAAATTAATAAACAACCTATGAATAATACAGTTAATATTATAAAAAATTACTCTTCTATTCAAGAGAAAAATTCAGTTAAATCAAAAGGTAATTAAATATAATATAATCTTATCATTTATTAATTTCCTTATTATAGTTATTGGTTCTTGTTTAGTTTGTGGAGAAGAATCTACAGGTAAACATTATGGAATTATAAGTTGTTTGGGATGTAAAACATTTTTTCGTAGGTATGTATTATTTAATATTAATTTTAATTATAATATTTATAAATAATTTAATATTAATATTATTTTTAATAAATTATTATATTTTTTATAGAGCTGTTGTTCATCAACAAGATTTTAATTGTAAAAGGCAAGGAAAATGTATTTTAGAAAGAAATGCTAGAAAAACGTGTAGAGGATGTAGGTACCGCAAATGTCTTGAAATGGGTATGTCAAAAGCTGCACTTCAACCAAGAAGGGATTTAATTGGATGTAGAAAAAATAATAGAAATTCATCAAAACAAATAATAAGAGATGATAAATTAGGTTTATTTAATTCAAATAATATACCCAAAGAAATAACACCATCACAATTAAAAATTATTAATAAACAAAATACAGAACTTTTATATTATATAATAAAATTAACTAAACGTGATCGTGAAATTCGTACAAAAAAATATGAATCATTAAAATCACAAATTGAAATGAAAAATTTAGCTCAACAATTAAGTAATTATGATAAAATAAATGAAAGTAAAAATTATATATCTGTACCATTTGATATATCACCAGCAACTGATAAATTAAAAATAATGCTTGCTGAGGATATTGCAAAAGTATGTAGTATGGAATTAATTTCAATGATTGAATGGGCACGTACATTACCATGTTTTAGTCAATTACCAACAAGTGATCAATTAATATTATTAAAAAGGTATGCTGTTCAACATCTTATACTTGAACATGGTTATTATACATCACAATTTAATTATAATGATGTATGGATGATATCAAATGGTACATGTATGCCAAGAGATTGTAATCCTGGTAATAATAATTTAATTTATAATTGTACTGAAGATAGAAGATGGAGACAAGAAAAATTATATAAACAAATGACTGAACGTTGTATTGATGAAGTTGTTACACCATTAAAACATTTAAAATTAATGCCAGAAGAATTATTAACACTTAAAATTAGTATGTTATATCAATGTGGTAATAATTTAAGTGATACAGAATCAACATTAATGATATCAAAAAAATCAAGAAAAAAAATAATTAAAGAAAGAGAAAAATGTTACAAAGCATTATTTTTATTTTATGAACACATAAAATATAAGAATTATGAAGGTAAAAAAAAATTCTATTTTTTTTTCCTAAAATTAATCATGTATTATAGAACGTTTTGGAAATGTTATATTAACAATAAGTGGTATTGTTTCAGCAGCATCTGCAGTTCAAGAGAGTTATCAAATAATGAGATTATTTAAAATTGTTCCTTTTGATAATTTAGCTGAGCAATTACTTTTTCATATAAATGAGTAATAATTCTAATTTCACAAATACACAAAATACGGAATAATTTTAAATAATTAAAGCATGCAATTAAAATTTATTTTTAATTTTGTAATTAAAATATTTTACTAATGAATAATTAATAATCTTTGTCACAGAGTTGTATCTTATTATTTTAAAAACTAAATATAAAATTTTATTTACTTTAACTATTGATGTTGTTACATTTGCCAAAGTAATAAAGTATTTAAAGAAAAAAAAAACTACTTAATGGTCAATAATAAAACTATATTTTTAATACATTCTATTACTTATTTAAAAAATATGGTAAAAATATTTTATTCATTTATTATAATAAATAGAAATATTTAAAAATTTAATTTAAATTAAATTACCTTAATTAAAAATGGTTTTACGTAAATTATAATGTTAAAAAAAAATAAAATATTAAGACTAAAACTTAAATAAGATTACAAAAATATAAAATCAAGTAAAAAGTATGTCTTTTTTATGTTTCTATAGTAACTCTTGTTTTTTCATTATTTTTTAATTATACTTAGGTAATACACAATTATCCTAATTTTTCTTATCATATTTCTATAACGTGAGATTAAAAAATTAATTTATTAAATTTTTTTTTATTTTAAATATAAAAAATTATTCTTCCGTGAACAACTTTTTTTTTTAATATAATTTTTTGTTAAATAAAATAAAAATTCACAAAAAAATTTTCTTTTTTTTTTTTGCAAAATATTTTTCTATTTTAAAATTAAGTTATTTTTTTATATTTTTATATGCTTCATATAATATACTAAATTTCATTTACATGCTAATTTTATTGTCTTAGTTAAGGAAAAAGTAGCATTTACATTTTAATTAAAACCAAAGTTATTTATTGATATTATCAATTTTCTATCAAAAACTACCACAAAAAAAAATATTTTTATTTATAATTAAAAAATTTTTCAAAAATCTGATTTAAAAATTGTTTAAATAGAAGAAATTTAAATATAAAACATATTATCTTTTTAATTATATTTATCTTTCAAAAATTAAAAATTAAGTTTTATTTTATAAATTGACATTTCTTTTAAATATAAAGTACATTTTATTTAATTCTATTATATTGAATAAGTAAGTGTTACAATTATTTTTATCTTATCATTATATCATTTTTTTTTATTTATTTCTAAAAAAATTTTTTATTATCTTTTTTTGAAAATTTTGTTTTTATATCTTATAAAAATAGAGAAAATTTTATAAGAAATATTTAAATTATATCACGTTAACAAACACCTTTATTTTAAAACATTTATTTATTTTGTTAGGTAAATGAAAATTAATACACTTAAATATGTAATTTTCTTTTAATTCTCTTATTATAAGATTAATTAATTCCTTATATTTAAAATTTTAAAAATTGTATCATTAATTTCTGTTAATTAGGTAAATTTTATGCCTTTTAAAGTTGACATCATATATTAAATAAAAAAATGGTAAAATTTTAAAATTATATAATATTAACGCTTTTATATATTTTTATTATTTATTTTATTTTATACAAATATATTATAGGTGAGAAAAAAGTATAAAAATTTATTTTACTTTTTTTTTAACGATATATAAACAAAAAAAAAATTTCAAAAAAGTTTTTCCTGGTATGGTAGAATTATAATTCTACTTAATATGGGTACATCTTTTTGTAAACCTAAAAGAAAAAAAGTTACTGGATCATCTTGGGTTGCTGAAGATTATGAAAATCCTTTTAAAGTTTTTTCCAAAAAGGAACGTATGTGCTTGAGAGAAACTTATCAGGTGATATATATAAATTAATTATATATATAATTTTTATTTTTATAGAAATTAACTGAACCTAAAGAGATTGTTGGTATCATATTTGTAGATATAATAAATGATATTGTACCAGAATTAAAAAAAGTTTTTGGTGTTGAAAGAGCACCAAAAGTAAGTATGTTAAAAATGCCAAAACTTGGTGGACATGTTGCAAGATTAAATGAATTAATTGATCAGGTAAAATAATAATAAATATATATTATTTTTATTTAAAGCTTACAACAATGCTTGGTTTGACAGAAAATCTTGTTGGTGCTTGGCAATTAATTCGCAAAACAGGTAGAAGTCATACAAAACAATTATTTTTGGAAAACAATCAAAATCAATTAGAAAAAAATTATTTTTTTATAGTAGGTAATAACTTTATAAAAGAATTTATACCATATTTAACAGGTGAAAAAGTTAGTTTTTATCTTATTATATATATATGTATATATATTAATATTTTTAATTTATTATTTAAGGATGAAGAAGTTGATGATAAGAAAAAAGTTCGTTTTGCAAATAATTATACATCTCAAATGATAAAAGATGTTTGGAATAGATTTTTTGATATAATTATAACACAATTAACTGAATCATTTGAACTTGAAAAACAAAAAAGAATAAATATGGCTAATCAAAAAACACTAGCTCCACATCAACATGTTGAAGAGGACCAACGTCGAAAAAAACAAGCAGCACAGGTAATATTTTTTTTTTACATATATCTAAAATTTTTAAAATTTCAACAACAAATTTATATTTTAATTTATTTAATTTTTAAAAAATATTTTACGCAATTAAATATGCATATTATATATTTAAGATAGATAAATTCCTATAAACTTAAAATTTTTAATACATGATTTGAAAAATATTATCAAGTTTATTTATTTTATAAAATGTAAAATAATAAAACTTGATGTAAGATAAATACAAAAATTGCGCATTAAATTTTTATGAAAAAAAATTAATTTTCATAAAACACTTTTATAAAATATAATTATTTTTTGAAACAATCTTCTTTAAAAAATATTTTCAATTTTATTAATGCTTTAATAATTATTATAGTTTTTTCATAAATATAACTTTTTTTTATTATTTTTTTTAGAAAGAAAAAAGTGGAGAGGAAAGTTATGAATATGAAGTAAAAAAACCACAGGAAGAATTATTTGAAGATCCATTTTAAAAGAAAATGACAAACAACAAAATAAAATAAAAGATTTGAATTAAAAACATATGTGAATTATAATAAAAAAATAAAATATTATATTAATGATGTCATAAGGTTTAATAAAAAGTTTTAAAAATTTAATTTTTTTGAAATGAATATAAAATATTTTATTAATTGTGTCATTTAAATTTTATGAATTTATTTTTATTACTATTAATTAAAAAAAAATATTTTAAATGTTATTTTACATAAATTTGATTGAGCTTTTTATAACGATATTGGATTGTTTAAATAATGTCTATTAATGGATGGTGTCTTTTAATGATACTAAAAAATTTTTTATAAGTTTGCTTTAAATAAAAAGTACTTCTTTTATTTTCATGAATTTGTTTTAACTCCTTTTGAAGATTGTAAGCAGTAAAAAGTTTTTTAAATTGTATATTAATAATATGAATATATAAGTTAGATACTATTTTTAATGCATTAATAAAAGTCAGAATGTTATGTGTTAAAAATTTTATCAAAATATAAAAAAAAATTTTAATTTATTTGGTATGACGTCAAATTAGACAAAAAATGGTAATGTGTGATGATTTGTTATGAAAAATTAAAAAAAAATTTTTTATAACTAATAATTATGGCTTAATTTTAAGAGATCTAAACATTTTTATTGTCAACTAATCAAATATACTTTAAGTTTCTTTTTTTTTCATAAAGGATAATTCTTGATAATATTTTCTCATGGAATTGCGGTTAAATAATAATTAAATATTTTATAATGTTCATTCTTGCTTTGATAATAATTTAAACATCAATGTTTTTTTTTATCTTAATAATCCAGAAGTTGAACCATATTGTAATTGAATTCCTTCAATATTATCCAAACAAAAACATTCACCTATTTCATTATTTTCTTTTTCTTCATCTTCAAATAATATACGATGCATATTAGAATACCATGAATATATTTTATAATTATCACCAAAATTTAAACAATAACTTTCACAACTTTGTAAGGTAATACCATTGATTCTTGCTAATTCGGTACCTTCAATTATATGATCTGAAAATTTACCTCTATCATAATCATCTAAAAAAATATTTTATTTATTTATTACAAAAATAAAAACATACTGAGATCTAAACATAGTCCAAAAAATGCATCCATTTTTTTTTCAACAGTTCCATTAAGAGATCTAGTTTTATGAGTACATATTCCTTCATTATTATCAATCCATTCATATGCCATACAACAAAAATCATCTAAACATGCTTTTGCACAGGATCTTTGAGTTGTATTGTATGTTTGACGATAATCAGCCCCTTTGATTGTTAAATTTTTTGGAAAATTAAAACAAAAATCACCTTAAATAAATTAATATGAATAATACAATAAAATTTTACTTACCACGACATTCTAAGCAATTAGCAGTAAAAAGAAGAAATGTTAAAATGATTGACAAAGATGGTAATGATTTGCCTTTTTTATTATTTTCTATGTAGAAAATTTTGGATACAGATAAAATAATTGCTAAGTACATCCAACAACTACTAATTAATGAAATCATACCAAATTTTAAATATTTTCTTAACAGTGATCTAATGTTTGTTTTGTTATTGCCTAGTTTTAAAGTCATAAAAAAATAAGAATTTTTATTAATTTCATTAAATCTTATTTTCATATTGAATTTTTCTAATTTATAAAATATAATCAGAATAAACAAAAAAAATCTTGGTGTTTTCAAGAACAAACAATTATAATGATTTAAAAATGTTTAACTAAAAAAAAATATTAAAAAAAAAATTTTTTTTAACTAAACAAATATTATAAAATCAAATGAAAAATTTATATTTATAAAATAATATTTTTTTATTTATCTAAATTAACATTTATTATTGATATAATATATTAATTTTTATATAATATCTAAATTATAAATATGAAAAATGGTTTATATCTAAAAATCTTCTCTATAAATCGTTCGCTGAAACGTTATTTATATAGCTAATCTGGCATAAAATTACTATTCTGAGTTAATAGTAATCACTTAAGTTAACATGCTTAACTATAAATGAGGAAGTGTTTTCGAAGTATTTTATAGTTTCATTAAACAATTGACACGCCTAGTATACTTTATATCCACCAATTTGTTTTTTGGGTAATGTTAATCATTTATTTATAAAAAGTTTTTGTGCAAAACGATAGAAAAAAATCTTACTTTCAAATAAAAAAAAAATTAAGTATCATATAATTCTAATATTTTAAAAAATAATTTTTATAAAAACTTTTATTTTAATTTTGCTAATAACAAAACTGTTATAAAAAGTTAATCATGAAAGATAAAATACAACCTACGTTAAAGATATAAAAAAAATAATTAATATGAAATTTTTTTAAAATTTCAAATCACATTAGAAAAAACTTTTAAAATATATAAAAAAAAATTAAAGATAAATTATGAAAAACAATCAAATAAATTAATTTCTATTAAAAATATATTATATCTGGATATTAAAACAAAATAAAAAATAAAAAAAATTGTTTTGCAAAATTTATAGTATAAGATAATAATGCCTAGTTCACGTAGATGAAATTTAATTTATTATTACTTTAAAAAGATGTTTGTTTTTTTATTAATAATTGTATAATAATAACATTCAATTTATATATAATTGTTATTTAAACGAGGAAAATTTGATTCTTTTTTTATAACAAAAAAACACCTTTTTTTATCTAAAAACATTTTCATTTTTTAAAATTTTATTTTTATTGTAATTTTTTTTTAGATTAAAAATTTTTTATTATTTCTTTTTTTTGCATTTAAAGGCTATTAAAATATATCTTTTAAAAGGTCGAAAAATACATCTTAATCGTATCGTTTATGTTAATTAATAAAAATGGTAACATAGCAATAATTATATAAAAATAATCTTAATATTTAAAAAAAAAATATATATATATATTTTTAATTAAAATAACTACAGTAATACATTTAAAAATAAATATTCTCATAGAAAACTAATTTGTGGATATTATATAATAAAAATAATTTTTAAGTTTATCATTCGTTTGTTGATTAACGATATAAATTAATTCTATTTTTGGTCATCTGTATTCGTCATCCTAAATTGAGTAGTTAAAAATATTATAAAATTTTAAATATCTCGCTTTAAAAATTAAAGAAATGCTAAAAATAAATATTTATATTATATATTAGAGATATTTATTTGTTTGAGGATTTTTAATATCAACTAAAAATTACATTAAAATTAAATAAATTTGTTGCAGTTAAAAAATATAAAAACATTTTTAAAATTTGTAGTACATTTAAATATAATATGTTACAAAAATTTTTAATAAAAAAAAATATAAGCTGATCAAAGTGCTATGCTAAATATATGTTTTATTTATTAGAATACGGAAGCTTTCCTCAAAAACTTTAAATAAATCACAATGAAACTGAGTAATAGAATATTACTTATTCGCCTACGCAATTGTATATGTTTTCATTAACAAAATCGTTTTTAAAAGACGAGGTTTCTTACATTTGATTACCTTTCACTGCTTCAAATTAAATACTCCACTTCCTTTTAATTCGATTTGTTAAAATACCTCTAAATGAAAAATGACGGAGTAAAAATAAATAAAAAGTTTACACCTTTTTTAAAAAATTTTTGCCATGTTATTTTGTCCCGAAAGTATAAAAAAAATTATTTACCATGCTTCTAACTGTTTCTATTAATAGAAAAACTTTTTTTCCAAAATATTTTATTAAAATTAAAAATTATAAAGACCACTGTCAGGATATAAAATAAATTTTTTTATATAAAAACAATTATTATTTTTAAAAATAGAAAGTACATTTGCGATGTTAATAAAAATATAGTACATTTTATATTAAAATATTTTAATTTATAGTATTATTAATAAATCATTTAAAATATAATTTTTTTTTTAAAAATTTAAAATAATAAAAATATATAAATATTATTTTAATAAAAAATAATTTGAAATTATATAAGTTTGTATAATGTGACTTTATAAAAGTTTTAATAAATTACAGTAATTTTTTTTAAATAATAAAGCAAAATAAATAGTAGTAAAAATAGAACTTTTTTTTAACAAAGATACAATTCAAATTTTAACAACCATTTTTAAAAAAATATATTTTTCTAAAAATATTTCTTTTCTAGAATATTTTTTGAATTTTAATGAGGCATAAAAATTTAAAAGTACTAAATTTTTAAAAACAATTATCATTTAACGTTTGAAAAGGTACTTTTAAAAACTTACAAAATTATACTTTTAAAAATTAAATTATATAAAAAATATTTAAAAAAAAATAAACATTATTTTTAAAGGAAAAGAATTTTGCGGAATTTATTTTATAAAAATATAAATAATATAGCATTTCAATAGATTATTAAAAACAATTAATTGTGAATAATAAAATTTGTACTTTTAAGAACACAGTCTAGACTATTTAAAATTATTTTTGTTTTAAATAAACTTTTTCAAATAATCAAAGAATAAGTTAGGTACGATTAAATTTAATAAAATTTTATAAATAATGTCTTTAATCTTTGATACCTTAAACATTTTGTAGTTGGTGATTAATTGATACTTTCACATTAACAACAGAATTAATAATATTTCCTTCTATCTACTTTATTAGAATCAACATTTCAATTTAAACTTTATCATTTCAATAATAAATTTAATATTTTCTAAAGGAAAAGTAATTAGATGTTAAGAAATTTATTCTATAGCTTAAAATTTATAATCTTGTAACAATTTTTTTTATTAAACTTTTAAATGTTTAAAAATTCCTTCTTTTTATATTATCTTTTTAAAATAAATTTGTTGAAAAAAAAAACTTTTTATAATTAAAAAATTTTTAATATATTTATAAATTTATTGGAAGTGTAATGATATTTTTTTATATTAACCAAAATTCCTAAAAAGATTTTTGTTTTTAGATTTTGGAAAATGAAGTATTTTAATAACCATTGAGCATACCTAAAATAATATGTAACTCATAATGCAACGTATACATATAAATAATATATGTCGTGTCATTATATTATACTTTATGTTTCAAATAATTTTAACTTTCATTTTCTAAAATATTTCTAAATTTAGATAAAAATTTTTATTTTACAGTCGTAAGAAAAGTAATTTTATAATTTTTCTTTATATTTATTTTTATGAGGAAAGTTTATAAATTAATATAAAAAAAAAATAATGGTTATACAATGGACTGTTGCAAACTGTGTTTTTGTTATATTTGTTTTATCATCAATAATTAATATATCAGTTCAAAGAATGATAACACCAGGTATTATGTCAGAAAATATAATTATTCATCCTCAAATGGTATGTTTAATAAATTTTTAAAAAAAATAATAATAAATATTATTTATAGGTTGAATATATGGGTTTTCCACAACCAGCCTTAAATAGAACAGAAGTAGAAATTAGATTTACGTGTCCTACAGAATCAAAATTGTTATTTTATGCTGAAGCTGTTATTAGAAGTTCACCATGTGATAGAGAATTTTATGATACAACAAATAATGATGCTTCAAATATAAAAAATATGCTTACTTTTTATTTTAATGATAATACATCAATAGCACCTACATATGATTATAACGAATTTATGTATTACCGTTCAAAACCAATGAAATTTAACTGTGAAGATTCACATGGTGCACCAATGTTTTTAGAACAATATGGAAAAGATGCCAGTGAATTTCATAAAATAATTTTACAAAAATTAGATAAAAACAAAAGATCTGTACCAATGTTAAATGGAAATACAATAGATGGTGGTACAAATATAAGATTGTCTTCATGGCATCCATTAAAATCGCTACCAATAGATGCAATATATTTTCTAATAATAAAAATTACACCTGCTAGTGAAATTTCATCTAACATGACAGAATCTGTCAAAGTTTATGTTCAATGGAGAGCACCTAATGGTTATCTTAATGCCATAGATTATCCACTTCTTAATTTTTATAAATTTATGGCTATTATTTATTGTATGATGTTATTTGCTTGGTTATATTTATGTTCAAGAAAATGGAAAGACTTATTAAAAATTCAATTTTGGATTGGTATTGTCATTTTAGTAGGCTTAATTGAAAAAGCTGTTTTTTTATCCGAATTTTCAACTGTTAACGAAACAGGTTTCACTACTGGTGGAATGATTGAGGTATTATATTAGTTTTTTTTTAATAGTTAAAATCTGTTTTATTAATTTTTGTTATTTAAGTTTGCAGAGATAATATCAGCTTTCAAAAGAACATTATCAAGAGTGCTAATATTAATTGTTAGTATAGGATATGGGGTAGTTAAACCACGGTTAGGAGAAACATTAAATCAAATAACTGTTGTAGGTGGCCTTTACTTTGTCTTTTCTGCAATTGAAGGTCTTATAAGGACATCATGGAAAAGTGCAGAAGCAATAAAAGAAAGACAATTTGCAACACTTCCATTGGTCTTCTTTGAAGTAATTATTTTTTGGTGGATCTTTACATCTTTGACAAACACTATAAGAGCACTTAAAATAAGAAATAATGACGTCAAACTTCGATTATATTCAAATTTTGCTAACATACTCGGAATATCTATAATAGCCTCAGTAATATTTATGATATGGTTTTTGGTAAATCATGTTTTCCGCCATTGTTTAATGAATTGGAAAGAATTATGGTTTGATACAGCTTTTTGGCATCTTCTATTTTGTAGTGTATTAATAGCAATCATGATTTTGTGGCGTCCTGCAAATAATAACCAAAGATTTGCCTTTACACCTTTATTAGACGACTCAGAGGATGATGGTGATGATTCATTTCCTGTTGGTACATCTTGTGTGGAAGATATTGTTTTAAAAAGAACTAAAGGTATTGATGTTAACAGTGATGTAATTAAAAAAAGTGATATCGATGATAAGATAGAATCTGATTTAAAATGGATTGAAGAGAATATTCCATCTACATTTGTAGAACGTTTCTTGCTCGATGAAACTGATGATATTGAAAAAAAAGAACTTGAAATGTCGAAAATTTTGTAATTATTTGTTTTTAACTCAAACGTAAAAACATTTACTAATTAATTATACCTGGTTTATTCTATATAAATGATTTATTTTTTTAACAATAAATTTTATTATTTTAAAATAGTTTATATTATTATTGTTAAATATGTCAGATTAAGTACATATATATTAAAAATGTTTATTGCTAATCGTTTAAATGTTTTCTAATCACTACTTAAATATATATAACAATAATATTTATTTTAAAACATCATTATTTTTGTTAAATTAATAAAAAAAAAACCAAACAAATTCTTTAAAGAAGTAGTTCAATATTGGAAATTGGAACAATGAGTACATATAAAAGATTATATTGACAACAGATAAATGACAAAATAGTTTTGATAATTCTTATCTTTATTTAATTATTAAAGTTATAAATTATCGTTTTTCTCCGATTCATTTGTTTTAATTTTTTTGTTGTTTTGAATTTATATTTATATTATTTAATATTAATAAATAAAAATTTGAATACAAATAATATCTATTATTTTAGTGTCCTTATAATGTCAAATAATACATTTGAAAATACTTCTGATGTACGTGAAGTATTTAATTCATACGATACTGTTGGAGATGAAAAAATTTATGTAAAACAACTTGGTGATGTTCTAAGAGCACTTGATTTAAGTCCAACTGAAGCTGAAATTGTTAAATATGCTTCATATTATAAATCTCCTGATGAAAGAATAAGCTACGAAGATTTCCTTTATTCTTATCAGATTGCACGTAAATCTTATAATCCAGTATCAATAGATGAAATAATTGAAGGTTTATCTCATTTTGACAAAGAAGGAAATGGAATGATTAAAGTTGCTGAACTTCGTCATATACTAACAACATTAGGAGAACGTCTTGCTGATGAGGAAGTTGATAAATTAATTGATGGTCATGCTGATTCAAGAGGTAATATTTATATTGCTGATTTTGTAAGAAAAGTAATTGATTTTGATGTATGTTTATATGTTTATTTATATATATATGTATAATTTATAGCATTAAATGAATTGGTAATATGAGCAAAAAAAACAAAATATCTTTTTTCAATGCATTCGCTTAATTATTTAAATATTATATTATAATTATAATATTATATATCAACATTATTTTGTAAAAGAAATGTTTTCTAATTTATATTATTTCGGTTTTTAATCCTTTAATATTTATTTATTTAATTTTACATAATATTTATAAAATTTTTAGTCCTACATTTTAAAATGCAATCTTCATTTATCCCCAATTTCTATCATATAACTGATGAAGAATTAGGAAATACTAACTATGATATATATCAATCACTTCTTGATGGGGTAAGTTTTTATTAAGATATAAATTAATTAAATTTTAAAGATACCTGATGATCATCCTGGATATCCATCAGATTGTTTTCTATTTGTTGCTGCAAAACTATTCAATATGAATCGTGCTGATTGGGAAAGGGTAATACTTGTGTATAATATGTCTATAAAAATAATTAAATATTTTATTTTTAGATTTCAAGTTTTTGTCTTAATTCAAATGGTCTTTTTGATCGTCATAGTTTTCTTATTTTTCTTAAAATTGCTGCTGTTCAACAGGCAAATTCTGAAATAAATGAAGTTAATTTGAAAGGTAATTTTCCATTACCTAAATATTTAGAAGAGGATTGGAAAATACCACAAGATCGTCTTCAAATATACCAATCTATTTTTGATGCTAAAAATAAAAATGGTGGAAAGATAACAAAAGAAGATGTTTATCAAAC
Source organism: Strongyloides ratti (assembly GCF_001040885.1). Lineage (NCBI taxonomy): Eukaryota > Metazoa > Nematoda > Chromadorea > Rhabditida > Strongyloididae > Strongyloides > Strongyloides ratti. Next base: position 975,664 of record NC_037309.1, on the reverse strand, counting down.
ATCAAAGATAAGAACATTTATGATCCCAAAATGTTGTGAAGATTATTTTCATTTAACAGATTTTGATAAAGATGGTTATCATGATTTTTCTGAATTTGTTGCAATTATGGAACTTATTCACAAAACATTAACAATGCCAAATCAAGATATTCAAGATAATGTGCAAAGTTATTTAATTTCAAATTCAAAAGTTTTTCCTTTTAAAGTAATATGGGATAATTTAAGAAATAGTGGTTTTAACAAAGAAACATATGAGACAAAATTAACTGCTTTTGTTCCAGGAATAAGAGCAATTCCTATTGGTGACCCAACAGCTGAATATCAAGAAAAAAAAATGACATTAAATTGTCAAAATGTTGAATTATCCAGAACAGCAGCACAGTTGAAAAAAGATGGTGATTTATATAAAATTCAATTAAATGAACATTTTCAAAAAATTGAAGAAGCTGTTAAGAAACGTGATGGTGTGAAGCTACGTAGTAATGAATTAAAAAATCAAATTCGTAATCTTGAACAACGACAAAAAGATGGTAAATCATTAGTAGAGGAAAAAAAAGAACATCTTGAAAATTTAAAAAAAAGTTATGAAAAACAAAAAGAACATCTTGAGACAGAAAAAGTTGATTTATTAAGAATGCGCAAAATAACAAATAATGTTGTTGATTATAAAAATGATATGGAAAAAGTTATTAGTGATTTACAACAACGCAAATATGAGCTTACAAATGAACTTGTAAGGGAAAGAGATTTTTTAATTAAAGCACTAAATGATCATTTAAAAAAGAAAAATTCTTTATATTCCAATGATAGACTTTTAAGTTTGGTTGATGAGTTTAAAATTTATAAGCCGTATATTGATGATAGAATAGCTTACATGACAGAATGTATAAATGCTTTAGATAACAATCAAATTCCAAATATTACAAAAGCATTTGTCAGATTTCAAAGTACAAAAGATGGTATTTATGAACCAGCTTCTTTTCCCAATAGCCAAGATCTCCTTTAATTAAGCTACGTAACATTAGATTTATTTTTTTTTTTCACTTTAAATCACCTTTACTTGCACTTTTATTTTGTTTATTCACTAAAAATCTACTTTCATTACGAAAGCTTAAAAGAATATGCTTATGTTATTAAAACAATCTTACATTAAAATTTTTAATTAAAAACTTGTTTTAATAACTTAATGTTAGACGATTATTTTGATGTTTTAATTTGTCTAATAATCTATATTAACATTTTTTATTTCAAAAATTTTTTATTATTACACTGACTTTTATTATGTAATTAAGCAAATTTTCTAATAAATATTGAGAAACGAAAATGATAAAAAAAACACATTTTACTGATAAACCTGATACATATTCATTGAGAAGATGTAATTAAAAAAAAATTGTTTCATTTTTGTTTTTTTCTATAGTTTCTATTTAAAAAATCTTTGCTGGTTTAAAGATAGAAAAAAATTATTTGACAACTTCAATTTATTTTTTTTTAGTATAAAATATGCTTAAAGGAAATTTACAACAAAATAATTATGTTATAGAAAACAATTTTTCTTTTATAGAATTAATCTTGATTATTTAATCATAAAGATAACCTAATAATACACTTGTTGATATTTTTGTATAACATTTTTATTAACAACCGTAAAATAAAGATTTATTTATCTTTATTTCAATAAATAATTATATCAATGATAAAACACACAACTTCATTGAAAATCTTTAAAAGAAAAAATGTTAAAAAAACTTTAACTAACATTAAAAAAAAGATTTTTACACAATAACAACATTTAAATGAATAACATTATAAATTTAATAATATAACAAAAATTTAATTGTAACAAATCATTTGATCATTTTTGTACATCAAAAAACATAATAGTATTTAATTTTAGCTTTGATATATACATTTAATAATAATATTATTTTTTAATTTAAAAAAAATAATTTTATATTTCAACAACAATGCTTGTGAAAAATATTAAATTCAGAATATTGACACATTAATCATTAATATTTGATGTCTTATGATAAAATTATAAATAAATACAATTACTATTGAAGTTGTAACTTAAATAATCAAAATACAAATCCATTTAAAAAAATACAAACATATAAAAAAATATTTTTATTAAAAAGTAAGAAAAATGATTAAATTTTTCATTTTTAATTTAGACATATTTTTACTAATTAAATAACTTTATTAATGGTATTTATTTTAAACAACTTTTAATAAAAATTATTTAACAAAGGTAATTATTATTTGTAGTAAAAGTTTTTTTTTTTTATATATATAAAAATCAAATGAGTAAAATGTTATTTAATGACGTTTAAAAATACACATCAAATCTAAATATAATAAATATATTAAATCTTAAAATGAAGTACTGTGTTTTAAAAAAAAATATAAAACAATAAGAGGGAAGTATTTTTTTACATAAATATTTTACTTTAAAATTAGATAAGATTATTATCTAATAGTTCTTTAAAGAATAAATATCTTTTTAAAGTATAAAAAAAATGTAAGTTTATACAAAAAAAATTTTTTTTTTTAGTTTTTTTAAAACAATAACAATGTTCTATAAACTTTTAGTAAGTATTTTAAAAAAATATAAAAATTGAATTTTAATAATTTATACTATAAAAATTTAATAATTTAAAATAAAAAGAATTTTCCAATTTAAAAATTTTTTTTCCCATTTATGTGTAGCCTTATTGTTAGATTTTAATGCTATTAGAAAACAAAGTAATGACGAATGATAACATTTTTGTTTTTTATCATTATATTTAAAATATTTGACATTTATTAAATTGCATTAATAAAAAATTTGAGCCCTACATTATATTGTTTAGCATTTTTTAATTAGACAATTTTTGCAATAAATCAAACATCTAAAATAATTGTTAAATTAATAAAATTGAATAAAAAATAATAACACTACCGTCTGTTTATGTTGTGCCTCAAGATCTATAAAATCTTGTTTTAATTCTTCAATAGTCTCTATCTTTTCACCTAACGTTTGTAAAGCTTCATCTAAAAGCATTTTATTTTCTGTTTCTTTCTCTTTTAATTTTGTATAACTTTCTTTAACTTCACATAATTCTTCTTGAAGTGTCAATATTGTTCTTTTATTAGATAATGAAGTATCTGCAAGCTCTTTTATGTCATTTACATATTTATACATATTATCACAATTTTTACATGATCCTTCTATATACCAATCAACTCTTATTGGAGATAATGATCTTTCACCACTTTCATCATGTTTATCATCTAAAGAATCAGCATTATCAATATTTGTTGTATCATAAACAACATTCATATTATTAATATTTTCATTCTTAATTATACCCATATTTTGTTCAATACTCATAATAGCATTTCTTCTTTCTTTTGCTAGATCATATTTTTTATCTAATAATGAGATATCTTTTTGTAAAATTGATATTATGCCATCCATTTTCATTAAATTATTGTTAATAATGTCTATAATATTATTAAATGTATATCCTTTTACAAAATCATTCATAACACCTGGAATTAATGTTAATATATTTTCTAACTCTTTTATACGTTTTTCTAATATATTTGATTTATTTTTTTCATTTTGATATCTTTTTTCTAATGATTTATATAAAAATTCTTTTTCATTTAACAATTTATCTGTTATCAAAAATTTATCCATTAAATGTTCTTTTTCATTTTCAAAATTAATTAAAGCTGTTTTATATTTATCTTCCATTTCTGCTATTGTATTTGTAAGATCAATGTTATCTAAAAATAAATTTTACATATATAATGTTTTTTTACTATTGTAATATTAAATTACCATGTACAGCTTGTTCTGCTCGAGCCTGTAGTTTACTTTTTAATTCTTCATTTTCAAATTGACTTTCTTTAAGTCTTTCTTTAAGTTTTTTTACATTATTCCTTTCTTCTTCAAGGTGAGTTTTAAAATCTTCAATATCACACATTCTTGTTTCATACATATTTTCTTTACAATTCCATGATTGTTTTAAACTTTCAACTTCTTTACGTAAATTAGTTATTTCATTTTTATCATTTTTAGATTCTTCTTCATATTTATTTATAATATTTTTAATTTCATTATTTTTAATTGTTAAAGCTTTTGTAAGATCATCTGTTTTTTCTGTTAACTGTTGAAATTCAACTTTAATATTACTATTTTCTTGATTTATTGCCTTTAATTTTTTAATTTCTTTATCTTTTTGTCCTAACTTTTCAGATAATTTCATACCTTCTTCTTTCAATTCATTAATTAATTTTTCATTTTCACTATTTCCTTTTTTTAATAAATTGTAATCTTTTAATTCTTTTTCCATAATTTTGATTTTTTGTTTTAATATACCAATTTCATTTTCACCTTTTTTAGATAAAGTTGTTAATTCACTTATTCTATTATCTCGCATATCAATTTGTATAGTCATATTTTTAATAATTGTATTCATTTCTTTTACCTGTTCTGATGAGTTAGCAACTTGATTTAAAACAGTATCTATTCTATTTTGTACAATTGTGAAATTATCATTTTGTACAGGACCAGATATTGAAGACCATTCATCTGCTTGTTTAATTATTTCTATATCACTTGAAGCAACAGTATCAGTTTCAAAATGGTCATTATTTTTTTGTTCTGGAGAACTTATATTACCTTCCCATAATTCATGCTCTCCATTATCTTTCATATAATTTATGTTTTCTCTTATCACTGATGCTGAATCATGATTTGGAGATATCTTTAAAAAAAAAAATAAATAAAATTAAGATAATTAAACATACTGTACTTGGGGAACTATCTAAATTTAACATTGCACCAGGTGTATCTTCATCACGAGAAGGATTTGGTTCTGACTCAACAACAGTATTCTCACCATGGCATACATGCCAACTATCTGATGGTGTAAATAATAATAATGATTTATCATCATCGTTTTTTATATCATTATTACAATTTTCTTCTTTTTGATTATCATCAGATGTATTTATTTCTTCTTTTTCTATTAAATTATCATCTATTACAACATTTCCTTCCTCCTCTTCCGGTGTAATTTCTAAAACTTGATCAATTTTTTGTTGAGCCTGTAATAAGGCATTTTTTGCCATTTTACTAGCCCATCCAAAATTCATTTTTATTGGGACTTCTTTATTAACTATAATTGTATTTATTAAACCCTCTAAAAAAAATATAAAAAATTAACAATTAAAAATTTATCTAATTAAATTACAAACAGGTACTATAAATTAAAATTTACTTAACTATGAAAAATAATATAAAAAGAATTGCTAATTAATAAAATATTAAAAATAAAACAAGATTAAATTGTCTTTATTTATTACAAGCAATTTCTTATTTTATTTTCTTTATTATTTTCTTTATAAAATAGTTAAAAATATTATCAATATATGTAGAAATCTATTTTTATATCTATATTTTTAGTTTTAATAATTTTTATATTTTGAAATAACTATTAAATATTATAAAAATCATATTAGGTGATAATTTTTATTATAGTAGTATTATTAATATCTAAATCACAATATTTAATATTGTTGATGACGTTTAATTCAAAAGACATATTTTTCCAACTTTATATTGACTTTAATTGGAATTTACTTTTATATATCAATTTTAAAATATCAACTATTTTACATTTGAAATTATATTTTTTTAATCATACAAAAAATGTTTAAAATATGATAAAATTTAATAAATTGAAAAAAACATTTTATATCTCTTGATAAAAAAAAAACAATTTAATATAGCAGTTAAAATTCTCATGACAGTAAAATTATTTTATTATATAAGTATTATATAAGAAAAATTTTAAGATTATATTTCTTATCTATATAAAAGTATACATAATTATTAATTTTATAAAAGACATAATACTTGTATATATGAATAATTGTACTTTTTGTTACAAAGTTGTTATAAATTATTATACTAAAAAACCATCTTTTGTTACATAAATATAAAAACTCATTTTTTACCAATTTTTCTTATATAATTTGAAGATATTAAAAAAAAAAGTTAACCTTAAAGATCTTTTATAAATCTGCAATTATTTTAAGTGTAGTTTAAGACAATATTAAAAATATAGAAAAATATAATTAAAATTATTTTTTAATGTATAATGTTTCAATAGAGGGGTTAACCTATATCAAGTTATATTTTAAAAAAATATATTCATAAAAATGTATCAAATATAGAAAAGATAAACAAAATAAGAACAATAAGTATTATTTAATAATTTGTAAATATTATAATGTTTATCAATATTAATTGAAAACTGTGTTAATCAAAAGTAAAATTAAAATTTTATTCACTTACAAAATTTTTTTTATCATTAAAAATATGTTGATTCAGACATTTGTTTTAATGATATTTATTATATTTCATTTGTTTTTTTTTATCAATATAATTTTTATATTATTAATAGCACTGTTATATATTGTAAAAAAAAAATTATCTAATAAATGATGAACATTTATTACCTAACGATAATAAAGTAATGTATATTTGGAAGACGCGACAGTCCAACATATTATTGATGCTTATATAACTTTTCTAAAATTACAATACTTGTGATTGTGTTATGTCAAATCACTTCTTATTATTGTTTAAATTAGCCATTCTAAAATATAAAATTTATAATGTTTCTATAATTTTGTTTTATAGTTTTTTATTAAATTTTAACATAAAATATATATATATATCTATTGATGACCTATTTATTTATATATCTTGTATTTAGAAATGTCATCTTTTAATTTAATTTATTTTTGTTTATAAATAAAAAAAAAAAATAGTAGTTTATGTGAAAATTAATGTTATATAAATTTATCATCATCAAATTTCATCCTCACTTATAAATATTTTTACTATGTTTTTGTTTATTTGTAGATTTATTTAATGATCTAATTTTGTACTTATACTCGTGACAAATTTTATTTATTAATATTTTATAATAAATGATTTTTCTAGCTTTTCCTCGTTTAGTAAACGAAATGAAATTGATTGTTATATAAATATTTTATTTTTAGGTTTTTTTTTATATGTTTAAAGGAAAAAAATAAATTATGGATTTAGATGACTTATTAGAATGTTTAGAAGAGAAGACAAACACATTATTTTGCAACAACATAACCAATGATTCTAAAGAAATTGTTACTAATGAAAATACTAATAATGTTTCAAAAGATTCTAAGAGTATTAATTTATCACAACAAGAATACAAATCACAACTTGTTCCATCAAAAGAACTGAAAGATGAAACTGAAAATCATGATGATGATAAAAATAATTTAAATCACAATTGCACTTTTCAAGATGATGAACGAATCGATGAAATATATTTAAAAAATAACGTAATTTTATCTAATATTTTAACCAATAATTCATTTTTTTAAGATTAACGAGGAAAATAAAAATGAAGAAAAATTACGAAAAGAAGATTATATTTTTAAAGTACAAGATTGTAATGTCATACCAAAGAAAGCTGATGTATTAACTGAAGAAGATAAATCTTCATTAAAAGATGATGAAAATTGTTGCAGCACAATCAGATCTGATTTAATAACATCTTCTCTTGTTAATGATAGTATTTCAACAAATATTAATACTGATAATTTTTGTCAAGGTATAAATGAAAAGACATCACCAATAGATGACAAAATTTATGAAGAAGTTAGTGTTATGATGGATAAAATTTTGGAGGATGCTGCCAAGATTGCTGCAGAGAAAATTGTTGAAGATACAATTAATTTAAGGAAAACAGAAGTAACAAATTGTGATAATTTATTATTTAATGATATTGATCCCAAAGAAAAAAAAATTGTTAATGAAAAAGATACAACTTTACAAACATCCGATTTATATTTTAATTCAGTTAATGGAGATATTTATAGTAGTATTGATTCTTTAAAAAAGAAAAAAAGTCAAATTGTTCATGAACAATCTGTTACTTGTAATGATAATTTAAGTAGTCATTCGGTAAAGTCAACTAAAAACGAATTATCAGGAGGCCTTGATTATATTAATGGTAATGAGATATCTACCATAGAATCTAATGATACAGAAAAAATACCAGAAATAATTAATGTTAATAAAAATATAAGTAATATAACCAATAATAAAACATTAGAGGAACTAGTTTCAATGAAAAATGAAAATGTATTGGAAGAGTGTGAAATGGATAATGAACTTATTTCTTCATGTGATGACGTAATCTATACAACGATCGATGAAGTAGAAGATCATTATATTTCAAGTGACAAAGATAAACAACAAGAAAATGATAATATGTTTACAAATACCAATTCGTCAACATTTTATGACAGTTCTTCAAATATTATGGGAGAATTTATGCGTTTATCTAATGAATCTCAATCAGAGTTAGAAAATAATACATCTCAAAATAGTTCTGTTAGACCAACAAGTGTTGTAGCATCAACACATTATATAACTTCTGATTTTAATACTGATATACTTACTGAAAGTGAAAGATTACTTGGAAAAATTGAACCTGTATGGATTGATGATAAGGAAGCTGATAGTTGTATGTTATGTAATACAAAATTTTCAATTATATTACGAAGACATCACTGTAGATCATGTGGAAGAGTATTATGTAATTCATGTTGTAATCAAAGAAGAAGTTTACGTTTTGCAAATGATGATACAAAGAAATTTAGAGTATGTGAATCATGTATTAAAACAATAAATAGAGTTGAAGAAATAGAAAAAAGAGAAAGAGAACAATTTTCAATGAATAGTTTACAACATGATGCAGAACTTTTAGCTGCTTCATTGAATGAAAATATTACTAATAGATGTGATGATACAACATCTGTTAGTCCTGGACCATCTGGTATTCCCCCAAAACATAAAAAATCAGTTTTAAAAGTTAAAAATAATGAAAAACAACAAGTAGATGGTAGTAATAATGAACAACAATCTCAAGGAACAAGAAGAAGTGTAACATTTTTAGATGGTGTAGCACCAGGTGAAGGTGAAGATAATGAACAACCACAAGCATATAATTCATTATTAAGTCAAAGAAGAGCACTTAAAAAAATAAAAGGTAAAAGTGGACCCGCTTCAAGAAAAATGAGAGAAACAAGGATAGAGGAAGAAAATATTTCATTATTAACAAAAGAATACTGTGTTATTGTAGATGATGATTATATACTTCATAAAAAATCATATAAAGAAATGGAAATAAAATTAAAAGAATATGAAAGAATAACAATTGCTTTACGAAGAAATATTCATATTATTTTACAATATAAAAATTTAAATGAATTTAATTGTAAGCATGGTATATCTTTATATACAAAAGGTTTTACAACATTAGGAATTGAAGAAATATTATTAATATGGGAAATAAGTGAAGATGATGTTGAAAATTTAAAAATTCCATATGAGATGTTATGTGTAATAGATGATATTATTGAAAATTGTATTGATAGTCGTTGTAGTGAGGATAATGATAAAACAGGAATAAGACTTGTTTATAAAAGAATGAAACAATTATATACTATAACACATGAATTAGCAGAAATTTTAGGTTTTCATTCAATATTACTTCATCCTGTTAGAAGTCATGATTTTCATAATCTTGATTTACCAACAACATCTTTTTTTATTGGAACATTTATATATACAAAAGAATATAATTGGGCACGAACAATTCCTAATCGTTTACTTTACTATCTTGGTCTTAATACTGGATGTTATCCAACACCTATCATAAACTTTAAAAATAGAAATATTACTTATACTGATATATTTCAAACAACTATATTAAAAGTAGCTATTGATTTTAAATATCAAAAATATGGTATATCACAAATATATGGAAGTTATGTAACTTTAACTGATAATAAAATAAATCTTTGGTTACCCAAATATTCTAAAGAACAAGTTAAAAAATTAGTACAAGATAATAAAAGTATGATTATAATTGGATTAGATTTTAATTATCATGCTGATAGTCATCTAGTTTGTCAACAACAAGAAGGTGGTTATTTTTCAACAACTATTTTTACAAGACCAGAACAAAATAGAAAACAAACTGGTGCTACATTTATTATATTTGATGGAGCATTAAAAAATAGTACTAGTAAAATTAATAGATCAATTGTTGAAGATGGTGTTGTTGTAAGATTAAATATGGATTATATGAATGAATTAGCTTCGTCACTTGAATATGGTAGAAGTTATGAATTATCTGACACCAATTTTGAACTTTCTATTCATTGGTTTGATATGTCAGTTAAAAACGAGTATTCTCCATTGAAATTTGTTGATTCTAGAATATCTCCTATTGATTCACTTTTTATTGGTGATCGTTATCAATATGGTCTCAATTACACGCGTTTAATTCGATCCCAAAATATGATTCCATCTGCCACTGAATGGTCTATAAGGCTTGCCTCTATTATTAATATTGATGAAGGAAAAATATGTTCAACTACTCCTTCACGTATATATGAGATAGGTGAAATGATTGCAGCAAGAATAGCATTAACAGTAGCACCATTTATACAAATATTAATATTTAACAACATTAGTCGCATAACATTTCGTCTTAACATTGAATCAGAAAATAATGTTAAATATTCAACAGAGAATTGGCCATCTCTGGAAGATGAATATGCTGTATGGAATTTTACAATTGATGATCAAATAGTTCCATTTCTTTATCAACTTGTAAATCATACATCCAATGGCCTTCATATTGAACTTAATATGCCAATTATCTCAACAAGACCACTTCCTTGTTTTGATAAGGATGATAAAGATATTTAAAAAAATTTATATATTTTATAACTTTTTTTTTAAATTTTATTATCAAAAAATATTTGTGGTGAAAATTTCAACAACTTAACAAAAAAAAAAGTATTACCAAAAAATAAGATGAAGTACTTTTAAAGTAATATTAAAGATTAAAATATATTCTTTTTTTTTTTTCTTGTACGACGTATTTATTGAAACTAATTATTTTATTTTTTTATTTACAAATTATTTTTTTAAATAAATGTTATAATATATAACATTCTTTTTTTAATATTTGATCATTTAAAAATAATATTTATATTTAAAGTTTCCTTTTTCAACTTATCTTATAAATTTTGATAAATTTTTAGAATATTGATAAAATTTAAACAACATATTATATAAATAATTTTTACAGTTTCAATTAACTGTATTTATTTAATATTATTTTAATGTTTACAAATAATAAAGTTATAATAAAAAGAATGTATAAATTTTATTAAATCATCTATAACTAATATTTTATTTCACTAAATAATATATTGGTTTTGTTTTAATAAACAAATGATAATATAACGGATTTGTATATTTTTATTATAAAAGAAACAACATTTAAAAATTTGAAAATTCAAGATAATAATCTGAAAATTTTAACAAAAAAAAAATGGATATAGAAGTATATAAGTGTAATTAAAACAAGTATTTTTGTACTTAATATAAGGTTTTTTCTTAAAGATAAATGTTAATAAAAAAATATGATAAATAATATATATATAAAATTACTATATTTTTAAAATTTTTCATATATATATTTTTATATTTATAAACATTAAAAAATTTATTATATTTTTTAATGTAGTTTGTTAAAAAATAAAATATATTTTCAAATAAATTGTTTGTTTTTTTTTTATAGAAATCAATAAAAAAAACTTTTCATTAACTATATAATAATTGTTATGGATAAAAATTTTATTATTATTAACGAAAAAAATGTAATTATGTCTAAAGAGAGTAGTAAGAATAATGAAATAAAAAATGTAAGTTGTTTGAATTTTAACTAGTTTTAATGTTCTTAATTATTAGTATAAATTGAATAAGAAGAAAATAGAAAAATATTTTCTTGATATAATAGAATCTTTTAATAATGATATTTCTAATAATTGTAAATATGAAAATGATACTGTCAAAAAAAATTTATATTCAATAAAAAATGAGATAAGGAGATGTTTAACTGTTTGTGAACCATTATTTGAAATAATTCTAGGATGGAAAGAAATAATATTTTGGAAACAACCATTTCAATCGTTATGCTATATTAGTTGTTATTTTTATCTTTCATATTATGGTTATTTATTACATGTTATACTAATACTTATTCTTCTTCAAATTTTTTTTAATTATTTATATTATATTAAAAATATACCATTTTTTAATATTATAATATTTTCACCAAGAAAAAAAATTTTATCTCCCCTTCATCAAAAACCAAGTCATCAAATGTTATATATTGTTTTACAAAAAGTATCAATTTATATATACAATTTATCAAATTTTTTAGAAAAAAATAACAGGTAATATAAGATAATTTTATTTTTTTTAATATATATTTAATTTTTATTTTTTTTAGTATATTTTTATGGCAAAAATATAATATTACAGAGATATTTCTTATAATTATAATATTATTTTTATTATTATTATTTATATTACCTTTTGAAACTGTTAATAGGATATTAATGATATGTCTAGGAATTCGAATTTTCATAGGAACATATATCATAACAAATTTTCCACAGACAGCAAAAAAAGTAGATTTTATTACATATATGTTGTCTGAAATATCAAATACTTCAACAAATAATATTAAAGAAAGTAAAAAAAATAATAAATATAAAAAGAAACAACAACAAAAGAAAAATAAACATATCTTACAAAGATATAATACAAAAATTTATGAAAAATGTAAAAATAATTTATTAAATTCAAATATTCAAATTAAAAATAAATTAGAAAATACAAGTAAAAGTATAACTTATTATCATACAAGTACCTCTTCAAATGATGATTCAGACATTAATACAATAATTGAAGATAATAATAACAATGTTAATAAAAATATAAATTTACTTAATGTTAATAATAATAATAATGCTTATAGTAAGATAATTGTATTTTAAAACACATATGTTAATATTCTTTTTTTTTTAGAATGTAGATGTGATGTACTTTTTTTATCAAAAAAATTTTATGGAAATATTAAAATAGGAACATTGTTTATTGAAAAAAAGTATGTTTTAGTAATATTTTTTTATATATACTATTTTAGATATTTTATTATTCGTTATTTTAAATTTGAAAAATTAACATATCAATATACGATATACCCTTATATTGAATTAAATTCATTAACAATAAAGCGTAAAAATCAAAAAATTTGGTTATTTAAAAAACATTACTGTAAAGTGATTTTTAAAAAGAGAAACATTTGCGATATTAAATTTTATATATTAACAAATTTTCATCAATTGATGGATACTTTAAAAAGAATTCCGTTATTGAAAGGAAAGTTAAATCAGTGATTAATGTTAATGTATGAACAATGATGTTTTTAATTCTTATTATTTATGTTTGTTAACTAACAAATCATGAATGTTAGTTTATATTATATATTTTTAAAGTATTATCTTTCAAAGATGTTGATAATTGAATAGATGAAAGTTTAATTAAATAAGTATTTAAAAATTTAATAAAATTAAATTTATTTTTGATTTAAAGTATTTTTATTTATAATCATTCTATAACAAATAACTTCTTTTCAATATAAATGCATATTGCGAATATTTTATACAAGTAATATGAAAAGAAAAATAATATATTTAAGATTGCTTTAAATTTTCGTTACTATCACCATCTTCCTTTGAAATATTCTTCTCATGGTCAATTAAATCTTTTAACAATTGAAAATGTTCTTTGGCTTCAATAGGAGCAGATAATTTATGTAATGGAACATATGGAACTTTTGTTTTAAGTGAACTTGATTCAGAATCTATTTTATTAACAACATGAACAGTTACTTCATTATTATCTTCTTCTATAATAATTTTTATTTTATATAATAAAAAGATAATAAAAAAAAAAAAAACTTACTTTCCATTACAAAACCATTACCAATTATACTACGTTTACGTGCTCTCATGAAAGATGAAAGACGTTCTTCAGCATTAACATCATTTTTTTGAAGATTAGTAATAAATACGTTGTTATGCTTTAATTCCATATCAATATATTATGAGAATAGAAATAAAACAATCTACAAATATAAAGTTGGAATACTTTTTTCCAAAGTTATAAATTATATAACGAAATATTGGATAAATAAAATTTTTATAAGATATTATATATACTATGTATATATGTATACTATATACTATACACTTCATTTTTTTGAATATACTCGTTTATATAATTTAAATTACATAAAGTCATGTTCAAGAAAATTATAGCAATGGAACAAAATTTTTTTTCTCTTAATGATATAATAATATTAAGGAAAGTCCTACTGATCTGTTAAAACATACATAATTTTATTGTTTGTCCAGAATAGAAATGCGCTTAAAATAATACATAAATTTCTTTGTAAAAAAAAAAGAACTTTATTATTGTGAAAATATTAAGTAACTAAAAATTGTTCCTTCCCATTTGTTTGATTTTAAACATTGTCAAAAGAGAAGGCAAAAATGAATAAAAGATGGAAGATGTTATGTTAACATATAATAATAATACCTCAATATTTTAAATTATACTTTCATGAACATCTTTTTAACAATAATAAGAAGTACATTCTTTATAAATATTATATTGATAAAAAAAAAACTACCATTGCATTTAATATGTCCTTTCTTAAAACAAAAGAATTTTATAATAATAATAAACAAACTAACGAAAATAGGGAGTATTTATTAATAAAAGTATTTTGCATAGGAAAAAAAAATGTCAACCAAAAATTTTTATTATATATTATACAAATGATTAAATTTAGTTAATTTTATTACTATCTTTCTCATCGGACATTTTTACATTCTTTTCACAAGCTTCTCCTGTGAAACCTAACCCACACATACATGTGAATTTTTTAGTCGTTCCAAAACATATTCCACGTCCATTACATTGAATTGCTGGATCACATAATTCTTAAAGTAAATAGATAGAGTTAGAAAGACAATTAATATTAATAAAAGAAAAAAATATATATAATATATATATAATGACTTACTTTCACTACAATTATCACCAGCAAATCCTAAATTACAAATACAAAATTTTTGTTGTTTAGTACCAATACAACTTCCATTATTTGAACAATCATCACTTGTGCATGGTTCTTGACTATTTTCATTTACTTTTTGTGATATTTCTTGACTAACCTTCTCACCAGCCTCAGAAACAATCTTTTTAACCTCATTGTTAATTTCTTTTGTAATTTCATCAGGTTCACCAATTGTCCATTTTATAGTTAAGAAGATTAGAAATGTTATAAGAAAGATTGAAAATTTCATGTTAACTTTAAATATATTTGCAAAAATTAAATATTTGTAAAGCTATAAGAAGAGATAATATTATATAAGTACCAAATAGAATAAAATGATTTAAATAAGGTCAAGGAAATGAAGACAAATCATTTAATTTAGTTAATGACCAATTTTATACTTTTTATTAATCATTATATTATCATATTTAATTGAAATAAATACAATCTTATATATGATAAATTTATTAAACATATCCAAAATTTTCTTTACTTCTTAATTTACAATTAAATATATGTAATTAAAAAAAGAATATTTTTTTTTATAGTTTTTAAGACAAGGTGAATTATATATATATAAGTATTTGATATACAAAAAAATTATAAAATACAATTGAAAATTTTAGACAGAAACCAATGAGATTAAATTTATATAACTGATAATGGCGATTTTTTTTTTATATATAAACTTTATATTTTTATCATTTTCAAGGTCAGTATTATTATAAAGTCATAATAATATAATATTCTTTTTTAATAAAAATGTGTTATTTTATAATTGGTTTTTATATTTTTCAAAACAATAATAAAAAGATAATTTTTTAATTATTAATCTTTTTTATTGTTAATTTTTTTTTGCATTTTAATAAATATTATTATATAACAGCTATCCATTTTTATCTGCTTTTGTACTTGTTTACTTCAGCAAAAGTTAAAAAGTACAATTTTTCAAATTGTATTATAAATATTAAAATGGGTATGTTTATGGTTGGATGAAAAATATGTAATTAAAATTGTAATTTTATCGAGATGATATTATTATAATTAAAAAACTATTCACATAATTATATTTATTTAAAAATTGTTATATTTTTTTTTAACTTTTAAATTTTTATAATACTTTACTCTATTCCATTAATTATGAATTAAAATTGAAGAATTAAAATTTTAATTACATTTTTGTTTTGTATACTGATAAAAAAAATTTATTTTTAATTTGATATAGTTAGTTGTATGATAAAATCTAGTTCTTAAAATACATGATTTTGAGGTATTGTAAATAAAGTATTTATTTTTTAATATTAATTCTTTTAAAATTAATTTATTAAACAAAGAATTAACAATTAATATATTACAATTCAAAAATATTTGATAAAAAAGGTGTTTGATAAAAAATTAATACGTATATATATACATATATATATATTAAGTGAACTGTTTCATTGTTATTCACTAAGTGGCAGAAACGTGAAGATGGTAATTGAAAACTAAAAATTTTAAGATGATGTTGTTATAAATGTGTGACACTTCTTTAATAAAAGACTTCTTCTTCTTCTTCTTCTTCCGTACAAATACTTTTAAATCATTTCATTCTTTTAGTCTATTAAAATATTCTTGCAATTTAATAGTTCTTATATAAATAATATATGCCATCATATTTTGTAGATGTTTCATTTATTTATCTTATTAAAGAAAAAATGTTGTTTTTCACTAGTACATTTGTTGTAAACAAAAGTATAATGTCAAAACGATAATATTATTTATAGTAGTATAGAAGTATTAAAACTAACTTTATTATTCATTTATTAGGGATTATTTGTTCGTTAACATATTTGTCATTATTCATATTAACTTTAATTGTAATAGCTGAACAAATTAAAAATAGATTATTTACTATAAAATTCGTGTAAATAAAACTAGGTACAAAATCAAACCACCTTATTAATCCGACCTAATATGATTTTACTTTATATATATATATATGTATATGTATATATTTATATTATTTATGATTAGAATCTTACAAAATAAATAAAACCTTACAATAGAATAGTGAGAAAGATATATAAAATTTTTAAATTAGACTTTAATGTTAGAATGTTTCTTAGCTAAATGTTGATTAAAGAAAATAATACAAAAATAATATATGGTTGTTCGAGACTCTTTACTTTAACATTTATAATAATAACTAGTTTAGCTTTCTAGACTAACTATAACACAACCATCATTTGACGACAATCTTTAATGATTATTTGACTCATCACCTTTAATGACAGATTGGTCACTATACTTATTTTATACAATACAATTTTATTATTACTATTAATTACTTTTATATATCATTTATAATTTTAAAAACTTATTATATTTATATAAATATTTTTTTTTTATATATTATAGTAAAATTTCATGGACAATCTCTCATGACTTCATATGGAAACGGTTTTTCAAATTCAGAGTCAGGAAAGCCAGTGAAAAAATTTTTTCACACATTTATATTGGCAGGTATCTTGATTTTGAATCTATCTATTATTACAGCATTTCTTATCATTTGGAAATATTCTCCTGTTAATGAGGTATAATATAAATGATTTATTTTTATTAATTATTTTAATCTTTTTTTTTTATAATTATTATAGACAAATGTTCATTATACTATAATTGCATTAATTATTATCTGCATTTTATTTATTCTTTTTATTCTTTTCGCAATTAAATATTCTCATTTTAATGGACAAAAAAATTTGAATGAAAAAGTTATTGAAGTACAAATTGTATATCCAGAACCTGAACAAAAATATTTAACGGGTACATTATTATCACGTTTAATCTCTACAAATCCAAATACATCTAAAATTAATCGAATGTCATCAAGAGCAAAAACAATAACAGAAACACTATCATCTGTATCAATATCAAGAGGTGCTTCTAAATCTACAAAGAGTGTTAAAAGTTTATCAAAATCAACATCATCAACTAATAGTACAAAATCATCAATGAATGAGGAACCTCAAAACACACTAGATCATTTATCATTTTCATCATGTGAAGAGGATAATTGTACTTAATATAAGAAGAAATAATAAAAAAAAATTTTTTTTTTCTTATAATAAATAGAAAACCTCAAAAACGAACTATTCATAATGTGTGCCTACATAATATTATAATTGCAAGGTGTGTCTTTTATTTTATATCTCCAATGATAGTGAATTTTTTTTCACCAATATAAAAAATATTTATCGAAAAGAGAAAAGCATTATACAAATATTCCAAAGGCATAAAATAACTAAACTAATTTATAGCATTCATTATGAATTCTTAATATATTGTATCATTATATTTTAGAAATATACATCTCATAATTATAAATAAAAAAAATGAAAAAAATAATATTTTCAATCTATGCTTTTTTTTTTTTTAAATTTAATTAAAATGTTTATTAGAGTAGATAGTAAAAATTGAAAAATATATCATAGTTTTCCATTAGTATTTGTATTTTTCATTCCAATTAACATTAAGATATAACATATATATATATATATATTTATTTATAATAGTGTCATTTTTATTTAATTATTTATCATTCATAAATTTCTTATCATCAATTTATATATTTAAGTTATTGAAAGATGGGATAAATTTAACTTTAAAACAAAATAATTTGTTTTTATTGCCAATAATAAGAGGGAGTAATATATTATGAGAGTTAATGACAAGTTATATAATATTATCATTTATTATTTTTATAATACAATTGTTAAAAATAAAGGTGTTTTAATACCATGTCTCAATCTTTTTTTTTGGTGATTTATTTAAAATTCTTATTTTTGATTGACTATTCACTTCCATTCATATCCGTAATCCTTCCTTTTCCGTTTCCTAGACATCTACCAAAATTTTAATCTTTTAGTTTAAGAGTAATTAAACTGTCCAATCATTATATTCTTTATTAATATAAATAATATTATAGAAAAAAAAAATTTTTTTTTTCTTATTGGTAGATTAACAAAAATATAAATGTGTATATGTTAATGGCTTTATATCATTTGATGTTATTTTCAATTGTTATTTGCTATCATCTACTATACTTTTCATTATTATTATTATAACATATATATATAAAAAAAAAGGAAAAGAAATAAAATTGAAAAATTAAATTATATATATTTGAATCATGATGATAGTGAGTAACTGTTATCTTGATATTTAGCTATCCATTTTAAATATTCATTAATTTTCTTTCATTTTAATTGAAATTTTACTCATTTCTGTTAAAAAAATATTTTTTAATAATAATTTAACAAAGATTACATCTTTTTAATTACACTTAAATAGTTTAAAAAAACCATTTTTTTTCTTTGTTTTCATTTAAAAATTTAATAATAAGGAGGTCCATTATCTAGATTATATTTTTATATAATACTATATTATTGTATTTAAAAAAGATCATTTTTATAAAATAGTAATTATATTAAATATATATATTAAAAAATAAATTAGAAAAATTTACCATTCTAGAGTAATTTTAAAAAAGTGATTTATCTTATGATATTTGATATCAAAGTTAATATTTTATATAAAGCACTTTTTTTGTTCTCTATGGATACCTATTGTTACCTAAAAATTTTATTTCTTTAAATCACATTTTTGCTATTACGTTACCATTCTTTAGATACTTTTATTATTTAAATGTTTAATACATATCTATTACCACATTATTTTTATTTAATAATAAAATATATATTATTTCATGTAATTTATATCTACTTAATTTATTTTAAACTTATTTTAAGTAATATTTTATCAGATAATTTTATGTATTTCTTTTACATTTTTCTTAATATATTAATATATAAATATATAATAAATAATATATTATATATATATTCTACTACGATATTTAATTTTTGGTATAAAAATTAATGACTAATTTTTATATTGTATTATTATAAATAACATATATATATGTATATGGACCAAAAATTAGAATTAAAATATTGTGTCGAAAAAACATTCTTTAGATATTTAGATATGAACATGCTATTAATTTATTACTTCTTCTGAAATAATGATAAAAGTATTTATGTATATATATATATATATATATGTATGCATATTTTTTCTACAATGTTTTTAATAGTAAAAAAAAAATTTGGAAAAAATTTTTATTCAATTGTTGTTAGGAAAATTAATCTTTTAAGCATGAAATTTGAATTACTTAGATTATTTTTATTTATTAGAAATAATAATGACATATAACCATACAATTTATGTCTACTGGATTTATAACATCTCATTAATTATTTTTTTAAAAAGTTTAATTCACTTAATCTTTTAATAATATATATATAAAAAAATTAATGTTTCTTTTTTTGAGAATTTGTATAATTATAAAACTTTTTATAAATAATATTTAAATATGTAGAAGTAATATAAATATATATTGACTAAAAAAACAATTTCCTTTTTGTCATTAAAGTAAAAGTTCTTAGGAACGTTCAATGATGTATTCTGAACAAATAAACATAAAATAAACATTTTTTATTCACTAAAAAGAAAAATTTAAAATATTATTCTTATTCATTTTTTTTTCTTTATTATTATACCAATGCCAAAAAACTTACCATTTTTTTTTTTTTGTTATATAAATTGAATATAAATAAAATTTTAATGATATAATGCACTTTAAACACAGGTTTCTTATTTTTTTAAATAAATTAGTTTAACAAATTGATATGATGATTCTTAAAAGTTCATCTGTTTTAGAAATTGATGATGCTGTTTGATGTGCAATATTATATAATCATAATAACATATATTAGCTTATTTAATATATTTTATTGTTTTTTTTTTGTAAAAATAAAAATGTATAATGAAGATATTTTTATTCATATACCAATTGTGTGAAGATTCCCTATGTGAATATTTGTTAATTTATCTAACAAAAAAATTTTAACTTCCATTTAAAGATATTTTTTTTTGATAAAAAATTTTAAGGAAGTCTCTTACATATTTATATATATATATACATATATATATATATCACTACAAATTTATTAAAACATTTTTTCTTAATTTTAAAAAATATTTTAGGAAAATTTGTAGTATACAAAATAATATTATTTAAGTATTCATTAAATAAATTTTAATTAATAGAACATGTCAAGTAGTAATGATATTGAAAGAGGTAAATATACACAAGTTACTCCAAAAAGAGCTTCTGTAGTTAAGGTATTATTATTATTTTTTTTTTAAATTATAATTATTTATTTGATATAGCATTCTATTTGTGAGATGCCTGCTTTTACACCTAAAGCATCAGTAACTGGAAGATTATCAACTCAAATAATTCCGCAAAAACAAAGTCGTATTATTCCACCTGGTGGTCAGTTATTTCTTTGTATTATTGGTTCTGGATTATCATTAAGTATTTGTGTTTGGTTGGCGTTTTTCAGTAACGATGTTAAATGGAGAAGATTTTTAATTGCTAGTGGAGCGGCTGTTTGTGCTTTTATGTTTGCTGGCTTAGCTATTTCATCAATGAGAAAACGTAACAAGTAAGTCATTTTAATTAATTGGTACTTTTTATAAAATATAAATATTTTTTAGTGACTACAAGGAAACAATTTCTCCAGCTTTATTAATAGCACAAAGACGTGCTACTCTAACTGCCCAAAGAAATTCCCATGCTGTTCCTGTAAAAGAATCAACACCAAATGAAATATAAATTTTTTATTTTTATAAAAAAATAATTATATTTTAATTGATTAAATATAATTTTACATTTACATGAAAAACAAAATATTAAATTTTTTGATTGTATTTTGAATATATTTATCTTTATATTTTATTTAAAACATAACTATTATAAAATTGTCTCTTTATTTGAATTAAATATATTCTTTATCTTTAGTTTTAAATAATATTCTTGTAGTTAAATAAAACCTTATTTTAAAAACATCATATCAAATTCTACATTATTTTAATCACTTTTATCATGAAATAATTTGTTATATTGAAATAAGAGTTATAAAATTATAATATTTATTTTTTTCAGGGAACAGTTTTCAAAAATAACATAAAAATAACTCTTCAGTAATTTCAAATTTCAATTAATGTTCTTATATAAGAAAATAATTTTTTATTTCCTAGATATACTAAATTTTTTAAAACGATAATCTCTATCTAATTATTTTTTAAAATTATAAAACGTATAATTACATAAATTTTTCAAATGTAATATAACTTTTAATTCCAATAAGTTAATTTGACCTTATTATAATAATATATAATTTTTGTAATAAAAATAATAATAAATGTATTTTACATTTAGAAAGAGTCATTAAATAAATTTTAATTGCTACATTATGCCTTTTTTTTATACTAACAATTTTAATATTAAATTAATTTATTATACAAATTTTTTAAATAAATTATTAATGATTTTAAATAATAAATTATATATTCAGTGGTTTTTTTTTTATCTAAAGCACTAAAAGTAAAATGATGTAGTAAAATTTATATTTTTCTTAAAATGACCCTTAAATGAATATTAAATTTTTTGAAATTCACTTCATAGTTAATTCATACAAAAAGATATAAAAATTAAATTGTTTCCCTTTTTCAATATTTTTAAGAAAAAAAAATTTTATAAAAGTATAATCTTTATTAATATTAATAAAGATATTAATAAAAGTTGAAATGTTAAATTGAAGATTAAAAAAGTGCACACTGTTTATACCTTACTTCAGAAATCTTCATCATTTATCATTTATTTTTTGAATGCATAAATAATTTATTTTTATATAAAAGACTATGTACTTTTTTAATAGAGAATATTATTAAATTATCTGTAATTTATTCGTTATTATTTTTTTTTTCAATATTTGTTAATACCAATATAGTATTAGTACATGTAATGTTTATAATATTTTTTACAATGAAAAAAAAAAAATACTTAGATAATCAATTTAATATAAATATAGAATTGTTAAATAGTTGTTGATAATTTATCTATTTAAAATATATTTTTTTTTGTGTTAAATATAAAAAATTATATCAACTAAAAATATAATATCACATCAGATAAATTTAAAAAATGCTTTATTTATTTGTGAACAAACTAAAAAAAAATTACGTATGTTAAAACAAATTAAAAAAAAAAATTAAATTTCCTTTAAACAATTGGATCAGCCCATACACAATCTTCTTCAATTTTAAGATTATATTTGCTTCCACCATCTCTGAATTTTGATGTTGGTACTCTAAACCATCCTTGTTCTCCCCATGGTGTACCCCATGAATTTCTTCCTATAAATTTTTTTATAATAAAAATTTTAATATTAATAGTTACCTATCCAATATTCAACACCAGTATCATGATCAATTCCATAACCAGCAACTTCAATAATATGATCAATTCCTTCATCTGTTTCTTGAATCCAAATACCACCATTATAATCTTCAAATTCTTTAGTAGCAGCAATACCACAAGCAATTGGTCCATGTTTAGCAATTTCAGCCATCATATTTACACGTCCAGAAACTTTACCATAATCTCCAACTTTGTAAAGAGTATAATTAGAGATTGAAAAACAATTTCCTAAAGATAATTTTTATAAAAAAAAATAGTGTAAAAGAAAATATACCTGGCCAACATGATCCACATCTATTTTGTTCATCACATTTTTGATTAATTGCTTGATAATTGTTACATGTTTCATGTGGAATTCCATGTTTATGAGCATATTCATATACAGGAAGAGGATCACCACCGTTACATGATCCGGCACCAGCACAGTCAATAACTTCCTGAACTGAAAGTAAAGCTTGTGGAAAAGCATTTTTTCTTTTAATATTAATACGATCAGCTAATGCAGAGGTACTACCAAAAGCCCAACATGATCCACAATATTGTGGAATATGCTAAAAAATATAATTAAACATTTATATAAAAATTTTTTTTAACATACTTGATTACGATCAACACTAGCATAATTGATACCATTGTAATCTCTCCAATCAACAGCTTTTGGTAAGTCATTTGGATTAAAATCAGGTTTTTCCCATTCTCTCAAAGAAGTTCTAAAAAAGTAATGGTATGATAAATATTTTTGTAAAAAGTATACCTATGTTCGGTATGAAAAGCTTCTTTCTTAATATAACAGCATTTTTGATTATACCTATTTTTTTTAGATAATTTTGAATATTGACTTTTTAAGTCACTAAATTTGTCAATATTTGCGTAACTTGTGGAAATAACTCCAGAAACTATCAAAAGTAGTATAAAGTTAAAAAAATACATTATTGAAATGAGATGTATTTGTGATTAATAACTTAAAAACGATACTATTTATATTGTCTGGAAATGATGGTCATCAATCTTATTTATATCTTTAAGAAATGTGCTTTTAATGAACTGTTTGTTTGATTTAATTTTATTGGCATTTTAAAATAAACCAGATTAGATTATAAAAAATTATTCTGATTAACAGATGTGAGAATATAGCTATCATTCAACTTTACTACCAAAATATTGACATTCTATTAATACATTTCTTCTTTAATGATCTTTAGTTATGTAAAAATATAATTCTCATCAATAATTATCTCTTCAATTTAAATAATTTAACTAGACAAATAATATATTTTTGTGATAAAGAATGAACAAATATGCTTTATGATTGAGTATTTTAAATGACAATAAATATTAAGATGTTTAAAACATGATCTTTCCTCGAATGATGATTAATAACTTTAAATAGTTTATTTAGCCAAAACTAAAAAAAATTGCATCTCTTTTACATCTTCATTAGATAATGCAAATGTAAAACAATATTTAAAAGGGATTTTACATTTTTTTTTAATTGAAAACTATTTTAATTTTTATTCTTTAATATGAATTATATCAATAATAACAAAAAGAAAATTAAAAACAAAAATTCGAAATTTAATTAATACCACATGTTATAAAACAATGAATTTTTTTTTTATTTTACAATGTTTCCTTAGAATTAATATTTTTTTTATGCCAATTCATTTGATAAATGAAAATAGTTTTTGTTTAAATTTTCTACATTTCAAATTGTCGTTAAAATTATATTGTATGTTTATTTAGGTATTGTTTATTTAAAAAAAAATTATTTTCTTAATCTATTAAATATATTGATAATACTGTTGTTATTCATGTTGTCATTGAAAAATATATGTGAAGTTTTATTAAAAAATATATTTTTATAGAAAAAAAAAAATTCATTTTATTATATATATATATAAAATTTTATTTTTTGTTTTGAAGAAATAAATAAAGCTGAAATTATATCAAAAATAATGCTTTTTTTTCACAGTAACTAAATTGTGGGATATGATTTAGTATAAAAAAAAGTTATAATCAAAATAATTATTATAGTTTATAAGAATTATTAAACTTCTGTTTAAACTCTAAAATTGTTTATTTTTTTATAAAATTAAAATAATAGTTTGTTTATCAATAGTATTAATTAGAATTGCGCTGCTTAAAAAATTTTTTTCTTATGACAATGATTTTAAAATATTTGGAAAAACAAATTTATGTAATCATTTTATTTGTTCTGCATTTTCAATTTATGGACAAATAGGAAATAACACAAAAAAATATGTACTATATTTTGGTATATGCTTACATATAAAATTAATTATTTTAAATTTGAAAAAAAAAAAATTCTTTGCATTGAATTATAAAAAAAAGCTATTTAAATTTGAATTTATTTTAATGTTTTATTTAATTCCATTACTAAAGTAAAAATGTATAAAAAAATAATTATTCAAAAGTTATTTGGTTTCTTGTATTTCAATTTATCTAATGGAAAAATAATGTCAAATAAAAGAATAAATATACCTGTAAAAAAAATTTAAGCTTTGTTCTCATTAATTATTTTTTTGTAAATTCATGTTATTTTTCCGTCTAGAAATTTTTTATTGCTTTAAATATGCTTCTTGTATTTACGATAACCAATTAAGTATAATAGCATTGTTTTATTGGATATACATAAAGTAATTTCAAATTGTAATAAAAATAATAACTTTCCATTTGATAAATTATTATATATAGTATTTTTTAATTATTTAATGGAGTTGTTAACTTTTTTTAAATATACTGGAATATAACATGTGCATTAATATATTATTAACATATAAAATATTAATTAAGTATTCTAATCACAAATTACACAAATATTTTAATTAATAATTGTTTTGCAAATGAATATTAATGGTACCAATTTTCAATCTAATTAAATATGTAAGCCTTTTTAAGCAAAGTTGTTATAAAAAAATATCTTTTAATTTAAGTCTTCTAACAATTTCAAAGTTTATTTTAAAACAAAGATCAACTTTTTTATTTAAAAATGGAATAAATTAATTAGTAATAAATAACAAATTTATATGGTAACGGAATCTAGCTATAATGTAGTTTATATCTTTTTCCTTCTTCAAGCTTCTTCAATTTAAAAATTATTTAATTTTTGAAAAAAAAATAAAATTTCAATAAATAGAAAATATCTATTTTTATATTAGTTTTATATTGATAATACAATATAAATTTGATTAATAAACAAATAAATTTATGCACTAAAAGAATGCCTGTACATCTTTGGTTTTATAAATCTTAGTATTAATTCAATTGAACATCATAATTATTATGATAAATAATATGTATTCATATTAATTGTCTTTTTGAAGAAAAAAAAAATTTTATAATAATTTTAACCATAGCTAAACATTCATAATAAATTTAATTTTTAGTTAATTAATAATTATTTCTTGATTATCATATTACATTCAAAAAATATTTCTTCAAGTATAAAAAAAAGTTGTATAACAGTTTGATTAATTTGTCAATTTGTTGCAGGCACGTCTTTTTAAAAGCAAATTTCAAAATTTTAACAAAATCAACATTTTAACAATTTTTAATGACAACAACAATTTCTAATAAATCATTCAATTTTAGCTCAACAATTTGAAGTTTCATTTAAAAGTTGATGAGTGAAAGAAAAAGTTTAAATTAGCTGTTTAGAATCTAAATATTATAACACATCATTATATTTATTTATATATTTTTCATATGTTTGGATAACATCAATTATGAAATGTCTATTAGTGTAATAATACAAATCATTATATATATAAAAAAAACATTTTTACTTACTCGAAATACAAATATTAAATAGACGTAATTTTGGTATAAAATTGAGCAGACATTTTTTGTTATTATTTTCATTAAATTAAGTTAAAGATAATCTAATATTAAATGTTTTAAAAATTGTTAAAATATCTTTTTTAGTTATGTTAGACTATAAAAAAATAAAAAAAAAATGTTAATAAACAAAGAGTATTTGTTTTTTTTCAATTTAAAAAAGAATACGTCATTTTTAAAAAAATTGAAATTTCTTGGTAAAAAAATTTTAATTACTTGAATTTTTTAAAAATTAACATTTTACTTTGTCAAAATATTGCATACGGGAATTTGAAATTCTACATTTTAATAGCTGGTATTTTAATTTTAGAATGTTTTTAAATATTACAAAACATATTTTACATTTCAATATGTCAGAACTTTTTCCTGTAAATTTAAGAAATTTACTTCAAAATTCTTAAGTTTAATATAATATTTTTAATATTTGACGTTAAAATTACTATTAACAATAAAATATAATTTCAATAAACGTAATTTCGTTCTGATTTATGGCTTTTTTTCACTCCAAACAATTACCAAAGTTTATCAGTAATAGATTAACTATCTTTATTGTTAAATAACTTTGTTAAACAGAAACTGAAAAAGCTTATCAAAATCTTACTTTTAGTTGATTTAAAGATTATATTAAATTATTTTAAATAGTATAAATTGGTTGATTAATTAGTATAAATTTTAAGAAACGATAACACATATTAATAAAACAGATCAAAATTTAGTACTAAGTATATTCTTAAACTTAAATGCTATAACTTTCTTTTATGATTGTAGATCAAAATCACGATTGTTATATCATTCATAGTTTGAATCTTATATTTCAAAAATATCTAAAAAAATTAATATTATTACCTTTTGATTTATAAAGTTTAAATGTTTTCATGTCATTTTAAGTAAATACTTGTAAACAAAAAGTATTTGATATATAGTTTAATTAAAATATTAAATTTAATAGTAAATGTGTTACTTTTTAAAAAAAAATTTAAAATGAAATTTAATAAAAACTATTCATTAGTAATATAAAATTTAAAAGCTACAAAAAAAATAAAATGATTGATTTAGTTATAAAATTAATAAAAGACTTTTTTTAGTGTCGTATTTTGATATTGAAGAAGAAAGATTATTGGTTTTAATGTTAATTATCAATTTTTCTATTCAATAGTATTCGAGTACGTTGATTAATAAAGATGAGTATAAATTGTCCTGTATTATTCTTATCAAAAAATAAATTGAATTTGGATTATTTTTATAAGCAGGATATTAAAAAAAAATTGTTTTAAAAACGTCCGAAAGACCAATCATTTGCGAAACTGTTCACCATCTTACCTAAATATGATGAGCTGCTTGGGGTGATTGATCCATACATTGAAGCTGATATTGGCTAAAAACATATTTAATATATTTAAATGATTGTATATATATATGTTAAAAAAAGCATTTATTTCTAAGCATATCTTTATGTGTGCAATTTCATAATGGCAAAAAAAAATATAAGAATTATTGGCTTTACAAAAACATTTTCTTTACATTAAATTATATTGCTTCATATTTTTTTTAATTGTAAATTGTTACATGCATCTTGTTATATTTTTTTTTATCTAGCATTAAAAAGTTAAAATATTTTCTATGATGATGCTTTCGTACCTCTGATTTTTAATAAACCATAAAATACGGACACATATCTCTGCTATTTTGTTTAAATTTGTTAAAAAAAAATGCTGGTAGAATTTGTTTTATACACTATTTCAAGAAGATGCAAGCATGTGGTCAAATATATGAAAAGTAGATTTAAAAAATTTTCTAACACTGATAAAGTTCTTATATTTTTTTAATAGTACGGATAGAAGTGTGAATAGACAGAGCAGCGTGGAGCTGATCCACTGCGACACAATGAGTAACTGTTCGTTCGCAATAAATCCATTTGTTTACAGGCTTGCTCCAATTGGTGCGACACCTTTGTATATTGACTACGAAGTCGATCGTTTTTAAACTTTTCACGAGAAAGACTACGTTGAAGCTCACCGACATAACCCTGAAGTTGGTAATGATAGAGGTGAGGATTAGGGAAGTGTGTAAGTAAAAATGGATTTGTTATATTTGGATAATAGGTATTATATAAGGACATTTGGCGCATTTGGTGAAGTCTAGGGAAAATACTTACCTCATACATTGAACGGTATCCTGTTGGGTTAACGGTTTCTCGAGCGTAGCGTTTCATACGTGATAATGTACTATCATTATCTCCATAATATGAGTTGTAGCTCTAAAAAAAATATATTATAATAATATAATATAAAATTAAATTACTTACAGGATATGAAGGAGTATAACTAATGTTAGGGCGAGATGTGGATCTATACATTGAATATGTTCTTGGAGTATCATAGTCATAATTATGATTCATTTTTGAAACATAACTATCAACACGTGATAATCTTCCTGATCCAGCATATAAATCAACATCACCTCTAGATGCAGATTTATATAAACCATTGTAAATATTATTACGGCTATTATCTCTTGCTAATTCATATTGTTTGGCTCCAGAATATTCCATAAATGAAATAAAAGATCCTGATCTACTTGGTGCTCTACTTAATTCACGTGATGGTGGTGTACTATATTCACGTGTACGCATTGGTGATGGTGCTGCAGAAATATATTTTGTATAGTTACTTGATGAACGAATATTTCTAAGAGCAGATTTACGTTCACGAGTACGAGAACGTGAACGTTCTAGCAATCTATTAGTTGCGTACAAACTTGAATTAAATGGACCAGTAGAAACTATGTCATCAAACATTGTTGTGTAGAAGCTTGATGGTGGACGATAGGATGAAATGAATTCTGTTTTATATTTATGAGCAGTATTTAATACGTATGGTGATTTTGGTGTATAACTAGCTGATTCTGTTGGCATCCATGATGAGAAAGAAGAATTACTTTGTAATTTTGTTGGACCAGCTATTCTATGAGAGTCTTGATCATATGGTTGGTAATTTCTAGTTGGTGGTTCTCTAATTCCTTCATCATTTTGTGAAGTATCACGACGAGATGAAGATATAGCAGAAGGTGTTTCATTAATTTCTGCTTCTGGTTCGCGATAACTAACTTTGCGCACTTTCTCAGAATCTTCAACTTTTAATTCCTCATCCTTACTTTCTTCATCTTGTTTTTCTTCTACTTTTACTTCATCATCATTTGATTCTTTAATTTCTGTTTCATTTGATACAGAAATTTTTTTAGAAACTTCTTCAGTTTGGCTTTCTTCAACTGGTTCCTCTTTAATTGATTCTTCTTTAACTGAATCTTCTGGTACTGGCTCACTTTCAGCTGGTGGAGCTTCAACAACTTCTTCAGTAATAGGAGCTTCTGCTTCTTTTGGTTCCTCAGCAATTGATGATTCGGAAATTATTTCGGCAGGTGTACCGGAAACAGATAATTTAGCAGAATTTGGTGTCTCAGAAACACTATCTTTTTTGGAGATATCTGATACATCATCAAACTGAAATTTAGAAGTTGATTTTTTAGATCTTGGTGTAGCTCCAGATTTAGAAACAGAACGTTTTGGTGTAGCTGGTGTTTTTGGAGTTGAAATGGAAGTTTTTGGTGTTGGTGGTGATACAACTGAAATTTTTGGTGTAGCAACAACTGGTTCATCTTTAGTTGCTTCACTAGCTGGTGCTTCAGAAATTGATTCTTTTACAGATTCTTCAGCAGGTGTAAGTGGTACCTCTTCTTTAACTGATACTTCAACAATAGGTGTAGCTGGAACTTCCTCCTTAACTGATTCTTCTTTTGGTGTAGCCTCGGAAATCAATTCTTTGGCAGACTCATCAGCAGCTGGTGCTTCAGAAACTGACTCTTTTACAGATTCTTCATTTATTGGTGTTGGTGGAACTGATCCTTTGACAGAACCATCAGCAGCTGGTGTTGTAGCTTTAGGTGTTGTTTGAGCTTCTTCTACTTCAACTTTAGAACTTTCTTGTTCTTGATCAACAGGTAAATTATCTAACTCACATGGAGTTTCTTTACGTTTTGGTGTAGGTGGTGGTTGAAGTTCAAATTCATGTTCTGATGGTGCAACACTACTATCTGCAGCTTTTTCATCAACAACCTCATCAATAACTTCTTCTTTCTTTTCTTCAACAACTTCATCTTTCTTTTCTTCAACAATTTCCTCTTTCTTCTCTTCAATAATATCATCTTTTTTCTCTTCAACTACTTCAACTGTTTGTTCTTCTATTTTTTCTTCAACAACCTCAATTGGTTCATCTTCTTTTTTCTCTTCAGCAATATCAACTGATACTTCTTCTTTTTTCTCTTCCATAACCTCAACTTTTACTTCTTCTTCTTTACTTTCACTAACATCAGCTGGTTTTTCTTCAACAGTTTCTTCAACTTTTTCTTCAACTACATCATTTGTTTCTTCTTTAACTTCTTCAACAACTACTTCTTTTATGTCATCAGAAGGTGTAGTTGGAACAACAACATCTTCATCAACTACAACTTGTGGCTCATCTCCAACTGGTCCTCCTTCAACTGGCATCTGAAAATTATAATAATAAGCAAATAAAATATTAAAGATTGTAGAAAAATAATGTGAAGCGTATATACTTTAATCTCTTCCTCTGGTATATCATCAATACCATCCATAGATGTAGTCATAAGATCACCACCATCTGTAGCAGTAATGTCTGGGACCTATACAAAAAAAAGTAGAAATTTTAATTAGTCAAAAAGCGTTAGTTTAAACAGGTGACATTTTATGTTTAAGCAAAGAAGATATTTATAAATATTATATTTATTAAGATGTGGATAGTCTTACAAAATATTTTAGCATCTTTTATTTTATCATAAAAGAGGATGGAAAATGATTTCTAACAATTTAAAAAAAAATTGTTAGTTTGTTATTATGTGAGTAAACAAAAATTGAAGTGTTTAAAAGTCGTGAAAAAGTCTAGTATTTCGTAGATTTTTAAAAAAATTGTAACAAATATTTAAAATAATTGAATAGTTTTGTTATTAAAATACAAGTAAACTAATATAATCTAACTAAAAATTTTAAATAAAATGTTAAGATTGTTAAGAAAAACTTCTTATTAAAATAATTATAATTAAAATTTATTTACTGTTAGAGAATATAAAATATTAGGATAAAATTTTATTAGTTACATAAAATCATTATCCATCTAACTATAACATTTAATATAATTAAATGAATGTATAATTAAAAATGTAAGCTATTTTATATCAAAAGCATTAACTATAAAGTTTACTGTTATCGGAAGATATAAGCATTATAGTTAAAAAATATTATCTTTGTTACTTTTATACTCCAAAAAATTTTATCTATATATTAAGATACTCCTTTTAATCAGTAATTATTAGAAATTTCTTACCAAGAAATTAAAAACATCTTAACAAATGTCAAAAATAAAGTATTTTGTTAGTGTCGTCAATCAACTCCAACGCGATTAAACATGCTAATAAAAAATGTTTCTATCCTCCTTGCTCAGAAACATAAAATTTAAAAAGAAAAAAAATATATACACAATAAAACTTACTTGATCTTCAGTTTTTTCTTCATCATTTACTTCTTTATCTTCACTTTCCTCAGAAAATTCTTCAATTTCAACTTCTTTGACTTCAACCTTCATTTCTTCTTCTTTTTCTTCTTTAATTTCTGCTTCTGCTTCTTCTTCCTTAACTTCTTCTTTACCTTTTTCTAAATCTTCAACAATACTCTCTTCTAAAATAAAAATGATAAAAAAATAGTTTTTTTTTTTAGAATTTATGTATTTAATTCTAAATTATAAAAAAAAAATGTTTTCTTTTTATTTAAATTACTACATTTCTTTTTAAATTTTAATATATAACAATAAAAAATTTTACCTTTTTCTTTTGCTTCAACTTCTTCATCAATGCTCTGTGTTACTTTTACTTCAATAACTTCACTGATCTCTTCAACTTTATCTTCTATTTCTGATTTTTCATCTATCTTTATTTTATCATCTTCTTCACCTTCTTCATCATCTAATACTTCCTCAGATTCAACAACTTCTTCATCATTATTGTTGATCTCACTAGTTTCATTTTTATTTTCATCAAGAGGTGTACTAGGTGTTATTTCTTGAACAATATTATCATCCTAAAAAACAAACAATATAATGATATATCTAATATAACAAATGCTAGAAAATAAAAAAGCAATAATCATTTTTTTTTCATTTGCAATTACCTGATATTTATTAAATTTGTTAATATCTTGTTCAAAAGGGTCTTCCATAGTTCACTAGAATAGTTAAAATAAAATAAATAAATATTAAAAATCAAAAATTAAAAAAATATTGATAAATATAAAGTTATATGTTAATATAGTGTTTTACAGTTAAATATATTTTAAAATCTTTATGATGGCATTAACTCTGATTATCTGATTAAAGGCTATTGATAAGAGCTTTTATTGTGATATTTTTAAAATTTATCCTAAATCCAGGGAGGAGGTAAACTTAATGGGACGTGGCTTTCCGGACATAAGATAAACTCTAATCACTAAATTATTAACAAAACATTGGAAAGAGATTATAATAATTACTGTCCTAATAACTTATAGATGATAAAATGCCCACTCAATTAGAAGGCGTCTTTGACAAAACTTAGAACATTATTTTTAAGATATTTTACATAAACAAGGAGTGAAAAAAAATATATATTGTGTAATTTATAAAGGAACGTATTAATAAATTAATAAAATCTGAGAAAGTTTATTTCAATGTCATTAATTTAAGAATAATTATATAATTGAAACAATAAATATTAAAAAAGTTTATTTTTAAAATTAACCAAAAAAAAAGAGATATACTAATTGCTTGTTATTTAAATAGTTTAAAAAAATAAATTTTTATTTAATAATAACATATGTTTAATAATATTTAACAAAAAAATATTAACATATTTCCTGTATATTATAATAATAATAATAAAATAAACTATATAAAAATATCTTTTTACCTATAAAATAAATTATACAAAAAAAAAAGTTAGTTAAAAAATAATAATAAATTTATCATAACACATTATAATTTGATATAGAAAATTTGATCATATTAAAAATTAATTTATATATTATATAAATTTTTACATTGTTTATTTAGAAGAAGTAATTCAATGAAAATGAGAGATAATGAATAATTTTATTTTTCTCTTTAAAAATTTTCTTCTTTTCCTTAATAATAAAGTAACTTTTATAATATTTTCTTTTATCTCTTATGTCACTAGAAAAATTTTGGCATTACCTTTGTAATTTTAATATTTATTATTATAAATGATATCTTTTTAAAAGACAAAGTTAGACAGACTTGATCATTGCTTTTTAATAAGAATTTTGTTATTTTTGCCAATCTTTTCTTGTCTTAGTAAAAATTTTTATATTTAAAATTAATTTTTATATATATATATATATATTTAAGAATTAAGTAAGTGTATGTAAAATATATATAAAGATTAATATTTGTTTCCTACTTTACAATACATTTTATTAATGATATATGTAGTAAGAATATAATAGTTAATAAAAACATTTCATACTCCCACATTAATATATTTAAAAACCATGTTAGCAACATTTCATTTATTCATCATTTATTCATCAATTTTATAATTTAATAAATGGAATTTGATTTTATGTTTAAACCAAAATACTTTTCATAAATGAAATTATTATTAAAATTTTTTAAAATAATTAATGAATGTATCTTAAAAAAATACTTCAACCAATTAAAAAAATTATACAGCATAATTCAAAAAAAAGCTTATTTTAAAATATTTGTTCATTTATTTGCATTGTAATATTTTTTAAACAAAAAAGTCAATTTTAAAATTTTTTTAAGTATTTTATTTGAAATTATATCATTTATTTTTAATAAAAAAAAGTGCAATATTTAAAATATTTAAATTATAAGAAAATTTAAAAAATTTTACAGCAAAAATTTTGTTGCATTATATAAAAAATATATATATTTTTTTTAAAACAGCTATTGTTACAAAAAAAGATGATTCTTCAAGTCTATACTTGTTGACTTTATTTGTTTGACTCCAATTTTTTTTTCAACTTTATTTATAAATAACACTTAGACAAAGGTTTTGTTTTTTTTTTAAGCACATTCTTTTTTTATCTTATCTAAAATTGAATACATTCTTTAAAAATTTTTAACTTATGTTGTTATTATTAAAGAAAGTTGAAAAATAACAAATCAATTTTTGGTATATAAGATAAATAAACGTATATTTCATTTTTTTTTTAAATATGACATTTTTCATTATTTTATTTATCTATTGAAAAAAGTGTTGTTATGTATATTGTTTACATTTTTTAAAAAGTAAAAATATATTTTATAAAAATCATATATCATACATTTTCAATAATATTAGTCTGGTCGTTAAAAGTATTATCCTCATTTTTTAAATTAAATAAAATAAATAATTATAATTAATTTACCAATCATGATAGATATGAAAAAAATATATTTTAAAATGTTAAAATCAATCATTTAAGTATTATAATTGTTTTTAATTTGTTAAATTTATAATCATTGGTTATTTTTTAAATATCAATATTTTATGCATCATTTATTATAAAAAAATCAAAGGGAATAGTTTAACAAATATTAATATATATATAAATTTTTAAATAATTAATAATACTATATCATTTGGTCTATGTTATAATGAAAATTAATTTAGATAATTAATATCTGAAAAAAATAATAATTTATCATTTCAAACAATGTAAAACTTTTTTTATTAAACTTATACTTTTGAAATTATTAAGAAAGATTTTACGCTTCTAATTTTAAATGAATATATTAGATATTTTCGTTTATTTTTTGAAGAAACAATTTAAATTTTCAAATATACCAGCACAATATAATCACTAAAAGTACACTTAAAATTAAAAAGGAAGCTTTATAAAAGTATAAAAAATAATTAAAAAATCAAATTAAAAATTCTAAATTATTTTAAATAAAATTGACAAAGTACAACATTAAAGAAAACAATAATATTTATGAATTTTTTTATTTTACAACATATAACAATACTTTTTTTATCATATAAATTGTTTTTTTTTACCTTTTCTTGTTATGTAATTAATAAAAATGTTAACAACATCAATATTAGAAATAAAAATCAAATTTGTCATCTTTGTTACGTTAATCTTATTTTCATTTTATTTTATAACAAAATATTAACAGAAAGATTGGGTAGAAAATATTTAATTTTATTTAATTTTTAAAAAATAAAAAAGTCTATCTTTAAACAAATAAAATAATTTCAAAGTTTTAAAAATATAAACTATATATTTATTAATTTACTTATTTAAAAAAAAGAATAAATAAATTTCAAAATGATTGGTAAATGATATTTAAATAAAGATAAATTTGTATTAAAATTTGCTATTTTAAAATATCTTTAAATAATAATGTCAATTTTGATATTTAATTTGTCTTTTTTTTAAAATAAATTTAAATATAGAAATACAATTTAAAATTTAAATGGTAATATTTTTATCACTTTATGATATTTACTTTTATTGTCTAGAGAATTATTTACTAAATATATAATTTTTATAATAATATACCACTTCATACTTTAAGAAATTTGAGAAAATTTGTTTAAGATATTTTAAAAATTTTTAAGATACTTCTATTTTCAGTTTCTTTTTTAATATCACAGTTTGTGGTTTCTATATGTATAATAATTTACAAAATATTTTTTGTATACATTTTTTATTTATTTTTATATTAATACATTGTAAGAGTAAAAATATGTCCCAAACAAATGTTGCAACATTAATTAGTTATGATATTGTTTTACAAAAATTAAATGAAATTCAAACTACATCAGGTAAATTAAATAATATTTAATTTAATATAATATAAATAAATTATAGATAAAGATGATAAATTTGTTCAATTACAAGCATCAAAATTATATTCTAATGTCAAAAAAAATTATGGAATTTCTGAACTTATTGGAGGACATTTAAAAGTTATGATACCTAAAATAGAACCACCCTATGTTAATTATTTACCATTAGATATAAATCATATAAATATCATTGATGATCCACCGGGAGTTGTTATAATGATATTAAAAACAGTAGCTGAAAAACTAAATTTAACATATGAATTTGTTATTTCAGATGAGGAAGATATGGGAACACTTATTAATGGTACATGGACTGGAGCATTTGGTAAATTAATTTATGATGATTATGATATAATAGCTGGTGGAGCAACATTAAGATATGATAGAACTTTATACACTGATATGACATTTCCTTTTTATTATCAATCATATGGTATGATAATAAGATCACCAAAACAAAATCGTAATTATACATGGCTTATTGTAACAAATCCATTCTCATTTCATGTTTGGATAGCAATTGTTGTTTCTATTATCTTTTCAGCTATAAGTTTTAAAATATTAACAAAATTGTCAAAAAATATTAGTAATGAAGAACAATATTCAATAATAGAATCATTGTTTATATTTTTTTCAATATTTCTTCAACAAGCTTTAACAAGACAACCAATAAGTTGTAGTTGTAGAATATTAATATCTGTGTGGTGGTTGTCATCGATGACGTTATTAGCAACATTTACAGGAAGTTTAACGGCACTTTTTGCTGTAGATTCAATTATTTATCCATTTAAAGACTTTGATGGTATGGTTCAAAATATAAAAAATGGCAAATATAGTTTATTAATGGATACTAATTATCCATCAAAAATTGATATGATAGCAAAGTCAAATTTACCAAGTTATAAAAATTTATGGCATGAAATGTATGTTAATCATAGAGTAGACTTTGTTGATGGTTTTTTATCTGGTATTGAGCATGTTAAAAATAATCCAAATTATGTTTTTTTAGCTCCAATGGAAATGCTTGATATATATTCAAGTTTAGAATGTAATACTCTATTAATAAATAATCAAATATTGTCATCATATCTTTCTATTCCTTTTAAAAAAGATTCTAAATATTCTGACTATTTTTCTGATCAAATTCGTCAATATATGGAACATGGTTTTATAGATAAATGGATAGCTGACTACAAAGTAAAAATATACTCCGAAAATACAAAACGTTGTAATGAAACAACTACACAAACTTCAAGTGATGTTTCATTAGGTATGGATAAAGCAAAAGGTGCTTTATATGTATATTTAGGTGGTGTTGGTTTGTCTATCTTAATAATATTTATAGAATTTATTATTCATTTATTAATTTTGTTATTAAAAAAACTTAAATAAATTACGTTTACATGTATTATTACAATATGTTTTTATAAAAAAAAATATTTTTTTTAATTAAAATGTAAAAGAAATATAATTATTTGTTAAATTAATTTTAATCTTCATACATATATATAGAAGTAATTTTAATTTAATACCAAAAAAGAATTATATTTTTAATATTATCTTCCAATTACCAATTGATGATTAAACTTTTAATACTAAAAATAATGATATATTGAATTTTCAAAACGTCATTCATGAATAATGTTTTTATAATTTAAAAACTAATTGGCATTTCTATTCATCTATTAATTTTTTTTTTGTATTTTATGAATCCTTTATAAGAGAGGGTGACTAAATTTTAAAGTTATTTTCTGTATTTACCACATTTGTACTTTATTCTCATTTTTCTGCAACAATATTATACTTAAAAAATTTTTTGCACAACACTTTTGCCAAAACTTTTTATTTACGTCATTTTTTCAAATATTTTTTTAATATGTAATAGTATGCCTAAAAGCATAGAATCATTTATGTCATGAATTCTAAAATAATATAAACGGAAATCACTTAAAATACCATTTAGTATAATTTAAAGATTCTTTAACGGAAGCTATTATTATATAAGTAATATATATAATGTTTGTTAAACATTTTTACTAGAAGATTGCTTATCACAGGAAATGTCATTAAGGTCTTCATTTTGTATAAATATTTAGGTTTCAACAAGATATACCATTTTTTATTTTTGTTCTATCATTTATTATATAAATATTTAAATTTTTTAAATTTTTATAGATAATGTTTAAATATCCAACTTCACTTATTACTGTATTCCTCTTTTTTCTTTCTATTGGGATAACTTTTACCCTTTCATCTCCCACAATTGGTAGTCAACATGTTTCTGATATAAGTCCCGATCAAGTTTCTGCTTATGAAATGTTTTGCAAAGATTATAGTCATTTACAATTATGCAAACTTGAATTTACTCTTCAACAAGCTCTTGCTGAACTTCAATATATTATTTTAAATGATGATCCTACTGATGATAATCAAAACATAAAATCTAAAAGAAAGTCTGCTTTTGTTAGATTTGGTAAACGTGATTTAGGTGATGAAATTGTAAGTTAAAAATATTACTTTAATTTTTATTTATTTATATTATTAGGCATTTGATAAAAGAAAATCGGCTTTTGTACGTTTTGGTAGAAGTATTGAGGATTCTATAAGTGGACAAAAAAGAAAAAGCTCCTATGTAAGATTTGGTTAATAAAAGATAAAATTATTTGTAAATGTCATTAATAATGAAATTTAATTGAAATTTAACCAATGGTATTATTTTGTAAAAAAAATTTGAAATAACATCAAATTTACTTTTTTTTCTCCAAATATGAATATTTTTTTATTCAATTCATACAGAACATAGCAATACTTTAATTTACAATACAAATGTATTATTTTGAAAGAGACTACTACACAAAAAAATCTAAAACGAGATCATAAACCTTCCTTTATACTATAATAAATTTTTTTTCTTATCTTATATTTAAATGGTTTATAAAAAAGGATTTCCAAGTATTTTTAATATTAATAAAAAAAAAAAATAAAGAAAGCTATAATAAATAAAATATAATGTAAAGAAAAGTTGATGAAAACAAACTAATATATTAATTTATTTTTTTAAGTATATAGGGTATCTTTTATAGCAAAATCTAACATGAGAAATATTTTTAAAACCAGTTATTACACTTTTTTATTTTTTATCTTTTATTTTATCAATTTAAAGAATAAATATTATCACGCTATCATGTTTACTTCACCTTAACTGAATAGCTAAATAGCTAATATAAAATATTTGATAATTTTAAAGATAAAAATAAAATAGTATCTTTTACTAAAAATAATATTGGAAAAATATATAAAACATGATAATAATGGGATCATTTATTGTTATAAAAAAAAATTAAAATAATTTTTTTTAAAATTATCAATTATATTTAGCCAGAAATTGTTGCTGATAAAGTTAAATTATGCTTTGCTTCCAATGATGGTATATTAATATCATGAATCTCAACAGAACAACTATTTTTTCTTTCAATTTTTGTAACTTTTTTGCAAATACAATTATTACATTGCATCTCTCCATCATCATATTTAGCATCATTTTTATATCTCATTAAAAGATCTAAAATTACTCCATTTGTCCAACCAAAACCTTCTTGAACAAAATATTCACCACCACCAGCAATATTTAATGCACATCCAGTTGTTACATTATATTTTTCAAACATTTTACCTTCTGTATCTTTCCATACAGTATAATTTTTTCTTAACCATTTATCAGCAATAAATTTAGCCAATTCCTGTTGACCATTTTTATTTAAACCTTCAATAAGTATCCATGTTGTTGGAGCCCAAGCATTTGGAAAATCCCATTGTTCTCCAGATACTTGAAGTGATGTTGGTATACCACCTGGATATTTAAGAAGACCAACAGTTGATATATAACTTGCGATTTTTTCCTGATCTTGTTTATCTAGATTTATACCAGTAACGAGAGGAAAAAAATTTGTATCATAATATGTTAGTATTTGATGCTTTTTATCCATATCATAATCAAACCAACATCCTAAATCACCATTCCATAATATTTGTTGTATCATTTCTTTTAATTGTTCTTTTTCATATCTATATTTTTCTGATTTTTCATGTTCACCAACATAAATACAATACTCTTCTGCAATACTAAGATTTTTTAATAATATTGCATTTAAGTCAACAGGAAGAACACGACTTGTTCTTATAGACTTTATATTTCCCATTACTGAATTAATATTAACAAACCATCTTGAACTAAAATCACGTCCACTCTCTGCAGCAGCAGCAATTTCACCCCACATAATTTGTTTACATTTTAAATTTTCACAATCTTCAGAACATTCTAAATCTTCACGATAACTTTCTGGTCTTGGTGAATCAACATTAACATGATATCTATAAAGATGACTTTTCCATTCATCAAGTTTAATTGTTTTATTTAATTTAAAAAAATGTAATTCTTTTTCTATCCATGGTAATGCTGTACGAATAAAATCATAATCACCGGTCTCTTTAATATATGCATCAATACACCAACTCATTAATGGTGGTTGTGATCTATTAAGATAATATATTCTATTACCATTTGGTATAAAACCATATTTATCGATCATAAATCCCATATTATCAATCATATCACGAACTGTTTTATACATTTTACTTGCTAATAAACCTTTTATTGTAAAAAAACTATCCCAATAGTACATTTCACGAAATCTTCCACCAGGAACAATAAATGGTTTAGGTAATGCAATTAATGAATATCTATCTGCATTATTTTTTACACTTTCTTTAACTTGTCTACATAATGTTGGCCAACGATCGTGAAGATTTAAAGCCCAATGACGATAATTACCATCAGATATTTGTTTAAGATTGTCTGGACCAATGTTGTAATCTTGTGGCATATAATTTTCTAACTCCTCACCTGGTTCATCAAAATTTTCAATAACAAAATTTTCAACTTGTATTTTATCAACTTCACCACTACAATTATCAAGTAATTTTGTCCATTTTTTTATTACAACCTCTATAATATATATATATATATATATTTATATATATAATAATATTAATAAAATTAAACATACCAGCGTCATATTTAAGGGGCATATCAACAAAATGTTTACAATCCTTAAAAAGTCTAAATTTTTGTACAAAATCTAGAAGAGTACCAGCACAATAAATATTGAAACGCATATTATTTTTGTACAAATTTTCAGTAACTGTATATTCAATAATATCACTTTTTGTGCCTTCTGAATCAACATTAAAATCTTTAGTATTTCTTTGATTATTGATATATAAATTTGTTCCTTTCATAAGATCTA
Source organism: Strongyloides ratti (assembly GCF_001040885.1). NCBI lineage: Eukaryota > Metazoa > Nematoda > Chromadorea > Rhabditida > Strongyloididae > Strongyloides > Strongyloides ratti. Next base: position 933,092 of record NC_037309.1, on the reverse strand, counting down.
GAAATGAAACACTTATTTATTATACGTATATATAATTATATTATACACATAGGTGTATACATTAATTAGTAACTATAGTATATTATTAAGTTAAATTATTTTTTATCATTAAAATTATATATTATAATATAAGAGGTTTAAAATTATACTAACTAAAAAAAACCCGTTGAGTGATGTTTTATTATACTGGTCATGATGTATAAAATGGCATAAATTTTATCATGTGTATAATGCCCTAAACAATAAAGTCATATGATTAAAATATTTACTATGTACATTGAGGTATACTTCATTTTTCTATATTAAAAATGATGTATAAAGTTTTGTTTTATCAAAGATCATATGAATAATGATAAGAAAAGATAATATAAATTATTGTTTAAAAATTAACTTAATATCTGGTAAGTATAATTATTTAAAAAAGATTATATTTTTATATTTTTACTTACCTGAAGTATTAGTTATATCGGTAATGTTCATTGAGGAACATATGACTTCAGAAGGCATATTTACTAAAAATGAGGCAATTTACAGCCTCAACTTATACAAATATACTGGACCTAAAAAAAAAATTATATAAAAATTTTAAATTAATTATTAAAAATCATAAAATAACGTTATATATTATGTCATTTTATTAATTACAATAAATATTTTAAATTTTTATTTTTATCATAGATAAAATATTATATATATAAATAATATATATATATCTTAAGGATGTACTTTGATCTAAGGTAGTAACAAAAAATAATATATCACATTGTTGTAAATATATATTATATAAATATAGATATATATATATATATATATATATATATATATAACATACAAAGATAAATTTTGTCAATTGTTAAAGTTGAGTATATACTTAGCTATATATACTCCAAAAAAAATACTTTAACTCCACCTATATATTTAAATTTTAATACATGAATATTTTGTTTATATAAATAATATACTCTATCTAAATAAAGAAAAAAAAAGATAATATATAAATATTTAAGAAGGTAGAAATAATATTTAATCTAATCACCAATTAGAATGTATAATAAAAATAATCGAGAATGATAACTTAGAAAACTTAATCTTTTAAATGTCAATTAACAAATATTTTTGAGATAAAAAATGGCTAATATTTGTAGTATATATTTTGGAAATGTAATTCTTTTTTTAAAAAATATAATAATATTTTGAATTTAAAATAAATTGATAAAGCATTAAAAATAGAACTAAAATAGTGGATAAGAATTAACAAATCATATGATTAATTATAACTACTTATAAGCAAAAACTTAGAAGTTTAAATAAAATATATTATACAGTAATCAAATATAATAAGGTAAATAATAATTTTCTAATCTTTTTTTTTCATAAAATATGTTAGACATAATATTCTGAAACAATAAATAATAAATTCTTAAGAAATAAATTTACACGTGATTATAAACTTTATTTTGTACAGAGTTAATCCATTCTTAATGCATATTTATTTTCATCAATACTTGTGTACATATATACATATATAAACATTTAGTCCATTTATATAATATATGTGTCTTTTTTCGTAAAAGATTTATTAAACATTGTTAAATGTTTTAACAATTAAATGCAAAGATTTTATTGTTATAATATTAAATAATAGAAATTTACCTTAAATTGAAAAATTTTAAAAAAGGTATATTATTACAAATTGCAACAACTTATATAAAAAAAATTATTTTAAAATTTAACTTAGCAATATGTCATTTTTAATTTTCTACATTAGTTTTTGGATAAACAAACTTTATAAATATTTTATTTTATTATAAATTAATTCACATAAAATGATAAAACAGTAGTAAATTTAAATTAAAAGATAAAAAGTTTTCCCACAAATAAATATTTATAATTTCAATAAATTTATCTAAATAGTTTAATTTAATAATAAATATATTTGCCTCTTTTTTAAAATAAAAATATATATGATATTATTTGATGACGTATAATGTAAAAGATTTAAGTAAAAAATACAATAAAGGTATAAATTTCATTTAATATAATAAATGTTTCTCAAAAATTTAATTGAAAACTAATAGTTTTGTTTAATAGATATTTTATTGAAAAAGAAAAACAATAAAAGTATTATCTTTTTAATTTAAAAATGTTGTTTATCTTTAAATATACAAAATTATATGTACTATATAATAAAATATTTTATAAGCAAAATTTGAAAAGCTAGTCAAAATAAAACTTTGTAAAAAAAGATGGTCTAATATTAATTGAAGTTTAAATAATTGCAAAAAAATTTTTTTTTAAAAAAAAAGTTAATTAACAACATCTTAATAGAAAGTAATAAATATTTATTATAATACTTATCTATGCTTATATATGTTTCAAATTCTCATTATAAATATAATTTTCTTTACACTATTTAAATTATTTTTTTTTTCACAATAAGTTATAATTTGAAAATTAAATGAAATACTTTATTTCAAAATATTAAAATTGTGGCTTCCTAATGCTTTGTAGTAAACAAATTTATTGTACTCTAGAAAAATATCGAAGTTTCTTTATATATTCACACAAGTTATTTATCATACATAAAAAAAAAAATTATTTTCTTTTGGTGATGTTTGATTTAAAAAAAAAAATAATAATAATAAAAATTTCACGTGAAATAGTTGCTTCATATATGATGAAAAAATTTTTGGGAAACAAATTATTATATGTATATAATATATATTGGAGGAAGTGTCTGAGTAATATTATACCAATAAATTTAAAATTAAAATTTATTGAACTATATGTCTTATAAATAAATTTTTTTTTTTAAATGTTACAAATAATATAAATTATTTTTAGAATTTAAACATATTATTGTAAACATTTAGTTAAGCTTTAGGATAAATATATATATATTTTTTCAATGTTTTTATCATGTTGATTGTGTTGTTTTATTATCAACTTTTTTTCCAGACGAAGATGGTAATGGATCATTTTGTTGAGGGGGAACATTTAAATTAAACATTCCTTGACCAGGAAAACCAAAAACATTATTTCCCATATTTTGTGATTGACTATCCATATTATCTAAAAGGGGTGGATTGAATTGTTTAAAAAAATTATCAGCTTGAAGTGCTTGAATTTTTCTTGTTTCATCTTGTTTCTTAAAATAACTATTAAATTCATTTCTATCTACTTCCCCATCACCATTCATATCTAGATTATGAAAATTTCTTGACTGTTGCTCAAGATAATTACGATCTCCGAGTAAATATTCAGCAAAAGTTAACTTGTCATCTTTATTTTGATCAATTCTACGAAATTCTATAAACAATAAAAATTTATATTTATCATAATTTTATTAATAAATATTTACCTTTTAATCTTGGATTTAAACTTTCCATTGGAATTGGTGTAATATTAGGGAGTGTTGTTGTAATTTCATTGGTATCATTATTATTACCTAAAGAATAATGACAAATTACAAATAAAGATAACAAAAATAAATATTTCATCTTTTTGAATGTTATGATAATAATTGTAAGAAATTCATATTTTATATAATAAAAATCTCATTACTTTTAATAATGACATCCAGATTAATTTAACTTTTTTTTTAATAAAAATTAATTTCTCATCAATATTTTATTATCTTTAAAAAAAAATTAATTTTATCTAGATTGTATTGTTATAAATCTATTTTATTTTATATGATTTTATAATATGTTATAATTAAAAATGATATTATTTATATAACAAGTAATATAAAATATTTTTAAATTTATTTTTATTTAATAATACAATAAAATTTGTTTCTTAAATTTTGTTATCATATCAAAGAAAAAAGATTATAAATGTATAAAATTTTCAATTAAAATGTACATTTAAATAATAATTTTATATATAATTATTTGTATTTTACATTTATTGATTTTATTAATGGGGTAAAATATTATATTTTAACAAAATTCATGCTAACTTTAATAAAAATAGTCCACATTCTTGAAAATTGTTATTTTTTGAAGTAAATGATAGTTGAAAATTAAATTCACATTCTTTAATATTATCTGAGAGTGGTAAAATATAAAGTAATTGATTTATTGACTGTGCAGATGACAAAGGATTAAAAGATTGAAGTTCTTTTTTTGATGTCTTCTCTAATTTAAAATTGACAATCTATAAAAAAGAAAAATAAATATAAAAAAAATTAAATAAACTAACTTTTACACGTGATTGAAGATAAAGTTTAACTTCTGATAATGGATGTGTATTAAAATTGGTTATTGTGACAAATGTTATAATAATATTTTTGTTAAATAATTTTCTTTTTGGTTTTGTATAGTATAAAATTATTTTTATATTATGTAAATCAAAAATTGTTAATGGATCTTTTGAATCAATTTCCAAATCATTTAATGTTAATGAAAAATTTTTTAAAAATATTCCAGAGTCATTCTCATCGTCTTTTAATTTAAATTCAACTTTTTCTATTTTAGGTTGTAAAGGAAATTCTAAATCTTGAAGATCATCACAAATTAAATCATAATTGCTATCAAATTCCACTTTTGAATTAAAAGTTGTATAGTCATTTTGATTTGAATTTATACTATCATTTGATGTAGTATTTATAATTGATACTGGTTTCATAATTTTTTTTTGAATCTGTGGTGTATTTTGCCTGGACCAGATACTTAATATATCATCATCATCATTAACAATAGTTTCTAGAGAACTTCCTTCACTTTCATCACTCCAAGTAACGCGTTTCATTCCATTTTCTATTTTATTATGATTTAATGTGTTATTTTTTTTATGATTATCATCTTTAAAAAGTTTATCATATATTTCTAAAATACGTAATATATCGTCATTAACATCTAGTAATTCTTTAAGAAAATCATTCTCATGCTCTTCTGTTTCATTTGCGTAATTTTGTATTATTGGTTGAAATTTTAATGTTTTATTATATAATTCTCCTATTGTTCTACATTCCTCAGGAGTTGTTGTATTTACAGAATAATTATTTAATAATTCATAAAGAATACAAATATAATCTTTAACTTTTTCAACATCTTTCATTTTTTTTATTTTTCTTTCTGTTTTCTTTTCTTCTGATTTAACAAGACTTTTAATTAACTTATTTGCTGCTACTAAATCTTCTTCTTTTTTACTTGCTAATAATAATGAAAGTAATTTTGATTTTTCTTCATCTTCAAAACAAACCATTTTAACAGGTTTTTTTGGTTCAATAACATACTCATCAATATCTACTTTAGGATCATTTAAAATTAAATTTTGTTTTTTTAATAACATATAAACTTCTTTAAAATTTCCTATATGACCAATATATTTTTGCCAACCATACAATAATACAATTACTTTATCTTTAATTTCTTTTGGTGTTTCATTTCCTAAATATTTTGGTGATAATAATTTTATAATAGAATTTAAAAATTTATATTTTCCTAAGTCAACAGCAAGACGATATCCACATATTCTTAAACAATATTCAATAACATCAATTGTAATTGATGCTTCATTATGATCAGGACTTAATATTTTATGTGAAAAACATTTTGTAACAATTTGTGGTCCTTCAACATCTTTTACTATTCTTTGGCATAATATATCCCAATATTTTTTTCTTTCATTTTCTATTGAATAAGGATTTATAGAAAGAGCTTAAAAAATAATAATATATTTATTTGAATTATTTTTTGAGAAAAAAAAAATATTAATAAACATACCCACATAATATTCTATTGGTTTAATAAAAATTGATTCATCAAAATTATTTGTTAAATTATTTTCCATTAAAAAAAAAATTAGTTAAAAAAAATATTTATCTAACATATATTACTAGTAAAATAAGTAAAAACAATTTTATTGAAGGAGTTACCATTGACAAAGCGTTGTCTATATATTTTAAAAAAAAAAAGTTATAATATGCCTTTTTATATCTATAAGCAATTTCTATGTCCAATAATAAGTCATTGACTATATATAATATAATAAAAATATGATAAAAAAAACTATTAAAAAGTTGTAAAATAAAATAATTTATAAAATTATAATTTTAATTTTTAAATTTATCAAATAAGTTTAAAGTATTTCTTTACAGAATTATTAATTGATGATAAAAATAAATTTTAAAAATTTTTTACTTTATAATATATCTATAAATACTATTTTAATACAAGTTTTATATACATAGTAGTATATTAGTCAAAAATCTTTTTTTTTCTCATAAAATTTTGAAGTTTTAATAATTTTATGCTTATAAAATCATTTATTATTAAAATATATGTTTGTTTTTAATTATTATTTATAATTTTAAAGATATAAATAAATTTGATGAGAATATACCAAATATATAAATAAATTATTGAAGATTTTAAAGATCTTTAATTTTTTAAATTTCTAGATTTTGTTTAAAATTATTTATTTTATACAAACAAGTTTAATAATTTGTTTAGCTATAAATATTAGCTAAAACATTAAAATTTTTTTGACATAACTTATATACTTTAAAAAAAAATATTTTCAATGTATAAAAAAATTGTTTTTATTTATCTTTAAATATTGATATAAAGGATTCTATTGATTATATTGAAAAAAGAAATACAATAAAAAATATTTGTTTTTTTATGTACAAATTTAGTTATTTTTTTTTAAATTTAACAAATTTATGCATTAATTAATTTGATTTTTTTTATGGTAATTAAAAATATTTTTAACTTAATAATGATTATTTATTAAAAAAAGTACATAACTATTTCGTCATAACATTTATCAAGTTTATTTATATTTAATAATTCAAGCAAAAAAAAAATAATACAATATTTAATTTAATGTTATGAACTATATTTAATTTATATAGAAACTATATCTTTACGATGTAATAATTAATTACAACAAAGAAAAAAAACGGTTAAAAATGAATAAATGAATATTAGGTTTACAGAAGGATATATGTGTATGTTTAATCCTTTTAACAAACCATAAAATTGTTATATTTTTATATTTGCCATATATGTTAAAAAGTAATATATATGTATATATATATATATATACATATAGAAACAAATATATGTATAATAAAATTACAATTATAATAAAAATGATATGGCTACAAAAGTTTTGTTTCTTTTAATAATAATAATAGTTATAATATAATATATAATTAAACTTCACATATTTTTTTATTATCCATCGTGCACATAACCTAAGAATGCGACAAGAAGTACCAAAATATAAGTAAAAAAATACTCTTAAGAATATTTTAATCTTATATATATTTGTAATTTTGTTCTTTTTTCTTGTTATGTGAAATATCATAAAAGTATAATTGACATAATTTATTTTTTTTAAAATATATTTTAATTTGTTATCTTGATGATTTAGTATTTCCATATTAGTATCTTATATTCTATTTTTATATTTTTTTTTTTTAAATTTAATTACGAATGACAATTGACTTCTCACTTGATTGTTTAGGTTGGTGAATTTTATTTGGTAAGTCAATTCCTAAGAAGAATGGTAAAATACGATTTTGTCCAACATTATATTGTTTTAATTCTGATAAATTTGCTGTTGATGATGTTGATGTATTCATAACTTTTACAATTTTTCCATTTTGAACATAAGTGAATTTTGCTTTATCAAAATCCTTTTTACTTGTACCTAAATATAATCTGATTCTTTCTCTAACCATAGCATATGATTCATTATTTGTTATTTTAAAGAAAAATGGAACACCGTACAATTTTATAGGATCTTTATCAAAAAAGGAAACAGGCATTAAGTATTCATTTGTCTCATCAACATTAATTTGATCTGTAGGAATTTCTTCAATTCTGGCAATGTATAATGAATTTGGTTTTGTTTTTTCATACACATTTTGTATTGATGTATGAGGTGGATAACAATGGAAAACACGATTAGATCTACTTTCACAACCAGCTAATAACATACGTAAATTAATATTTTCATTACATGCACCTATTTTAAATTCATCTTTAAATTCTTCCAATACATCTTTAACAGTTTGTGTTGGTTTTGGAAAAATAAATCGATCTTCAACTTTTTGTTTTTTAACTACAACTTGAATTTTCATTGTTAATCTTAATTTAAAAAGTTCATTAACACTAAATGGTACTAATGAAAAATGTAAATAGTATGGTCTTAAATTATATCTAGGATCATGAGGTTCACCATGACTTGATTTCCAAAGACTTTCAAGTGTTATATTATTAAAACTAGTTTTAGGTAATGAAAATTGTGGTGTTTTTAAACTTAATAAATCAGAATTATAAAAATATATCTTATCTGAGTCAACAAATAATTGATTAGATAATTCTTGAGCAACTTGGGCTAATGTACATTTCATTGACATTCCCATTAATATTTCTGGTTGCTCATCATCAGTAAAAAAACTTGTATGATTTAATGTTTTATATACCATATGAGAAACTGGCATGCAACGAATAACACAATCATTATAAACTTTTTCATGCCATTCTAAAACTGTACCTATTGTTGGTATATATTTTGTTTGTTCTAGAATTAATATACCACCATCAATTAAATTAAGAGTTTCTTTAATAAGTAAATGCTTATCTTTTATTAATTTTATTTGATCAGGTGAAATTTCTTCATAAATTTTAATTCCATTTGGATCAGAACAATTGCATATTCTACAAAAGTCTTTCATATATGCTGTTAATGGTTTATTTAGTGATAATATAATAATATCTTTAACACTAACAGTTGGTGTATCAGTTTGTTCATTATTATAAAGAACTTTTATAAAAAATAATAATTCATTTGTAGAACTGAATGCTGGTAATTCATCATAATAAATTTTATTATTTTCTTTTCTTTTATAATATTCTAAAAATACAACATTATCATCACCTAATGCACCAATTTCAATACTATTTGGTTGAAACTTTTCATCATATTTTCCTAATAATTGCATTGGACGATATGAACCTAATTGTGCTTCAATACCATCTTTTTTAAGTTTTGTTAAACGAAGTTGCCATATACGAAATTTACTTTCTGGTATTTCATATAAACGAGATATAAAATCATGGAGTTGACTGAGTGTCATATTTTTTTGTAATTTAATTTCTTCAAATTCTTCTTGACTTGTAGCATTCATTAAATCTAAAGCTGTATATTTAAAAAGATTTTTTGGACACATTATTCTAAAAGATTGATATAAATATGAAGTAACTTTGTCTTTACGACGTGCTTCTTCTTCTTTTTCTTCAACTAAAAATCTTTCTTTTAATTCTTTTGGTATATCATCATCAGTAACTGGATTAAGAACTTCAGCAATTGAATCTTCACGTATATATGCAAGCATATATGCACCAGAATATGGTTTACCAACTTTTTCTGATGCATCACCACCAAAATTACCAAGAAAAACTTCACGATGACAACATTCAGATACAGTTTCATCATTAAATTGATGCCATCTTTGTTCACCATCATAAAGTCCCGTATTTATATATGCAACATAATGTCCACCACTAAAATCTCCAGAATGTACAAGAACACCATGTAAATGATATTTATAATTTGTAGTATCACCCTCTTGTCTTTCAACATATTTATTAAGATCTAAAACAGCCGGATAATCACAACGATCATTAACTTTCATATATGTTTCTGCTTGTGGTTCATATCTAAAACGCATTAAATGAAGATAAAGAAGTTTTGGAAGGTCTAAAAAAATAAGACCTTTAACAGCATCTTGAAAACCATGTTCTCCAGCATCATATTTATTTGCACCATCAAGAGGTTCAGCTTCAACATAATTATCAAAACATTCAATAACATTTTTACAATTTTTTATATTTAATTGTACATCATATACTGTTTCATAACGACATGATTCATAATCAACATTTGTACATCTTACATAACTTTTAAGTGTACCTTTAAAAAGATTAGGTATGGCATCTGCAACACTTGTATTTTTCATTTTTAATTCTAAATTATCAAGCAAAACACGGGCAAATTCTTGAACATCTTGTTGATGTAATGTATCAGATGGATCCCAACCAAATGATTTTGTTAATTTTTCTGTTGATACTGCTTGATCATTTTTTTGTAATTCATAAAAAACTCTTTGCATTGCCAATGTAACAGATGTCTCAGAATGTGATGGTTCAGCAAGTGGAATTTTATATATTGATCTACGAAATTCATCAATAAAAAAATATGCCTGTAAAAGACTATTCATATAACATGTTGTACCTTGATTTTTTAATCCAATATATCCAGTACGTCTTTTACTATCCCATCCTATATTATGAGGAACTTCAGCAAATACATGACATTTCATAAGTATTGTATCATTATAACAATAACCAATTTTAGAATCAAGAAGTAATTCAAGAGTTATATATTGTGAAAAGCCCCAATCATTAGCTTCAGCATGAAAATTATGTGTTACATTTCTATTATAATCAGTACCACCAGGAATTTGTGACATTATACGTAAATCAGCCATAGCTAAACATGACCATGCTGTACAAACATTATCTCCAAGACATTGTAAAAAAAATCCTAGACTCCGTTTGAAAACAGCTCGGTCACCAGAAGTAACACGTATATCACGTGGTAATAATAATATACGCCATGGTAACCCTCTAATATAAACAATTTCACTTAATTTTTGTTGATCTGCTTGCATTGTTGCAATTTCAGAAACACCTTTAATGCTAACATAAATTACATTTTCTGGACAAAAACGTTCATATTCTTCTTCATCAACAGAATCTGGAAGAGTTTCTGTTTCAGAGCTACTGGCAGGATAATCATCATTATTATTTGAATCACTGTCAGGTGTTCTTGGCCCATAAGAATCATCGAAATCAGAATTTCCACCCATTGTAGCATCAATAGGTGAATTAGAAAAATTCGATTCATCAAAAGGTGGAGTAAATGGTTCATCATCACCATCATATTGATTTTCATCAGGAGTATTTGGATTTTCATCATCATTAGAAAATATTTCATCGGTAGCTTCATCCATTGTTTCAATATTATCATGTTCCATAATATCTTCTGTACATTTTAAATCATCTAAATTTTCATTTGTCTCTTTTTTAGATGACTCTTCTTTGCGTGTTGGTATGAGTTTAATTAATGAATCGTCAACTTTGTGACTTCTTTTTATAACAATTTTTTTATCATCTATAAAATAAATAAATAAAATAATTTAATTAATATATATACCTGGACTTATTTTGTATATATCATTATCTGTACTTTTAGATTTTTTCTTTTCTTCTTTTACTTTTACAACAGAAGGATTAGGAATAACTGTCTTCTTTACAGGTTCATTTGTTCTTATTATATCTTTATCAATTTCTTTCTTACTCAATGCTTTAATTATAACTTTTTGTTCATCATTTTTTGAAATTGCTAAAACAGTTTTTTCAATCAGTTTTTCAGGTGAATCAGTTTCCATTATTTTGTTAGTGGTATCTTCAGGTGTTGTTATTGTTATATTTTTATCTTTATTTATTATCGGTTTTAGTAAATTGTTTCGTTTTAATTCTGGTTTATCATTTTCAAAAGTTTCCTTATCTTTAGCAATAGATTCATATGAAACTTTGTCAGTTTCTAAAAATCGTTTCTTTCTTGCAGCATTGTCACCCTAAATAAATGTTAATTAAAAATAATTTTTTTTTATTGATATTATAATAATTTTAACATACCATATTGATGGATTAAAGGCAGTTTTTTTTTTGATACAATTTGTTTTACAATTAAAGAATAAAAAATTTTGTAGAAAAATTATAGAATAAACCTTATATATTGTCTACAAAACTAAAATATAAATGTATATTTTCAAACAAATAAAAAATGATTTGTAAAAAAAAAAAGAATGCTATATATTTTTACAATGAAAAAAGATAATGTATAATTTAGAAAAGAGCTTTTAAATTTTAAAAGCAATTATAATAGGTAGAAAGAAACATATCAATACTAAGATTTGAAAAAAAAAAATGTATATGACATATTAAAGTATAAAGATTTTTAACAAGCGAACGTTTCAGCGTTAATAACAAACATCGCTTTATAAACGTCGTTCAAAATAAAATTAACAAACATGTTGGAAGAAAGTGTACAATATTATATACGAAATTTCAATCTGGGAGTCATTTGGCATTTTATTACAAAAAAAAAAACTACCAACGTGTTTGGAAAATTTTATAAATGACAAATGTTTATTTATTATCAATAAAATTTATTCTAATATTATTAATTCATACATAAAAGATACATCTAAATCATTAAATAAATTAATGATTATCAATAATTATATTATGTATTGTTATAAAAATACAGACATATTTTATAAAAAAAAAAAAGAAAAAGAAAATTATTTATTAACATATTAAGAAAATGTTATTTTAAAAAAATTAGTTTATAGAATAAACTTTCTTATTATTTATAAAAATGAAAGAAAGTTCTTAATGATATTTATTTTTTTACATATAATGTTATTTAAAACGTCTTTTTTTTCATATTTAAATAACTTATTAAAAAAAATTTAAATAAAAGATTTTAAAATAATTACAGAAATTATAAATTTATACGTTTCTATAAAAAAAATGTAAATTGAGTAATATTATAATTAAGTTGAAAACTATTCTTACCATACGTTAAGCATTTATATGATGTTTATTTTAAAGATGTTAAGTATAACTAAAATTAAAAGTTTAATTGAAAAAAAAAGATATTCTATATATGAGTTTCAAATTATAACAAAAATTTAATTTTTTTTTTGGTGCATTTAAATTTTATTGGATATTATACATCTAGTAGCTATCATATTTTTAATCAAAAAAAAAATTAAAGGATAATATGAACAATAGATAAAATTTGAAGAAAGATGTTATCAATTAGATATTATAATCACAGTTATATGTTTAGGCTAAAATTTGCGCGTCTTAAATAATATTGTGCACAATTAACTGCTATAAGTGTACATATCTTTAAATACAATTAAAGATTTATTTTCAAGAAAGTACAAATTGGCAAAAAAGAAAATAATGTTTTAATAACAATCGATTATGCCATCTTATAAGTAATATATTTAATTTTTTTTTTTAAAAATGAAAAAGAATAAAAATAAAGTATTAGGTTAAATTTTATCTTTATATAATTATTATTTATAAAAAAGAAAGATATATCCATTATAAAAAAAGTAAAATAGATATAATAGAAAGTGTATTTTGATGTATATATCTTACTATAAAAGAAGTTAATTACAAAATATAATTTAGCATATCTTTATTTTACTTTTTAAGATTATAATAAAAAAAAGCATATAATTAAGTTACAATATAATATTTAATTGATTTTTAATACTTAAAAGTATTAATAATAATTATCCAAATGATTATTAATTATATTTAATTATAAAGAATAAGTCATATAAATGAAATATTTTCTAACTAATAGCCAATATATTATAAATATCATATTCTAATAAATACAAATTAAAAACAAACACTATACCTATAGAAACTAAATGAATATTACTACATAGATTTTTATAAAACTATGTATAAAATATTCTTTAAAAAATATAATAGTTTTTAATTCATAAAAATAAGTTAAAAAAAATTATATTGTAGAAATAAATATATATATATATATATATATATTATAAATTCTAAGAATTTCATCTTATATAATTTTCCGTGTCATTAGCTATTATAGTGCACCATAAAACTCTCTTAGATACGAAAATGTACACACTTTATAGAAATTATAATACTCGATTAAGTTATAATAATTGAAGGTATTTCTTATAAATTTTAACATAATGATAAATGACTTAATTTTTTTGTCTAGTAAAAATAAAATTTATTATTAAATATTCCAGTATTGAATATAGCTTAAAATTATTATGAAAGATATTAGAAAAAAAAGAATAAAATATTTATTGTCTTTGTATTGTTGGAACATGCACAAAAATTTTTTTTTCATACTCAAAAATATAGTATTTTATGAAATGCCCTTCAGTTAGGATAAAATAAATGAATAAATGTTAGAAGAAAAGGAAGTCATATTGAGTAAAATGGTATGAATTTGTCATTTTGATAATACACTATCTATCAACAAAAAATATTTAGTTGTAATGTTTTGTAAAAAATAACAAAGTTTTTCTAAAAATATGAAAATAAAAATAGATATTTTTTTTTATTAAAATACCAGATTGAAAATATTAATATTTTAAATATATAAAAAAATTATCAATTAACATTTTCATAATAAATATTCAAATTACATCATATTTATTATATTAAAAAAATGATTATTTTGATAAGTAGTTAAATTTTATGCCATTATTAAATTGTAAAAAAAAACTATATACAATAAATTTATTATTTTTTTTTTAAATATAAGTAAACTGCCAATTTATTTCAATGGTAAATTAGAACATTTAATATAGATAAATATTAAGATGAAGAAACATTTGTTGAAGGCATTTAGATTTCTAATGGTGAATATATAAACAAAAGTGCATGTCTTTCTAACAAAATTTTAATGTAATAATTCGCCACGAAAACATAATAGCACAGATTCATTCTGTATTTTTTTTTTATTTATTTGTAACATGTAAGATGTACTCAATGAATGATTATCCAAAATAAATACTTCTTAGTATTATTTTATTTAAAATAATATTAATGAAAAGAAAAAGTAACAAAAAAATTAAAGTAAATAATTTTTTATTGTAATGGAATAATTATAAAAAAAATTATATAAAAAAAGAATTTATTAGAATTTTTATGATATGGCCAATTGATTTGTTATTATAAAAATATTATACTCTTTTTAACGATTATTCTATAAACAATATAACAATGGCAAAAAAAGATCTATCTTGGAGTAATGCATATGATGTCGTTTTAAAACATCTGACATTTTTTTTAATTCAGCAAATAAATAAACCTGAGAAAAGTTTTTTTTTTCATTAATATTTTAAAAAATGTATATATATGTTTTTTAATATAATGATATATCTATTGATTAAAAAGTGATTAATCACATAACAAATATTCAATAACATTTAAAATCTTTATTTATAAATGAAAATGACAATCAATTATTATTTTTTTATTTAAAAGAATCTTTATTCCATCAAATTATAAAAAAAAAGAAAAAATTTTTGAATTTTTATATCCCTTTTAGAAGTATCATTAATTTATCTTAAAATATTTTATTTTACCATCATTGTATTAAAATTAATGACTCATTTTAAATACAAAAATTATCATTATTTATCTTTTAATATTTCATTTTCGATGATAAACTAAAGGTCATTTTTGGAAGAAGCATAATTAATTAGTTCTAATTAAAATAATATCATGGAGAAAAAAAATTACCTTAAATATACATATAAATAATATAATAAAATTATTTTGCTAAAGAAACACTTTAAAAATTTTAAATATACAAAATTATTGGTAATAACATGATAAAATGTATATACATGACATTCTTTAACAAAATATATCTGGATTCATTAAATAAAAAAGATTGGATTAATACAAATATCAATAATAATAATAAAACTTTTATATTTTATATAATTTGTATAATAAAATTTTAGTAAAAAGTAATCCATTAAATAAAAAAAAAATTGTTATACACATATGAATTGAATATTCTTTTATCCATAAACAATACTTTAATTGTAAAATTTTTTGATATCTCAACTAGCTATATCTGGGTCGACTATGGATAATTATAAGACCAGATTGAGTTAAAATTTACCATATATTGTTATTATTATTATATTTATGTATATTTAAATATTTATATAAAGAAGTGTTAAAAATTTTAAAACATTTTTATTATCTTTATGTGTATCAAAAATTTTTAATTGTTAGGTCATTCTACTTTTCTTATATGTATAAAATACATGATATTTTATAATCTCATTATTTGACATATTAATAAAACATTCTTTTAGTATATATTTGTATAATTAGCAAAATTTAATCACGATTATCATCTAAAATGTCTGATATATCATAATAAATTGTTTAAAATAGTTTAAATATCTAGGTAATTGACTGGCTATAAAAATCTTATAAATATCTTCCCCTTCCTTAATGCTCCCGGTTAAGATAGCCCATCTTTTGATAATTTGATTCATTTATAATCTATTTCCTATATCTTTTTATAAATTTATTTAAAAAGGAAGAAGTAATGACTTTTGTCAAGGCTCTTTATTTGATGTATCGTCCTTAATAAAATAATATACTACAGGTGATTCCTATTCATGACACACGCTAGTGACCCACTTGCGCAATTTATCAAAAGGCATAATTTAGCTGATTTAATAAACAAAATCTTTTCTTATAGTATAAATTTATTTTAATTATTGACAATAATTTCATTCCAGCAATGATTCGTATATGTATATTTATTTTATTAATATTTCCATTAACAATAAATGCTGGAAATACTAGAAATTTTCGTCAAGTTGATGAAAAATCAGCACCATCAATTTCAGCTCCATCTTTTGATTCATTCTCTCCATCAACTACATTAACAGATAAGGTAAATTTGTATACATATATATTATATATTTATTTTTAATATTTTTATAGGAAAAAAAAGAAATTGAAAGAGCTGGAAAAATTGCTGAAGGAATATTAAGTCGTTTTGGACTTAATTTTAATTCTGATGCACCAAAAGATACACAAAATATACAAAATGATGTACAAACTACAACGATAGCTCCAACATCACTTCCAGATACACAATTTCAATCAGATTTTGAATCATTAATTGCTGAAGCTGCTGCATCTGGTACACCTGGACTTGATATACAAGGACTTACATCTGGACAAATTCCAGGACTTGCACCAATTCCAGTACCTGGTTTTCCAGGACCACAAGATATTCCTACTGTTCCAGGAGTTAATACAATTCCTGGATTAAGTAATTTTAATTATATTGTTGGACAACTTGTTCCACAAATGATTCCACCAACAAATACATTACTTGGATCTTCAATTTCTCGTCTTCTTCCAAAAGATGCAACAAAAAATCTTGCAAAAGATGTCTTTCGTGCAGTACATCCAGCCGCTGAAAATGTTGAAGTTGCTCGTATGATGGGTAGATGGTTCCAAGTATGTTACAAAATTATATTTATATATAATAACCTTGATCTAATTTTAACTAATATAATTTTAGGTTATTAATAGTCCCCATGTTATTAGAGAAGCATGTACTGTATCACATTTTGGTGCACTAACAAATAATACTTATTCTGCAACATTTACAATTCTTAAGTTTTATCGTGAAGGAAATCCAAATGGACCACCACGTTTTTCATTAGGATATGGTTTTAAAAGTGGTGAAACAGGACAATTTTTACTTCATTCATCTAATTCTCCTGATGCTGAACCATTTTGGGTTATTAAATTAGGACCATTAAATGAATATAATCAATATGATTATGCTATTGTTTCAACATGGGTAAGATTTCCTGTCTTTGTTATTGCTAGAGATCCAGAACGTTTCCAAAAACAACATATGAAGAATGTTTTACAATTTTTAGAAGATAATAGTAAGTTAAAAATATATAAATACATAATTATTATTATATTAAAATTATAATATTTAGATTATATTAATGTTATGACAAAGGCTTTCAACATGATCTCACCAGTTGACTATAGCCAATGCCAATATACACCAACTTTTTCTGGAGCTGGTAAATAAGAAGTTTAAAAAAATGAACACATCAAAATTCTTCAGTAAATAATAATTTTATTTAATGCAAATAATCATTTTTTTTTTCTAATAATAATATTAATAATAATTTCTTAAACATTCTTTTTTATGATCGCACACAATATTATTACTTCTTTAATAATAATAAAAAATTAATTAATATTTCTATTCAATATATTTTATTTATTTTCAAATAATAATTGTAAATTAATTTAAGTAATCAATTTCTAATAAAATTGTTACAATTTATAATGAAATATATACAATACTTTTATGGTATATAAAATTTAATATTATAAAGAATATTTATAAAGAAGTAAAAGAAAAATTATCTGTTCTTCTTTCAATAGTTTGTGGTACTTTCTTTATGGATATATATTAATTTAAATATTCCAAAAGTATCAATTAAATTATTATTAATATTTTATAATCAAAATATTATATTTGTGCCACAAAATTATTTTTATATTTAAAATATTTTTATCATATTATTTACATAATAACACATTTTTTTGAATGATTATCAACATTAGTTATTGTTTCAACAACGTACAATTCTTCATTGCGATTATTATGTTTAATAGATATTCTATGTCCAATATTATTATTATTTGACTTATTGCGCCTTTCCATACTTTTAGCTCTTGTTAATAACAAATCTGTTCTTAAACTGGAGCGCCGTGCATTTAATTGAGTATAACTAAAAAAAAATTTATATATATATATATTATTATATCATATATAGTTTAATGTAATGAATAAAAATTTTTTTTTTCTTTTTTATTTAGATAAAGTTGACGAAAAAAAAAAATCTATCTTAATATAATGAGATATATTTTGAAGAAGAGATAAAAATTTGTTAATATACATAAAATATTAAATGTTTATATAATGCTAATTTTTTTTTAATATTTTCCTCAAAAAGATTACTAAGTAATGATAAAAATTTTTACTATTTAATGATATACTTACCATTCATCTTCATTTTCTCGAGAAAATTTTTCCCTCATTCTTCTTAATAAGTGTCCCTTAGTACTGGGAGAGTCATTACAATCATCATCAGCAGAATGTTTAGAACGTAAAGCTTTATGATTACCAAAACACATAAATTTTGGAAGTTTTGCTTGTTGAAAAAGATTAATTATTAATTGTTCCATATTATCATTTAATTTAGCTGAACATATTAAACTTTTACTTGTACTACTTGTTGTTTGTATTACTTTATTAGTAAATTCAGCTTCATTATAATACCATTTAACACGAGGAAGGTCTGCTTTATTAAGTACAAATACCATAGGAACATTTGATACTGGTAAACCTCTAGAAACTTTACATTCAATTATTTGATCATATAAATCTAACATATGATTTAATGATTCAGAATGATCAACACTACTGACTAAAATAAACATATCACCTAAAATTTATAAAAAAAAATAATAATATTTTAATTAATATTATTAGATATTAAATAACCTGTAGCATATGATAATTTTCTAGCAGCAGGAAATGGATCCATTCCTGAACAATCAACAATATCTAATTGATAAACATCACCACCACGTTTATATATTTTACGATGAAAATTTTCAATTGTTGGAATGTATCTTTCTTCAAAACCTTCATTTAAAAATCTGCTTACTATTGCTGTTTTACCAGTTCTAGCTGAGCCAACTACAACAAGACGAAACACCTGAATATAAAAATATATAATAAGCATATAAAAATAATAACCAAAGTTTGTTTTAATTAAAAATTTATATTTAATATTAAAAAAAAGTTTTTTACCTTTTTTACAGCTGGAGAATTAGGACAGCTATTAATTTCAAGTAATGAATAATCTAATTCATTATTAGTTACACTTATAGTTCTTGAAACAGATGGTTTTTTTAAATTTGGTATTTTTGTAGAACGCCTATACATCAAACTCATGACAAGCTCTATAAAATAATAATTTTTAAAAAGTAAAAAATTTAAATACTTTAATAAAAATGATTAAAGAACAGATTATAAAATGAAAAATATGATGAAGTTTAAATAAAATTAATAAAAAAAAAAATAATAATCTAAGGATTTAATGTTATGGAAATAAATATAATTGTTAAAATAATTTATAAGTCTTTTTTTAACATATTTTCGATTGACTAAACTTATATTTAAACTTTTTTCAAATCAAAATATAAAAACTAAACATAAAACATGCGGTTAAAAAGTACTTTCTTTTTGAGTGAAAACAATAATAAATAATTTTTATATTTTTTTTGAATAATTTTGTATTTATTTGTAGAAATAAGATGAGGACATATAAATATGAAGTATATATAATTTTTATTGATAAAGAAAATTTACTTTAGTTTGAAATTTTAATTTGTTAAAATATATATGGTTTAGCGGATATATTTTGTTCATTAATTTTAACATAAAAATATAATCTCAATTATAACATTTATATCACAAAAGAGAGAGGTTAATGTATAATGTAGAAAATATCTAAATAAATAGAAGGTCTCGCTTTTAAAGGTTATTATAATAAATAGGAGGGTTTGACTTAATCATTTTATAAACATTTTAAGAAAAAAAAATACTTTTTTTTTTCAGAGATATAAATTTTAATATTATAACATTCTTTAAAATTATATTTTATTTTTATAAATACTGGTAGAATAAATGATTATTCAAGCAAATATAATTAGAAAAGTTAATAAACAGAAGTTTGACAACTCCCGAACATATTTAATTATCAATTTAAAAATTAATATATTTATAAAATAGAACTCATAGTAAGGTCATGTTTAATGAATAAATTAATAACTTTTTCTAAGAAAAATAAGCATAAATTTATATTTTTCACTATATTTACATAATATATAATTTTTTCTATTAATAATGTTCCTGTTAAATTTTATATTATTTTAAAATTTGAATACGTTTAACGTACTTTAGTTTATAATATTTTGAAGTTCAAAAATAATATTTTTTTCTATTTAATTGTCATTTAAAAAAAAAACTATATTTATATTATATATAAAAGCATATATTTTTATGTTATGTATTTGTAATATAAATAATAAGTTAAATAAAAAAACTATATTCTTTTTCTATTCATTTTTAATAATGGCTTTTTAATGGAATGTAATTGAGAATTGAAAGGTGAGATATAGTTAAAATTTATCTCTAATCTAATAAATATTAATAAGATAAATAAAAATTAATATTGAATTATCAAAATTTTATATAATAAAAAAAAACAAATCATATATCTTAATATAGATATATTTTTAAATTTATTTAATATGCCAATTTATTGTAAAAAAGAAATAAGTTAATATTTATTACAAACGTGAATATTTCAACAGGAATTTAAAGCAATATATCTTTTTTATTTTATCGTTTATAAAATATAAATAAAATTAAAATGACGATATTAAAAAATGATATTTATATTATAAAATAAAACTTTTCTATTCCAAAAACTTTTTTATTTAATTGGATATAATTAATTAATAATTTAAAAGGATATATATATTTTTTTCAATATTGTTTAATAATAAAGTATATTATTAGTTTTAATTTCTAAAACTTTAGTTTTTTTTTCTTTAAGTTAATTTATTTTTAGATCAAAAATATACCCACAGGAAAGGATACATTTTTTAAAAATATTTTGTTATATTAAACTTTTTGGCAAACATGAAAATGAAATGAAAAAATATTTTATGTATTTCTTTTTTTTTTTACCTAATTGCTAATAAAAAAGAAACATATAAAATAAATATAAAATACATTTTTATATATAAAAAAAGTTATTAGTATAATATTATTTAGTTTTATGTTTTAACTTTTATAAATCAAATATAATGAAATTAATATTTGCAAGGTGATATAAATTTTTAAAAATTAATAAGATAATTTCAAATACTTAACAGCTTTAAAACCATTTGATTAAAAGAATAAAAATAAATGAAAAAAAAGGATATTTTATATATAATATAAAAAATGACGAAATATAAAAATTATTTGGCTATTTAAAAAGAAAAAAAAAACATATATTTTGAAATGAATTAAGATTGATATGAGGAAGTCTCAAACAAACTATTATTTCTTCCGTATTATTTGAATGTGAAAAAAATTACTTTATTTAATAAATTAATAAGTAAATTAAAAGCTAAATAAAATATGTACATATTAGTAGTTGAATAAAAGATAAAAATTTTGTTTAATAAATATAATGTATATCGGAAGAAGGGGAAAAATGACGAGACATATGGTAAGTAACATAAATTGAAAATATAATGATTTTAGTAGGGAAAATAAAATATTAATTTAAAAAAAAAATTTTTTTTTTTTGTTTTTAAAAGAGATAAGTAATAAGGTTAAATAGTTTCTAGCAACAATTGTTTTACACTTATAAATATTTGTACTTAATGTTTTGTAAAAATTAATATTTTAAATATAATTCATATCTTTTTAACTATCATTTATAGATATAATAATAAATAATTAAAAATATTTATTGCTATTTTTCTTTTCACTGATTAAAATAAATTAATGTACTTGAATTATATTTATTTAATTAATAATTTTTGTTTTTTAAATCTTTGAGATATTTAAAATTCAATATTCAAAAAAAAAAGTTTATTTTAATGATTTCTTCTTACATATATATTTCAAAAAAAAAAAAATGAAATTGTATTGTTAAATTGCATGATAAAATGATGTATCAGAAAAAAAAATTATAAGTGTACATTTGTAATGAAGAACTAAACATTTCAATAAGTATAAAACATAGAAAAAAGATTATTTATTAAGAAGTATAAAGATAGTTATAAAATAAAAATAAGAAGAATTGTACAAAAATAAAGGATAATATGAATTTAAATAAAAAAAATACTTACTATGACAAAATAATTTATTTTGTTTTTTCATTAAATTACCAATATTTTAATCATTCAAAGATTAGCTGTTTAAGCTTTTCATTATATTCATTTGTAATTTAATGAAAAAAGAAATATCAGATAGTTATCTTTATATATAATGTTTAAATATTGAAAAAAAATTAAAAGTAATAAATATTATTGAAAAATTCTAAAAAAAATTTCTTAATATATGTACATTAAACATTGTATCAAATAATAATTTATTTTAAATAAGTTACATTTTGTTTTTAATACAAATAAAATTAAATATATAAATTTTTTTTCCTAAATACATAAACACATATTTATATACATTTATTTGGATAATTTATACTTTTTTTTTTGAGGTACATAAGTAAATATAATAAATATTTAATAAAAATATATATATCTATATATAAAAATGAATATATATATATAATATAATTTAATAAATAATAGTTAAAATAAAGTTAAAAATGAATGATTAATTTGTAAGTCATTATAACATTGTCTTATTATAATTCATTTTCTAACAATTTTTCATTGATATTTCATGCAAAAAACTGTCACTATCATCAAGAATACATACAAAATTATAACCAAATTTAATTAATTGTGTTGAGACCTAAAAATGTATTGTTTAATTAAAAAAATATGAATAGTAATAAATTACTTTTTTACATTCATCTGATAAAAATGAATCTATTATGCAAATCACTTGCTTACGACTAGCTGCAATTGATAATTGAGATTTTATTGATGTATAAAAATTTGACGAATTAAAATCATAACAATTTTTAGCAAAATTAATTGAATTTGGTAATGAAAATATATTAAATTCTGTTGTTGAACGAATATCTAAAAGAAGAACTCTATTATGATCAATTAAATTAATTAAATCTGTTGGAGAAATTCTTGGTGAATGAAATGTTTTTAACTCATTTAATGAAATATTTGTTAATGGTGTTGCATTTTCTCTAAGATGTTCTGAGGAATGTTTTCTATGTCCACAACTTGGTGGTACTGAATGATAATAACATAATGAATCTGCTACAATTTTATCAATTGATAAATCTGGTAAATCACTAAAAAGTAAAATTGCATCATTAAATTGTGAATCTAAAAGTTGTTGTCTCATTTGCATAAGAATTGCTATTCCAATAAAAAGTGTAAAACTTGAATCTGTCAAAAGTAATGTATCCCAAAGATGAAATAATTTATGCAATGGTAATACATGAGCAAAACACGTCAAAAACCATGGAATTGCAAATAATTCTGCACAAAAATCCATTCTATTTAAGTGGTAATATAATTCAGAATCAATAAATGCTAATAATTGTGTAAAAATTGCCAAATATTCTTGAATTATATGAGAATTATCTTTAAGAAAAAAATTTTTAAGATATCTTTGAATAAAATTTTGTAAACAACCAAAAGCTTTTGGTAGATTATTAAAATGATGTACCAAAAATGGTGCTGCTAAAGAGTCCAATCCTTGCCAATAGACATATTCAGGGTTTGCTAAAAGCCATGCTTTAAGAAGTTTTTTTAACTGATTATTTGCTACTGGTGATGTCATTAATTCTTCGTATTGATGACATCTTGGTATATCTACCATAAGTTGACGATCAGATGGTTGTTCAGTAAAAGTATCTAATTGATCAAAATCAATTTTAATATCATCATGTACATCTAATAATGCAGCCCATAATTGTCCACGATAAACAGGTGGAATATCTTTTTTACATTCAGTTTTAAGTATTTCTAATGTAAATGGATATGCCAATAATAAATCTCTCATTAATCTCATACGATATGATTGATATTCAATATTTCTTTCTTTAACAATTAATGTTTGTCCAATGTATTCAACATATTTATTGGGTGTTTCAGCTTGATCACTACTATAATTATTAATTTCATCTATATTTAATTTTTTTAAACGACTTTTTAAATTACTACTTGGTAAAATAATTAATTTAAATGATGTTCTTAATGAATTTTCTAAATTTTTTCCACATACATTATATTCATCAATAATAACTCTTGCAAATTTTTGTTCAATAGGTTTTAATATACTTTCAATATTACTACCACATAATTTCCATAAAAAAAATAATTCATTTAATGGTCTATAAACTTTAAGACCTTCTAAATTTTGTGAATCTAATATTTTGGTAACTTCTTTTATATGATTTTTAAATTCTAAATTATTTTCATCATCATTATCATTTTTAGTAATATTTTTTATTTCATTATATATTGTTTCAGCAGTTGGTCTCATACTTGGTAAAAATTCAAGACATTTCTCAATTATTTTCATTACTTTATCATCAATATTTATTGAAAGTGTTGGCATAGCAATTTTAATTGCTTGTATTAAATAACTTAAAAAGCTATTTGATTTTTTTTGAGATTTTTGACAAAATGTATGAAGAATAGAAGTGTACTGTTGAAGTGACCATAGATTGCGAAGTGGTATTTTAATAAAAAATTCTATCATTATAATTCCCAAAGACCAAATATCTGATTTTTTTGTTGCTGGTGATTTATAATTACCAGGTATCATTTTTACAATTCTTTCTGGTGATAAAAAATATGCATCACAAATCAAATAATTAATATCTTTTCCATTTCCTGTTATATAATTTAAACCATATTGGCAAAGTTTAACTGTCAAGTCAAAATTTTTTGATGGAGTGATAAGGACATTATCTGTTGCTAAATAACCAATAATTATATCTTGAGAATGTAAATAATTTATACAATTAATAAGTTGTATCATCATTGGTATTATCAAATTTTCATCTAATTCTTCCCATGGTAATACTTTTGAGTAATGTTCAGAAATGACAAAAACAATATTAACAGCTAAAAATTAATTAAATTTATTTAGAAACTATTAATACTCACAATTTTGAGACCTAATTAATTCAATATATTGGCATAAATTGTTGTGTTTAATTGTTAACAATTTTTGAAATCTACCAAGTAATCTTATAGAAGATGGTGTTACTGGTAATCCATTAACACAAGTTCTACAGTAATCCTCACTGCCAATTAAAATTGAAGCACCAAATTCAACCTCTGATTCAGCCTCTTTCATAATAAAAATTTCTGAAAGATAATGTCATTTAAAAATTATTATATATTTTAAACATAAATATTAAAAGTACATGACAATATTTAAATAAATAATATAAATGCAATGACATTTCAATAAAATAATATAAATAAAATGCCAATTTTTTTTAATAAATATTTAAATGGGTCATATTTATTTAAATATTGTCATGTAATAATAAAATAAAACTTTAAACAACTTCTATCAATTATCGACTTTGATTTGTAATATATTTTTTATAAAAATGATAATATACATAAAATTTAAATAAATGAAACAATTTGTATTTATTACAAAAAAATAAATAGATTATTTTTGATGAAATTTATAAAAAAAAAATGATAATTAATATAGTAAAAATATAATTTACTCGACTTGACACTTTATCTAATTAAACTTTTCATTTTACCACTAAATATCGTTATGGGATATTATTAGTATGTTAATTCTTCTTCTTTTTTTTTAAAATTTTAGTATTCAATGTAATAATTATAAAAGTAATTTTAACTTTTATTTAACTATAAATGTTCATTGTGCATTGAATGATATATTAAAATTTAATCTAAACAATTATGTTTAATATGCCCATTCAAACGTGACAAGTTTTGATATTAACAAATATATAATGATATGATATTTTTGTTTATAAAACTGTATATTATTTATACAATCACATAGTATAAATAAATGATAAATATAAATTGTTCTAAAAATAATTTTTTTTTTTCAAATATAAAATGTATATTTATTTAAATTTAACAAACTATTTTGAAGAAAAATTTTTACAAACTAATAAAAAAAAATATATTGAATTAAAATTCATAATAATAACCTTTTAATATATTTTAAGAAATAGAAAAAAAGATACCATTTTTGCCTAACATTTTATTTTAATTAGTAAAACTTCTTTAATTACTATATATAAAATGATACTATATTTTGTGATATTTTTTTTTGAAAATTTTTTTAAATAAAATATAACATTTTTATTGTTCTTTTTTACTTTCTGGTGTTATACTATTATTTTCAACTTTTCCATTTGCTGCTTTTCTTTCACGACTAGCAGCAAGAGCTCTAAAATAAATTAATAATTATATATTTAGATATATATATTTTTTTAAAAATACCTTGTAAGCGCGTCCCATATTCCTCCCATAAAAATGGCACAAAAAAGATTTTCAAATGGTGCAAAGGCATCATGAACATTAAGGAAGATTGAACTTAATTTAAAATAAACAAAGAATGCAACAATAGCCTATAAAAAGATATAAATATATATAATTAGTAAAAATAAAAAACTTACAAGATATATTAAATCATATGAAGTTGTTATATAAATAGAATGTTTATTTAATGTAAAAATAATTGCTGCTGCTACACATGCTTTAGTTTGGAAGGATGGTCTTAATATTTCATTTTGTTGAGGCATCCAAACACCTCTAACAAGTTGTTCAAATACTTTTATAATACCAGCACCGGCACCTTTAGCTGTACCAACAGCAATATGAACAAGGTAAGCATTTGGATATAATTTAGCAGCATATGTTACCCCATGAGAGACTTTATAGGCACGTTGTGTTTCTTTTAAAATTGACAAGAATATTTTGATTGGAGTGACTTTTGCGAGTTTGTAAACTATATCAAATGGTGAATAAAATACAAGGTACCATATGAAAGAAGCCAGAAGTATATCATCATGCCTTTTAAATGGAGCAATAACAGGTTCACCAAGAAGAAAATTTGCTAAAAAACTACCGGCAAAACAAACAACCATTGATGATAACCAACATGATAATGGATGTTTACGTGAAAAAAAAGTTCCATTAGTACCTAAATCTTCTCTGACTGAAATTATAGCTAAAAGGTAATGAGCTGTATCAAAATATGGATACATTTTTAACCTTTGCATATTTGATGAAATATCCATCAAAGTTTGTTGATCAACTCCAACCGTTGAAAGCATACCCATATTGGATATATATTTATGATAGTCTCTAAAAAAAAAATTTTTTTTTTATTAATTTATGTTAAGGAAGAAAAAAAAAAGAAATTAATATTAATATTAATAAAAATATTTTATAGAAAAGGATAAAAATTATTTAAAAAGAAAAGTGTTTTGTGTGGGTTATCGAAGATTGTTATGTAATTAAGAATAGAAATTATTATATTATTTAAGTTAATAAACTAGAAGAACATATTTACATTTCATTATTATAATATATTGTATATCTTAAATCAATCATTGAATGTTTATAATATCAATAGAGTGAGTAAAATGCTTCATATTCATATATAATTTTTAAATTTTTACTATAGTAAAGAGTAAATGATCAAGAGTAAGAGATAAACATTTAAGATATATATAAATATATATTTTATAATCGAAGATATCAGTATATTTTTCTTTTGAGACCAACTTTTTATATATCTGCCTATTATATTTTATAGA
This sequence comes from Strongyloides ratti, assembly GCF_001040885.1. NCBI lineage: Eukaryota > Metazoa > Nematoda > Chromadorea > Rhabditida > Strongyloididae > Strongyloides > Strongyloides ratti. The sequence goes on along the minus strand of NC_037309.1, from coordinate 904,846 downwards.
TTTATTTGTGGCCATATGTTAGGAACTATTTTATTTAGTAAGTAGAAATTATAAGCTTTTCATTGCCTTACATTTTATTACATCAACATATAATGTAACACATTAAAAGGTAAGAGTTACTGATATATAATATATTTATTAAATATAAATATATATATACATAAATATAAAGAGGGTTTAATAATTTCTTAAAGAAGTTTACAATAAGGAAAAAAAAATTATAAATTTATTAAAATTAATATGATAAATAAAATTATATAATGTTATCAAATAATTATAAAATTACTTTTAAAATAATAGATAAAAAAAAATAAAAGTATTTAAAATTTTTTTTTTTCTAATTTTAATTTATAAAAAATTAAATAAGAAAACACTCGATCAACATTTATATCTTATATTATATTGGAACAACGTCAAAAGATTGTCCCAGGATTGGTAGAAGGTTTATTATGTCCAATTTAATAAAATATATTAAAATTATAATTAAATATAAAATTCTATTAAAATAATATAAAAATTTGATTACAAACATAAATTTATATAATATTTTTTTAATTAGGTAAATCAATTGATAAGATAAATTATCAAATTATATTTTATCAAGAGTTCAAGAAATGAATAAAATTTACAAATTATTTTAAAACATTTCCATACAAATGTAATTTTTTTTCTAAATTTAATTAGGAAAATTGAATAAAATAAAATAACACGACGTTTTTATTTTGGTTTTTTTTTTATATGTAAATTTATAATTTTTTCATTAATATTTAATAAATTTATATTTTAAATTTATTATTTTAAAAAAAAAAAACCTATAACTTATACTAAATAATATTTTATTTTTTTTAAAGATTAATATGATATGAATTTGTATTATAAATTGTATTTTATATAATTTAAATATATAAAATAAATTTTACACCATTTTTAGTTTACTTTTTTTCTTCTATTTTAGTAATACTTTCTAATTTAATATTACATTTAGGAGAATTTTTATGATCTTCTCTTACAAGATGTAACTTTCTTTGAGTTACCTTAAATAAACGTTTTGAAAGTATAACTAGCATTATTATTCCTTGAATAAAATTGAGTAATGATGAACCAAGAAAAAGAGAAAACTAAAAAATAATTATTAATAGAAAATGTAATAGTATATATATATATATTACCTGACCACCAATTAATGATATAAGTGTTGCGAATGAAATTGTTAAGACTTCCTCAATAACATCATATTGAAGATCATTATATGATACATCTAATCTATAGTCAAAGTTTATATATTTTTCATCATCTGGATTTGTTAATGATTTTGGTGTTTCACTTACGACTGTATATTCCCATCTGTCACATGACAGGATACACTACAAAAAAAAAATAATAAAAAAAAAAGTTTTAATATAAATATGGTACATTATGTGATATGTAGTTTGCGTCATCAATATTCCTATAAACTTTAGCTAATTTTTCAGGTCTACAACCATCTAATTTAACTTCTTTACTTAATGAAACAAAAGGAAAAGTACAATTTAATGGATCTTCAACTTTTGTTCTCATCCAATCTCTTAAATAACATGATGCTTTACTTATTGAATTAACTTCATCAGTACAAATACCATCTCTTTCTATTAAATTAATATACTTTGCAAATATTCTCATTCTAATCCATGAGCCTTCATTTATATAATATCTTGGAAATGGTGCTAATGATTCTTTATGTTCACCAATAAAAGCTATTATTTCAATATTTTTATTATTTTTAGTCATAAATTTTGGTTTTCTTATTTCTAATTTTAGTTTCCCTAATTCATCAAATGTCTTTTGTTTTAATTCAATTGTCCTAAAACAGCGTCCTCTTCTTATTGTATATGTTGGTATCATAATTTTACAACAATCTAATTTTTCACTCCCTAAGGAGCATGATTTAAATAATTGAGAACATTGTAAACCATATATATTAAAAAACTTTAAAAAAAAGGAGGGATAATATTTAAAAAAATAAATTAATTATTATTTACCTCTGAAAAATAATTTAATACAGTTAAATTTCTTCTAAAGATATCATAAAAATATGTCATTTCAGTTATATTAACTTTTTCAAGAAAATTTAAATCAACTTTCTTAAAATAATATTATATTAATATTATTTTATTTTACTTACATGAAAGCCACTTCCAAGAAGCATAAAATTTGCAAAATTATAAACAGTTGTCATATTCCAATTTGAAAGATTGTTTTTGGCAAATAAACCTTCTGCCATTTTTTCAACATTTAAAGTCATTGGATTTGTAGGGCATATTGTTATTTGTGGTAATAATAATTCATGAACAGAATGAACTGTTATTCTTGTTGCTGATGGTTTTCCATGATACTCTTTAATGACACTAAATTAAAAAAAAATGATAAATATATAATTATAGCTTTGATTGAAATTTTGTTGTTTATTTTTTTTTTGTTTTTATCATAACTTACCTAAAAACTGTATATACACCACAACAAAAACAAATAACTAATATTGATATCCATAATATTTTGTACCATAAAGCTTTAGCATGAAGAACATTGTGAACACCAAGAAAATCTAAACCAGGATAATCTTCTGACAACGTTTTTGTAAGAAATTCTGTTTTACTTTTAAATAAATACTTATTATTTTCATTTTCCACATTATTGTTATTCATCTTACAAATTAACAGCAAATATTAAACTTTTAAATAAAATAATAATCTCTTTAATTTAATATATTTTATTTGTGTAAAACTTAATAAAGATAAAACTTTTTTTTATCTTATATATTTATATAATATTTTTTTAATACTATAATTCTTAAACCATTAACAATAATTTTTAATTATAAAAATAAAATAGTAGTAAGAAAAAAAAAAAGATTATAAGCAAATGATATGTGTACTATTTTTATTATATTAATTAATTAAAACATTTTTATAAAATATCTTTAAGTTATAGAGTGCAAAATTTAATATCATTTATTTTCTTTTACTTTCATTCATGATTCTTAAATTATATGTAAGATTGTAGTAATTTTTAATTTAAAAAAATTATATACCTTAGTATATTATATAATTAAAAGATAAATCATTTGCCCATTACTTTATAACTAACCAAGCCACTCCTATTGATCTCAATTAGTTTAAAATGCCATTAATAAATTGTTAAGCTATATAATATTCTATATTATAAATTAATATAGATATAGATCAACTATCTTTTTACTTATCCTACAACTATTTACTATTTTCATTTGCATTATCCTATATATATAAAGTTTATTGTAAAATAATTTATTAATTTTATATATATATATATATATTTTTTTTTATATTTTTAATAAAAATTTTTAGAATGTTTTTATATAATAAAAAACATGATAAATATATAATATTTTTGGTAATTTTACTATCATCATTATATAATTGTCAAAAATCATTATATGAATGTAATAGACAAATTTATGAAGCAAAAGGACCAAAAAAAATTGGTAATAATGGTTTTTATATTGAAATAACAGGAAAGAATGATGAAAAAATTAATGATGATGAAGGATTTATACCTGGTATGATATATAAAATAACATTAAAAGGACGTCGTACTGAATATACAGTTCAAACATTTCGTGGTTTTGGTATAACAACATTATATGAAAATGATAAAAATGCTGGAAAATTTGAAATATCAAAAAAACGTGGTGAAGTTAGAATTGCACCAAATTGTCGTAAAAGTGGTGTATCACATACTAATTTAAGACCAAAAACATCAGTTAGTGTTTTATGGAGAGCTCCAAATAGTGGTGATGGTTGTGTTCTCCTTAGAGCAACTATAATAGAATCAAGAAATATTTGGTATGCTGATGATAGTTTATTAACATTAAAATTTTGTGCTAAAAGTACGTTTATCTAAAATTATAAAAATATTTTTTTTTTTTTTACTTTTATAACTATTAACAATAGTTAATACGATTATAACGACATATATTCTTCTTTTTTTTATATATTATATATTATTAACATAATGTATACTTCAAATTTTTTCTTTTCATAATATCATATTATTATTTCATTATTAAATATTTTTATTTATAGAAACACATGAATCGGCTATACCAGAGGATAATTTAAATGCAAAATGTTGTGCATGTACTGAAGCAAAATATGATATTGAATTTTTGGGTATTTGGAGTAAAGAAACACATCCAAAAGAATATCCAAGTTTAGAACATCTTACACATTTTACTGATTTCTTAGGTGCATCACATAGTAATAATTATACATTATGGAAATTTGGTGAAATTGCAAGTGATGGTTTAAAAGAAATTGCTGAATGGGGTAATACATTTAAAGCAGAAAATGAAATGAAAGATAATGCTAGAGAAATAAGAACAATAATAAAACTTAAAGGATTATGGTTTCCAGAAGTACAAGGGCAAACAAAATCAAGTTTTCATGTTAATAAAGTACATCATTTTACATCACTTGCTGCTATGTTTGGACCATCACCAGATTGGTGTGTTGGTATATCTGGTATTAATTTATGTCTTCCAGATTGTACATGGGTTGAAGAAAGAGTTTTTGATTTATTACCATGGGATGCTGGTACAGATGATGGTGTTACATATATGTCACCAAATGTACCTGCTGAACCAAGACATAAAATTGTTCCAATCACAACAAAAACAAATAAATTATCACCATTTTATAATGAATTTTCTGATGAGATACCACCATTAGGAAGATTAACAATAAAAAGAACTAATGTTATTAATACAGGATGTAGAAATGATGAAGAATATAAAAAAGAAGCATTTGAAGTAACAAGTATATCTGAAGAAGAAGAATACAAAGATCGTCGAGAATGTTTAATGAGTGAATGGGAATCATGGAGTTTATGTTCAGCAACATGTGGTAAAGGTGTACGTATGAGATCAAGAGTTTTTCAATTTCCTATAAAAGCACAAATGTTTAATTGTCATAGACAAACAACAGAAAGACAATTTTGTAGTGCAAAACAAACTGAATGCCATGGATCAGATCTTTTTTCAACAGAATGTACAACAACAAATTGGGAAGATTGGTCATCATGTTCTGTTACATGTGGTGTAGGGCAACGTAAACGTAATAGAAAATTACTTGATGAAACAAAAATTGATAATTGTAAAAAAATTAATCTTACAGATGTTGAAGATTGTATTGGTGAAAATGGTGAAGATTGTAATGTAACACCAAATCCATTATGTAAGACAACATCATGGAGTGAATGGTCACCATGTTCTGCTAGTTGTGATGATGGTATAAAAATTCGTTCAAGATTATTTTATTATGTAGAACATGAATTACAATGTACAAATATAAATTTAATTGAAAAAGCAAAATGTCAAATGCCATCTTGTCGTCGTTTATTAACTGCTCATTCAGAAGGTAATTTTTCTTTTAATAACATTTAGATTTAAAGAAAAAAAAAATTATTTTATATTAATTTAATTTTTTTTTTTTTAGAAATTTGTAATGAAGATAAAGCAGAAGGACAATGTGGTGGTGTTTTTCCAAGATATTGGTATAATAGTAATACATCAAAATGTGAAAGATTTATTTATACAGGATGTAAAGGTAATCGTAATCAATTTGAAACAGAAAAAGAATGCAAACAATTATGTGTTAAAAATATGAATGTTGATAAAGTTGTTATACCTGGACATCAATTAATTGGTGAATTTGGTGGTGAAGATACAATTATTGAAGATGGTGGTGAAAGAGTTGATTGTATATTAAATGAATGGAGTCCATGGTCAGAATGTTCAACAACTTGTGGAAGAGGTAAAAGAACACGAAATAAATCAATTAAAGTATTTCCAAGAAATGGAGGTACACCATGCCCATCAGGATTACATTTAATACAAGAAAGAAAATGTGATAATAGACCATGTGAAAGTAAAGGATGTAGATTAGGTAATTGGGGTATGTGGTCTAGATGTAGTCAAGAGTGTGATGGAATTCAATTTAGAAGAAGAAGAATTTTTAAAAGTAGAAATTATATTGATAATGAAAATGATCCTAATTGTTATTTACCAGAAAGTGAAGAGAGAAAATGTAATGAAAATTGCTAATAACTAATTAACTATATAAAATTAAAATTTATCCTGCAAATATACACATTCATAATTTAAGGTTCATTTTAATTATATAGACGATAAAAATTATTAATTATGTTTACACATTAAAAAAATTATAACTATTATGATAAAATACCTTTTTTTATTACTATAAATAAATAACTTTTTATGCATAAATATTAAAAATTAATAAATCACTCATTATTAAAATATAAAATTAACTTAGAAATTAATATTTAATATTTATTACCATTATTCAAACTAAATATTATTTCATCCATTCTAAATTCATTTACTAGTTGATAAAGATGCGTATTTTTAACAGGACTTTTATTAAAATTGAAAGAACTAAAATCAAATATATATTATTATACTTATATTAAATATATACATTTTAAAATTTACTGAATAATATAATAAAACATATTAAATATGAATATGTAATTTAATATGCTTCATTTTTTATTATTAGAATTAATATTGTTATATTTATTATAGAGAAAGTATTATAATAATTCAAATAATGGTTTTTTTTTTAAATGCCATAAGTCATTACAAATAAAAAAAGTTTATGAAAGAATTATTTTTTTACTTTAGTGGGAATTTAATAAGTAGATTAAGTGAAAAATAATCATTTATTATAAAAAAAAAGATATTTATAAGATTGATAGTATTTCTATTAAAACACAAATATATATTTGTTAATGTAGTATTGTTTTGTTTTCTAATTTATTTTTGTATTTTTATAGATTTACAATCTATGTTTCTATAATTACAAAGTAATATTATAATTAAATAAAAATAAAAAGATTCAATTAAACCGATGTTTAAATAGTTATAGAATAATTTTACAATATGAAACTTTATTATTTAATTTAAATGTATAAAAGTAATTTTGAAGCAAACTTACCTATTTCCAGTAACATACATTTAATGAAATTATTTATTTGTTATTATTCATGTTCATTATCTACTTAATTTTGTTTTCTTATTTTATATGAGAAATTCTGATTCTAATGTAGTTATCAACATTCATCAATTTATTTATTCCATGTTACTTTGAACATGAAATTAAGCTTTAGAATTAAAAACAGCTTTTAAATGCAAATTATGACAAAGTGAAAAATTCATTAAGATTCTACAAAGTCATAAAATTTTTGCTAAAAAAAACAAAATTAAAATTACATTAAAAGATTATAAAAGAGAAAAAATATTTTTATAATTAATATAGTAATATATCAAAAGAAATGAACATTCATTTTAATTGTTTTTGAAATAATCAAGAAACAACGAAAAATATAAGGAGAATAATACATGAGAAAACATTGATAGTTTGTTAAAACTATCAATATCAATGTAAGAGGTAAAGAAAAACATTTTAAAATGATTGATGAATGAAGAAAAGTTATTATAAAAATTAAATAATTATATAGTTAAAAAGAACCTAACTTTTTATAAAGAAAATAAAAGTAAAATATCAAATAGTAATTGAAAAGTAAATTAATTTTTATAAAGATTATCAAGTATATGTTATATTTAAGAAATTGAATTTATTATTTATTTTTAAATTGAAAAACATTTACCTTGTTTTGAATAATATAATTGTTATCTTTAAACATATTAAATATGATAAAAATACCATACATGGCTGACAGATTATTTTAATTAGCTAAATTTTAGTTAAGGTGACCCATAATTTCTTTTGGTAAAAATTTACATTAAGAGCGATTTTTTTATATTATTATATTTCTAGATGGAAAAATAAAAAAAATTTATTTATGAATAAAAAAAATAAAAAAATTTTTAATGAAATGTTATCTTAAAAAAGGTCTAAGATATGTCACCTAAACTAAAAGAAATATAAAAATTTTCTAGCAGTGTGTTTCAGTGTTGTTGAAGATTTAAGTGTAGTTGGATTTTTTAAAGTTGATTTTTCAACAGTAAATGGTTTTTCTGTTGTTGAAGGTTTTTTGGTAGTAGAAGGTTTCAATGTAGTAGATATTTTTCCTGTTGATGATTCAATAGTAGTAGATTTTTTTGTTGTTGAATTCTTTATAGTTGTTGATTTCATTGTTGTTGAATGTTTTATAGTAGAAGGTTTCAATGTAGTAGATATTTTTCCTGTTGATGATTCAATAGTAGTAGATTTTTTTGTTGTTGAATTCTTTATAGTTGTTGATTTCATTGTAGTTGAACGTTTTATAGTAGAAGGTTTCAATGTAGTAGATATTTTTCTTGTTGATGATTCAACAGTAGTAGATTTTTTTGTTGTTGAATTCTTTATAGTTGTTGATTTTACTGTTGTTGAATGTTTTATAGTAGATGGTTTCAATGTTGTAGATATTTTTCCTGTTGATGATTCAATAGTAGTAGATTTTTTTGTTGTTGAATTCTTTATAGTTGTTGATTTTACTGTTGTTGAATGTTTTATAGTAGATGGTTTCAATGTAGTAGATATTTTTAATGTTGATGATTCAACGGTAGTAGATTTTTTTGTTGTTGAATTCTTTATAGTTGTTGATTTCATTGTAGTTGAATGTTTTATAGTAGAAGGTTTCAATGTAGTAGATATTTTTCCTGTTGATGATTCAACAGTAGTAGATTTTTTTGTTGTTGAATTCTTTATAGTTGTTGATTTTACTGTTGTTGAATGTTTTATAGTAGATGGTTTCAATGTTGTAGATATTTTTCCTGTTGATGATTCAATAGTAGTAGATTTTTTTGTTGTTGAATTCTTTGTAGTTGTTGATTTCATTGTAGTTGAATGTTTTATAGTAGATGGTTTCAATGTAGTGGATATTTTTCCTGTTGATGATTTAATGGTTGTAGATTTTCTTATGGTAGAGTGCTTCGCCGTTGTTGATTTTTTTGTAGTTGAATTTTTTATAGTAGATGGCTTTAATGTTGTTGACAAATTTGGTGTAGTTGGATTTTTTGAAGTTGAAATTACAACAGTAAATGGTTTTTCTGTTGTTGAAGGTTTAATGGTAGTTGAATTCATTGTAGTTGAATGTTTATTTGTAGTAGATATTTCTCCTGTTGATGATTTTATGGTAGTTAATTTTTTTGTTGTTGAATGTTTTGTGGTAGTTGTTTTATAACCCCAACATTTGCTAAGTTTTTGCTTGAAATATGATAATTCTTTTTTATACTTATCTAAATATTTATTAGCATAATATATTTTTTGTTTTATTATTTTGTATAACTTTTTTTGTTCATAACTTTTACTTGGATTTTCCTCTATTTCTTTTAATTTTAATTTTAGATGTTTTAAATAATCATTTGTTTTTTTAAGTTGAAATTCTAATAGTTTTATTTTTTTATTGTAATATCTTTTACATGAATATGGAATATTATATTGTGGAGGATAGTACGGAATATAGGGATAATATGGATATGTATAGTATGGATAATAAGGATAATTTATTACAGGAATATTATTTTGAACGGGATTATTTTGTTGACTTCCATAACCGCGTTTTGGAGCAGGACCATATCTAGCTGATATATCAGTTATGAGAATAAAAAAAAGAAATATATTTCCGTAAAACATTTTATTTACTTTTTAATATTTTAAAATTACTTTTATATAATTCAAGCATTATGATTCAATTGTACATCCTTTAAAAACAATTTTATCTAAATTTTGTGCTCTTTTTAAATGCTTATTATAAAATGTTATTAAATTTAGGTAAATAGAAAACATTTTCAAATATATTTATAAAAAAAATAATAATTTTTAATGTAATTATGATTTTTATTCTTAAAATAATTTTAAGGTAATCCAAATGTTATTGTAATTTTCCTTATAATTCATATAAAATAAATCAAAATTTTAATAAATTATGGTATATTTAAAAATCAATAGCTACATTTTTGGGTATTTTTAATTTTTCTATAAAAACATTATAGTTAATAGAAGATATGTTTATACATCCAAAGGTTGTTTTTAATTGAATCTTATTTATAAATAATAAAATGAAGAAGAAAATTTATCTAAGTTAAATATAACAATTAAAAATTTTTTTTTAAATTATAAATTAATTTGACTACATTAGTTATATGTTATAATATTTTAAATTATATTAATTTATTAACTTGATAGAATATTTTTTTTTTTCATATAAGGTTGTGAATATTTTTTTGAATTTAATGTTACATATAAATATCAAGTTTTTGATAACTTATTCATTTTCATTTTTTTTATTAATGTTTTATAATTTATAAATATTTAATTTTTTTTAAATGTATAATTATGATAAATTTTAAACAATAATAAAATATGGCAAAGTAATTAATGAAAGTAAAATTTAATGATTATGGTTTATCATTACTGTTTATTTAAAATCAATTTTTTTATTAAATTAATAGATTGTTTTAAAAAATATCAGAAGCCAATTATAAATAAAGTTATAACTTATACTTATTTCTTTGCTACATGTATCATTACAATTTCTATTCAATTTTTTTTTATAATAGTAAATAATTTTTCAGACATATTTTAAAAAGTTGAATTTTGTCAATATTGTATTTTTCAAAATTTTTGAGACATATGCTTAATTTATTAGAAATTAAATTATCTTTTTGATATATTTAAATTTTTTACAGTAAAAAAAATATTATTTTAATTTTCATTAGAAAAATAAATACTTTAATTAAATTTTCATTGAAGTTAACATAAATTTTAATAAATATAAGTAATTATTATATTACATATAATTTTATAAATTTTACCAAATTAATCAGCAGTAAATTAGCAGCATTATTAAACGACTTTAATTGTTTCTTTTGAAAATTACAAATTTTGTACCATTATCATTTCTCCGTTTTTTAAAAATTCAATATGTTTTTTGATAATCATATAAAAATTTATGATTATAAATATATTCAATTTTATTTTTGTATTTATCTTTACTTATAGTCATTCTAGTAATAGATATTTTCAAATTTCTAGTGTCTATTTTTAAAATGTCGAAACAAATCATTAACAAATATTATATATATATATATTTGATCCTAAAATTTTGAATATCAAAATAAATTTTTAGGTTTAATTGTCAAATGAATAAATGCGTACTTTTAATATAAATTAGATTCCTGGATTTATATTATATTATTGTTAAATAAATATAAATTTAATAGTTTTCTTAATAACTTTGTATCATAAGAATGTTTAAAATATATAAAAACTGTGCTTTTTTCTTTGCTGTAAAGTTGGTCGCTTTAAAAAAATAATATTATTAGTGAAAAATAATATGATAATATTTGTAACTATATGATAATGAAATATTTTTGTATTCTTCCTTATGCATTATTTTTTGTTAATCTTAAAAAGTCATTGAAAAGTATAAGAATTTATTGTATAAAACTATATTATTAATATTTTTTATTTAATTTAACTTCCATAAATATTTAAATGTTAAATTTGTCATAATATATAAAATTATAAAAATAAATGTTTTTAATGAATGAATGTTTCTTTCCTTTAAGACATTTGAACTTTAGTTTAAAGTAAAATTTATTATTTAATATATGAATAAAAATCTTTATAAAAATACAAAATATTTTGTCATTTTTTCAAGTTGTAAACCTGAATATTTTTAAATTTTTTTCTATTTTTTTACATTCTGTCAATTATATGTTAAGATCCTTTGTATAATAAATTGTTGTAGTAATATAAATTGAGAAATTTAATAATCAAAGTATAATTAAAAATTAAAGCTTTCATTTAAAGTTTCAGAAATTTGATTTTTATACAATGATTTATTTTAGTCTGATTAAAAAATTGAACTTTGATATACAACAAATAAAAATGAGTAAATATATCAATTTTACAATGCAATAGCAAAAGTTCTTAATTAGAAAATAAAAAGTTTATAAAAAGTAAAAACGAGCATTTTAAAAGTACGTCATTAAAAAAAAAACTCTCTTTCATTTTGACAAAAGATAATAGCAGAACTATTGATAAATTATATTTCTTTTGAAATGAAACTATTAAGAAGCTGTTTTCAACAGATGATAAAAAAAGCTTTGTAGTATAATAAATCAAGAATTTAAAAATGTATAAAAATTCCAAAAGGTATTACAAGAATGAAAATAAAATAATTAATTTTAATATTTTTTATAAATGCGATAATCAAAAATTACATCTGGATGTTATCATTTTTTAACATCAAAAAATTTAATTTAAAAGAATGTATTTAATTAATCAATTTTTTTTATCTTTTTTTCAGAAATTTACTATTCATTTAAAATATGCTATTGACAAATTAACAAAATATAACATTTTTCCACATAAAAAAGTATATTTAAAAAGTGATTAAGCAAAATTTTATTTAATAAAGATAAAAAATTGCAACAAACCTAATAACACAATGAATTAACAAAAACATATTTTTAGAAAATATATAATATTTGAAGAAATATTTTTGGTTTTTAAATGATTTTTTTTAATAAACCTTTTTTGATACTTTTTATAAAAATGTATTGTGTAATCAAGTATATTTTTTTTCTCTATCGTGATAAAAAGTCAAATTTGTTTTTAATCATTTAAGTTATTTATTTCTTTATGATATAATTATATTTCTATCTAAAATTTTTATTGTTTTTCACTACTTAAAACGACTTATTTTTGCATTAAAGCTAACAAAAGAGTATCTTTAACACCTGTTTTTCGTACAATCCTTCATACATAATTATATTAAAAAGTTATAATAAAATCAAAAATTTATATTCTTATCAATTTATAATAAAAAATTTTTTTTAATATATCACCATAATTATCTTTAATAAAATCAGTAAGTATGGTTAAAGAAATTTAATTCAATTCATTACAAATAGTTTTTTATTTTGTATCTTCACAACAGTTTTTATATTTTTTGCAGTTATAATTTTTAGATTTCTTATAACATCTACATTTTTTACATTTTGGATTTTTCTTTCCATATTCACATATGCAACCATTTGTTGTAGTATCATAATTTTTTGAAGTGGTTTCAATAGGATCATAAGGTTTTGTAGTTGTAGTCATTTTAGTTGTGGTCTTACGTTTTGTGGTTCTTTTAGTAGTTTTTCTACGTTTTGTAGTTCTTCTGGTTGTCTTTCTACGTGTTGTAGTTTTTTTTGTTATTACTTTTGATGTTGTGATACTTACAAGCTGATTTTCTGATGTTGTGCTTGTTGAACTATCTTTATTTGGTGTAGTAGCTAATTTAGTTGTGGTCTTACGTTTTGTTGTTCTTTTGGTAGTTTTTCTACGTTTTGTAGTTCTTCTGGTTGTCTTTCTACGTGTTGTAGTTTGTTTTGTTATTATTTTTGGTGTTGTGATACTTACAAGCTTATTTTCTGATGTTGTGATTATTGAACTATCCTTATTAGAAGTAGTAGTTAAATTAATTGTACTTCTGCGTGTTGTAGTGCTTTTGTTTGCTATATTTATGGTTGTAGTAACATAATTATAATGTTCTACTGTTGTAATAGTTTCTACAACAAATTTTGTTGTTGTTTTTGGTGATGGTTTTGTTGTTTTTGGTGATGATTGTGTTGGTTTAAAAGTTGGTTTTGTTGTTTTTGGTGATGATTGTGTTGGTTTAAAAGTTGGTTTTGTTGGTTTTTCATGATAAAAACATTTTTCATACTTATAATAAGAAAATATTAAATATTTATTCAAATAGTGTAATTTTCGTTCTAATTTATTAAGTTCATGTTTTAAATGAAAATATATATGATGATATTTATCAGAATTACTATTGAATTCATTTAAATTATCTAATTTCCAATAAATTTCTCTAATTCGTTTTTCTATTTTACCACTTTTAATAGTAATGTCTTCTATAATTCTTTCATAATATTCTTTACATGATATATGTGGTTTCATATATGGAATATACCAATAATACAAAGGATAATTGTAATAATAATAATAATAATAATCATAATAAGGATAGTATATTAATTTATAATTCCTATAAAAATAAAAAAACTATATTTAGTGACTTTTTTTTCATACCAATAATATGGTGAATAGCTGAAATGATTTTTCACAGAATTTAAAGGAAAACTTCTTTTTGTTTTAGCAAATAGTTTGCTACTAGTATTAAGCAAAATAATAAAAAATACTAATGAAAAACTTAAGTAATTCATTGATTCCAAATAAATAAATTTTTAAAATTAAAAATTTTATATTTCGAATATGGTATGAGTCAAAAGTTTTTTTTATAAAAAAGAGATTAATAATTTAAGTTTTATTTTATGAAATAAAAATTTTTTTAATATTACAAATCATACCCTGAACTTTAAATTAAATAAAATATCAATTCATATCTTAGCATTTATTAATTTTAAAGCTAAAAAAAATATTCAAAAAGGCATAACTTTTTTTAAGTTCAATTTTAACTCTATTAAATTTATAATTAATATTTTATAATAAAATGAAAAAAAAGTATATTTTTAGATATTTATATTATTTTAACAATTTTGTTAAAAGAATTGAATTTCCAAAAAGTTCTTCAATATAAAAAAAAATCTTTTTAAGCTTTTGAGCATCCACATTTTTTTTAAATAACAAAAAATTATTTTAATGAAAGTTAGATAAAAACAATTTTTGAGTAATAAAAAATATTTCTTTTTTTATATTTCTAACATTTAATGTAAAATTTTAGTTATATTCTTAAATCAAAACATTTAAAAATTTAAAATTTTTAAAAGTTATATTAATTTTCACAAAAATATCGTATTTACATCACACCATTATCCTAACTTTGATTATATTTATAAAAAATATTATAAAATTCTTCTTAAATTTTTTACTGTAATTTAAAAATTTGAAATAAAAGATATCAAAAATTTAAAACAACAGTATTTCATTTTGTTTTTCTATTTGTGTTATTATATATTAATAAATTTATATAAACATATTTTTTTTAATAAATACGAAAGATAATTGTCATATATAATGCAAAAAGTAGATAATTAAAATAAATTAAAAGTCGATTTAGCAATATTATAGTTATTTCATAGCCACATATTCTTCGTCAAAAAAATGACCAAAGATAATAAACAAAATAATGAATTTTTGATGTAACATAAAATTATTTATTATATTAAGCATTAATTGTTTATTTCATTATTAATTTATGTAGTTAAAAGATATGACATAGATAAATTATGTTATAACAGAATTCTTTTATCAGTTTATGTTAAATATATTTAACAACACTCAAAAATTATTTCTTTTATTTTTATTAAAAATTATAAGTAATTCTTTTAATATTTAAATTTTTCAATTTTTATTATTAAATTTTCCCAAGTTTTTGGATTTTGAAATTCACAAAAGTAAAGATATAAGAAGTCTGAAAGTAAGCCATCAAATAAAGTGTAATAGAAATTGAAATAGAAGAAATAATTAATCTAAATATTTGTAAGAAAAAAAAAACATTTAAACATACAATGGCATAAAAAAAATAAGAATTAAATAATTTTTTTTAAATGTAATATGTAAAATAAAATCAACTTTTTTCAAACAAATGAATGATTAAAAAGTGCTATTTTTCATTGCATCGAAAACTTAACGATCAAAATTTGCTTTATTCAGAAAAACCATGTTTTATCACTTATAACATTATTTTACTGCAAATTTTTAAAATTTTTAAATGAAATTTTTTTTAATTCTTCCATATTCTATAAAGATTTTTCTTTACACAGAAAATATATTTAAGTTAAAAAAATTACAACAATATAACCAATTTTTATTTGATGTAACGTAGTTAAACAATTGATCTATTTTAATACAATAATTATTATTATAACATAATCTGCATTTTAAGGTATTTTTTTAAAAAGTGAAACTTTTCATATAACTATTAATTATAATAATGTTTTATTTAATTAAAGGTATTATTTTTTAATTAGTTAATAATTATTTTGCAACACAATTGTTATTAAATATGTTATTTAAATTTTTACATCAAAACGATACCAAATTTAACAAAAATTCACTAATACCAAACTCTCACTCTTAAATTTTCTAACATAATATAATGTGAATTGATTTATTAGCTGCATTGTATCATTAATAAATTTTTGTTATTTTTACATATCAATAAATAGTTTTTTTTGTTCTTATGTACTTCTATACATCAAAAAATTGCTTTCATAAAAAAATTTTGTATTTCTGAAGATTTATAAATTGGTGATTAAATAATATTTAACCTAGTAAAATAAAAGTATTTATCTTTAAAAAGATATAGATAAGAAATTCATATTCAATTTTTTAATAGCAAATCATTCAAAGACATTGAAAAATTTTTTAAATATATTTTTGATAAGTCATTTTTTATAGAAGACTGAATTAAATTTAAGACTACTTCAAACATCTATGAAAAAAAGGAAACTATGTTTTTAAGCTGCATTAGAAAATTTAATTAAAATAAATTTTTGATTGAACGATTTTATAATGATAAACTTATAATATAATCTGTTTAATAAATTTACAATAAATAGTATTTATTATGATTTAAAATCATTGTAAAAGAAGTTATTATTAATTTAATATACTCTATCTTCATGTAGCTTTATATAATTACAAAGAATGTTGTTTAGTAATAAAAACATGTATACATCTTTTTTCAGACATAAAATAATAATCTGAAATAAAGTTCTTAACATGATTTATAAGTTATTTTTAGATATCTTTATAAAGTTTTTTTGTAATGAAAACAAATAAAAAAAGACAAAGTAAAATTTTTTATATTTATTTATTTTCTTATAAACTATTTTTAAACAATAAATTATTTTTAAAAAACTTGAAACAATAATAGTAGTAAGACAAAAATTAAATTAAATTTTAGTATTATTTTAGCAATTCAAAAATTTTTTATTTCTTTAAAAATAAAAAAAGGTATAACACGATTTTATTATGAGGTTAACCATTTTTTTTATAACATAAAGAAACAATTTTTCTCTTTACATAAGTACAATATTTAATTTACATTATAGAACAAAAAAACAAAGTAAAATTTTATTTGCATAATATGCACGCAAAGTCAAGAAAAAGTTTATTTGAATAATTAACTTTTATAATTTAATATGCTAAATATGATTTTAATATTTAGTAGTTTTTTTTTAAAAATGTATTAAAACTTTTAACATAAAAAATTAATTAAATGATTTTTACATTATTTTGTAATTATTCCAGATACACTTCTTGTAAATACATTAAAATTTTTTTATAACATGGAAATATTCTACAATTTATTTTTTTCAGGTGCTTGAAGATTTTAGTTTAATAAAAAGTTTACAATACAATTTTAACTAAGAAAAATTGAATGTTATATCACAAAATTATTAAAATAAATTTTGACATAAATAAAATGTCAAATTTAAAAAAAAAACAAAATTATCAATTATTATTTATTATTTTATTATTTATATTTAATATCAATTAAACATTTGCTTGTTTAAAATGAAATGCATATTTTTTATTATAATATTTTAAAAAAGCATAGCTTAACAAAAAATTAAATTTTTTAATAAAAAAAAAATCTTTTTTGAGCCAATTTTTTCCATGAATTTTTTCGGTTGATTTTAATGTGATTCATAATCAATTGCTTTACTAAGCTCCATAAATTCAAAATGTAAAAGTTTTTCAGAATACTATTAATCAGTAATCACAATATTTTCAAATCAATTGGAGCTTTCTTTTTGTCAAAACATTGTTTAGCGTTCCTTTTATTGTCATAGAGAATCTTTTTTATCACACGTTACAATGCGATTCAAAAAAAACTTTTTATCTCTTAAAAAAAGAGAGTGTGAAACCACATTACAATAATATTTAGTCTTTCAATCAACTTATGAGGAACGAATTTTTCTAGCTTTTCCGTGTTTCCAACCTGTTCCAAGTTATTGAACTGCTTGAATTTGAATCCCCAAAAACTACTGATTGCTTTATAATCGTTTATCTTAAAATTAAATTGATATCACTTCTTTAGTTTTTGTTATCAATAGCTAATTCTAATATCTGACGGTCTTAATTCTTGAGATCATTATTTTCTTATTTGAATTTTTTGAAAATAATTGTTTCTCTTTTGTACTCATAAAAGAAATTTTTACAAATATCGTGTTCAAATGGAAAAATATAGTAAAATTAAAAAAAAAGACGAATAACATTTTTTTGCCATAATTTATATGTTATTTTAAAAAAGAAATTCATAGAAATTGAACAAAAATGGTTTTCTTTAATAAAACAATGATAGTTATTAATTAAAGCAAGCTGCAATCAACACACATATAATAATATGCATTTCATTTTGGACATCTTAATAAATATACACAAAACGAATATTATTTGCTATAATGGCATTTTATTAATGTATAAAAATAGTTTTACTGACAAAGTTATATTTTTAATTCAATACATTTACTTTATTATTTAATTTCCTGTAGTTTTATCAAATAATCTTTAAAATGTAATGATACGTAAAAAAAATTATTTTATAAATATAATATTATGAATGTTAAATAAAATTTGATTGCATTAATTTTATATTAAGAAATCTACAACAATATATAATAAATGCTTAAAAAAAAATTTTTTATCGTTAGATAAAAATCAATCATAATTACATTTAAATATTTTTAAATATAAAATATATTTACTATGTTTTTTTTTTATTAGTGTTACAAACAATTTTTTTCTACTAACAAATAAACTAATTTAATAATATTTATTTTAAAAAAAATATTTGCTTCTTGTTAAATTAATATATTTATTAAAAGTTATATTTTATATTAATGATTGGCCCTAAAGAGGGCCGTTGGGATATTATAAATGAGATCAAGCTAGACATAAAAAATGATTCAGACAAGAAATATTTATCCTCCAAATCCATAAAGAGTTCTTCCTTGTCTTTTAAGTGCATAAACAACATCCATAGCTGTAACAGTTTTTCTTTTAGCATGTTCACAATAAGTAACAGCATCTCGAATAACATTTTCTAAGAAAGATTTAAGAACTGTACGAGTTTCTTCATAAATAAGTCCAGAAATACGTTTTACACCACCTCTACGGGCAAGACGGCGAATAGCTGGTTTGGTGATTCCTTGAATATTATCACGAAGAACTTTTCTATGGCGTTTAGCACCACCTTTTCCAAGTCCTTTTCCACCTTTTCCACGGCCTGACATAATTGTAGCTTGAATATAATATATATATAGTCTAAATGACTGGTAATCAAATAAAAAAGTTTCCCTTATTTATAGTAAGAATTTATGTCAATTGTGTATAATGGGTGTAGAAGAAAATTTGACATAGGTCATTAGAAAGAATTCAAAATCCCGCATTTTTTGTTCTTAAAGGTGAAAACATATGTTAAAGAAGTCATTGAAATGTGTAATATTTGTTTAAAAAATATATATAAATAATTTTAAACATATGTTAATTATACTTTGTACTACTTTACAAATTTTTTATAATTGATATTAAAAAAAATATATATTATATAAAAAAATAAATAAAAAGAAATTTAAAGGAAAAGTTTATTTAAAAAGTATGTATTATCAAACAATTTAATGAATTTAAAAATAATTTCATAATATTATTTATTTTTTAAAAAGTTAAAAAAAATATTTTAAATTACAAAAATTTACAAAACTGATATTTGTTTTTACACATCAAATAAAACAATATATAATATGTCTAACAAAGTATTATTTATTTTAAATGTTACAAAATAAAAATTTACATAAATGTTATAAGAAAAATTTATTATTTAATAGTTCATAATTATGAATCATCTAGAGTATTAATGGTAAATGTAGATAAATTAGTTTATAAAAATTATTAATTAACATTATCATTATTTTAATAACTATTTATATAAGCAAATTATTTTTTTAAATATAGCTTATTTTAAATAAAAATTGTATCATTTATTTAAAACCAATTATATTTATATATATATTTTTTTTTTCTATATTTACATACTATACTTTTAAAGATAAAAAAATTATTTTAAATAACAAACAAATTTACTTTTGTTAAATTAAGTAAAAAAGGAAAGAATTATATATAAATATTCTTAAATATATGTAGATTATATTAATGTTAAAAAAAAAAAGTTTTAAAAGCATATAATGGGGATAGTTTTAAGAAATTTCATATTTTTTAAAAAAGAAACATTTAAAATGATAATATTTATTATTTATTATGTCATTTTATTTTGTTATTTTATATAATAATTAGTTATAAATTAATATTATTAAATGAGATAAAATAGTAGCAATTTTATAATTTATAATTATACTTTGGCATTTTTAACACGTCATAGATCTTTGATAAAAGAATATGTATTTTCATTTAAATCACCCCCACAAAATTTTTAGTATATATTTAAAATCAAAATAAAAAAGAAGATATATATATATATATTTCAACTTTACAATTAAAGCAAATAAAACTTTTAAAAATTCAGATATATATGATAAATTTATTTATTTCTAAAGGTGATTGTGGTAATACTAAATATTTGTCACACATCTACATTATTATTATTTTTATTATTATTATTATTATTATATAATAAAGGACAATATTGTGGGGAATGTTTGATAATAATAAATCATATAATTTTTTTTCATCTTAACACATCAATAGCTTTTAATTAGTTTGTTATTTTTGTACAAATACATACTAATTATTTTAAATAATATTATTATTTATTCATATTTGCTTTGATTTTATTCAATTAATTTTATAAAAAAAAAATGTAATATTATTATAACATGAGATAACTAATTTATCAGTATATGTATTACTATTAATTTTACTTTTATAAAATATAAATTAATAGATAATATTTAATTGTTTTTGTTTTAAAATTTTATACTTATAATAATATTTTTTAAAATATTTCCTTTAAAATAGTTTTAATTTATTAACATGTATGTGTTAAAAATGAAATCATCTTAAGAAATAAATAATTATTCACACATAATCAATGTATTCCATAAAAGAAGAACAAGTAAACATATATTATACATTTTTTTTAACATTGATTTTTTTAATTTATAATATATTCTTTCAAACTATTTCTAATTAAAACATTTGGCATTTGATGTTTAATTGTTATAAAAAAAATTTACTAATTATAATATCGAATTATAGAAAAAAATATTTTTCTTTATAATTTTTAAGTAAATTAGTATATAATTTTAAAAATCTAAACCTTATTGTCGTTTTTTTCATACTTTGTATTCTGTTTTTTTTTTTTATTAATCTTATAATTTAAAATATATATACGCTAACTAAATCATTATAAGATAATTACTCAATATTTTAAACTAGCTATTTATTTTTTTATTATTGTTTTCAGGAATTAAAAAATACAACTGTATATATATATATATATTTATATATGTATGTAAATATAATATATATTTATATATATAATGCTTGATCGACATTATTTTAAATATTCAACATAACTTTTTGTAAGTTTTATCTACTGTATTATATTTTAATTTTTTTTAAACAATTAATTTTATATAAATTTTATTATATATTATTTGATATATATATAAATATTTTGATTTTTTTAACTAAAAATGATAAATAAAACATGGAAGGCATATAGTATAATTCACGTGATCAATTTTCTATATCTGTTGATAAAAAATATGATTTTTGTGAATTAAAATAAAAACATGATAAATGTTAACTACAAAAAAGATTATTTATACACTTAAAGTTCACAAAAAAAAGTTGATCTTAAAGTTATTTATATATTCTTATATTTTTAAATTAACATTTACAAAAATGTGATATATGCTAACTTTTATCTGTAAGGATTTATTTACGTAGATGAGTAGCTCTTACAAAACTCGTTTTTCTTAAAATTATTCAATATATCATTATTTACTCTATAAAATTGAAGATCTTACTTAGTATATTTATATTTTCCGTAGATCTCTTAAAAAATATTTTATATATTAAAATAAAAATTTTCTATCTAAAATTAATAGGAAAAGGAGTCTAATAAATGTTATTTATTAAATTATATTTTTTTTTCTATTAATATAATTTTTATTATTTTTTTTATCATGATAACTTTTTTAGATTATATTTTATTACTCATTAAATATTATTATCATAAAGAAATAACAATGGAATTAAATATATCAAATGGAGATAATTACATGCGACGGGGAAGTTTGAAATTTCCAACGGGAGAGGTAATAATATTAATAAAAATAATTTTTTTTTTTCAATTATAAAAAAAAATGTTTATAGATAGAAAAATTACAAGGAAATTCAATGAGAAGAAAAAATAGGTCATCATCATTACATGGAAATGCTTTAAAAATTTCAACTTGGAATAATCCTGATGGAACTGAAAGTGTAGAAATATCTAAGACTAGAAAAAAAAGTCAAAAAGGACCTGGATTAAGGGAGATGCTTTATGGAATTGCTGCTAAAAGGTCAGTAAACTTTTTAATGATATTGTATAAAAATATTTATATAACTTTTAGAGAAAAAGAAGAAGCTGCTCAAAGGAAAAGACAAAAAAAAATTGCTGGTATGTTTTAAAATAAAATATATATAAATATATAAAATTATGTTTTTAATTTACAATTATAACTTTAAATATTTATTAATTAAAAAAATTTACGACTAAAAGATATTTAAAAATTATGTATCATGTTACAAAGAAATAAAAAAACATTTAATAAAAAGTACTTTTTATTGTCTTATATTTACATATTAAAAAGGAAAAAAAAAATTGGCTTAACAATTAGTATTATTAAAATTTACTCTTGTATCTTTTTCTTTTAAATTTCACTTTAAATGACATTTTTACTAAAGTTTAAAAATTGACTATTATTATTAAGTTTAAAGGTAAAATAATTTTTATTTTTTTATAAATAACGTTTTAAAAAAATAAATCATTATTAGACTTTGGTTTTGATAAACTATCATACTTACAAATTTTTTTTTTTTTGAGATAAATTTAAATCAATTATTTTTATAATATATTTAATTATTTAAATTATTACTTTATATAGTAGTAGCAATTTTTTTATAAATATGTTTTTTTGTTTATAATAAAAAAAAATAAAGTCTACTTTGCCATTTATATAAAATAATAATATTATATAGTTTATCAAAACGTGGTATATAATTATGTTTTTTTCTATTGAATAATATACCTTTTCAATTGTATTTTCTACTTTTATTTATAGAAAAAAAAATATCATATCTAAAAGTTTTTTTTTTTATACATGGTAATATAATAGTTTGACATTTATTATATATCTAAAGTTATTTATATAAAAATTTTATTTTTACTTACTATTAATATATTTAATTTAATTTATTATTATAAGATAAATATATGTGTTTTATAATTAAACATATAATTTATAAAAATTTTTTTTATTATAATTTAGAAATTTTCTAGTTTAATATTTCTTAAATAGAATTAAATAGTTTATTATAAAAACAAAATTATGTTTATTTAAATAAAAGAATCATTTTAAAATTTCACATGATGAAACATTTATAAAATAATTTATAAACCATTTCAATTAATAAAATTTTTGGTTTCTATTGAAAGTTACCACAATCAAATTGTCTTTTTTATTAAATTATTCTTATCTAACTAAGAATGCTTTTCTTATTCTTAATAAAACATAAAAATAAGTTAGTAATTGGTTAAGAAGTTGTATCTTTTTTTTTATATATATATACGTTATATTGCTTTTCATATACTTTCCCATTATTACAAATATAATCTTATTGTTTTTGACATACCAAAACTCTTTTAAATTCTTGACAATTTTAAATATTAACAAAATAATGAAAATTTTGAATTGTCTACTAAATGTTATATTATGTAATTGATGGTGGGACAAATATGGGTTTAATAATAAATAACCACAAAAAAGAATTGATATAAATCTTTGTACTCTTTAGGAAAAATTTAAGGCATTCAAATCTTACCATTTCTCAAGAGACTTTTTTAACATTTATATTTTCTATTATTTATCTAAATTTCACACTATCTTCATAGCATCATATTGTTACGTCACCAATTATAACTTTCATACTTGATATTTTACTATATCCATGTTCATAAGTTATTTTTACACATATTTTTATCAAAAATTATATACTATTAAAATA
Organism: Strongyloides ratti; assembly: GCF_001040885.1. Lineage (NCBI taxonomy): Eukaryota > Metazoa > Nematoda > Chromadorea > Rhabditida > Strongyloididae > Strongyloides > Strongyloides ratti. Next base: position 880,544 of record NC_037309.1, on the reverse strand, counting down.
TTTTATTTTTACATTTATGTCATCTCTCTTTATTTAACCATAATATTAAAATTGATAATATTAATAAAACGTTATTAAATCTAAATTTTTTTTTTTCTATATTTATAAAAATTTTACAAGAGAATAAGAAAATCACAATAAAATTTCACTTCATAAATAATAAAATTTTCATCATTACAAGTAATTATTTTAAATTATCATACATCTAATAGAAATATTTTAATATATTTATTCATTAAAAATACTATCATAATGTTCTATTTAATTATTAAAACCTGTCATATTAACTCATTAATTTCTTTTTTTTTTTCTTCTTCAAATTATTGAGAAATTACTAAAATTATTCCTATGCCAAAATATTTTTAACAATTATTCATAAATTATAAAGAAAAAAAAAATTTTATTTTAATGACCAAAAAGGTTCTCTTGTTTTTCCACATTATACAATTACTTTTTGAACATAATAGAAAATTGATGTATAAATTTAATTTTAAAATAATTTTTTTTTTATTTTTTAATTTTAGAAATTTTTTTTAAAAAAAAGTGTATATATTTGTTAGACCTTAAAAATATTACTAATTTAATGTCATTCTTATGACAAAACTATTTAACTATTCATTTCTTAAAATTTCAACCAAAATAGATTTCTTCTTTTATAATTCAGTTTAAATTTATACCACTCGGGAATTAAATTATTTCCAACATTAAATTAACATTTTTTTTTATTTTAAAAAAAGATAAATATTATTTTAAAAACTTGATGTTTTTTAATCAACATTGTTGAATTTTTTTTTAAAACTATTTTATAATCATATAAATATATATACATATTTATAAATATATATATTATATCAATTTTAAATGCATGCTAAACGACCCTAATAGTTATTTCTTTTTTAAAAGGAGTATTTCTAAGCAATATTTGAAAGTATTTTTAAATTTATAATACTATACTGTTTTATTGGAAAATTCATATAATTTCTTAATCTCTTCTTTTTTTTTGCCTCATTTGATTATATGCTAATTTTAATCTCTTGCCTCTTCTTTTTTTTTGATTAAATAATTTTTATCGTTTATTAAAATATTATATTATTGTATTTTAATAGTTTTTATGCTAAATAATATATAAGAAAAAAAAAAGGCAGGTGAAGATAAAAGAATATAATGAAATCATTTGATTCATTTTATTTATTCCCACTTTGTATGGGTAAAGATAGAAATAATGAAGATAATAAAAAATCACCATATTTTGTATCACCAAAAAAATCTCAAACATTAAATTGTATTTATGATGAAAGATCTCCTACTAATGAAATAATAACAACACAATCTGAAAATATTTATAATAACAATTCTAATATTCCAATTAACATTACTAATTCTAAATCATTAACAAATTTAAATAATTATTTAAAATATAAAAATGAACCTGTACTAACAATTGTTAAATTTAATTCTAAAATGTTATGCAAATCTTCATCAACTACTGATAAATCTTTAAAAAATTATAATGATATTATTTACAAATCACATTCACCTTCCCGAATTTCAAATTATTATCGTTTACCAACATATAAATCTATTAATAATTTTATTTCTGAGGGTAAGTTTTTTTTTTTTTATTTTACCATAATTTTTATTAAAAACTAAAGAAATTAAATATAATAGTAACTTTAATTGATATATAGATATTTATAATTGAAATATGATAAAAAAAATTAATTCAAATATTACATAATAAAATATTTTTAATAAGTAATAAAAAATTTTTATACGTCATTATATTTATTCTTTTTAATTCTTTATATATGACATTTTATGGTGATAAATTATACTTATATGATCATATATCTATTTGTCTACTCCTTTTTAAGTACCACTTTTTATTTATATCATTATTTCAATTTACTTGATAGATAGCCATCAAAATGCTTAAGTATATTCTAAAATATTTTACAAATTAAATATTTTATTACTGTATTTAAATAATATTTTATATAGTACAATTTTTTATTTCATTACTTATTATATTTGTAACAACTTTATATATTGTAAATGTAATTAATAAAAATAACATTCTTAGAAAAATAAATTTTTATGTTTCCAATATTATTATTTTTCTTCTATTATATTATTCATCTTTTTGATTAACCACATTATATTTTTTAAAAAAAGATATCATACCTATTACTTTTATTACTTGTGATTTACTTTTTTTTTTAAACTAATATATTAAAAATCTTATGTTATTAATAAATATTAAATAATATTTCTTTTTTTTTTTAGTATTTTAATTATTATATATATATTTATTTTAAAAAAAATAAATAAAACAATGATATGCCATATGTTTTATATATATTTTAAACTTATATATATAAATTTTTTTTTAATTATATAGTTAGATTAATATTAATTATATTATAAAATATATAATATTACAAGTAGCATCATAATTTTATGATCATATAAACAAACAGTTTATATGATGTATAGTATTTTTTATTTTTCTTATATTATATATTTTCTTCCTAAGAATAACATAAATTCTTGATTTTATATAAATGCTATAAAGCTAGTAATCACGAAGATAAGTAGTATGAACAATATATTATATATAATTTCAGTAGAATAGTTGAGGTGGAGAACAAGAAGGATATTGATAGCCACTATCATATTATCATTTATTCTTCCGTGATGTCATTAAGCCAGAAGCTACAAACAGATTACTATTTTACTTTGTATACTCATATACCAATAATATATATAGATTTTGTGTATATATTAGCTACGAGACAGACTTATTATTAAAGGGCACCATTATAAAGTGCCTTTATCTTACGCTCCGTTGATCAATACATATAAATATAGGCCACAATTGATAATAGCTGTATAATATCATATAAAATAACAATGATCTTCAGGCACCTTTTGGTAGTTATTTTTATTATTATTAAAATAAGTAAAAGCGTTTCTATATATTATTTATAAATACATACCTTTTTTTCCTTATTTATTTATTTTTTTTCACTCTACATAATTATTTTTTTTAAATACTTTTGTATATAAATTTTTCTACATAAAATTGCTTTCAATTGTTAAAAAAAAGAGTGATTAAATATACTTTATGTCTGATAAAATATACCACCAATATACTTTTTTTTTAACATATTTAAAAATAAGGTTAATATTTTATAAAATTAATATTATTAAATTTATTTTTTTTCTTATTAAATCAATATTTATCAAATAATTCTTTTATTAAAAAACACAGGAACAAATATATCATATTACTAAAACCTTCTTTATTGATAACAGTTTATAAATTTTGGATTGCAATACAATCCATTTTATTATCCACTCATATTACTATATTTTGTGCTATGCTTTTATTGCCTTAAAGTGTCACAATATTTCATTAGGCACATAATATTCTTTTATTCTAATGGCTTGAGCCTCATTTTTAAAGTACTATTTTTATCAATTTTTACATCAGTTATTACCTATTAAGTTGATGTAAACCTAATGCTGCAACTTACGACAGAAGAAAACGCAGCACTAGAGGAACGTGAATGTGACTCGATTTCACCTTTACCTAAGATAAAACATAAACGATTATCTTATCGGCATCGTAAAGGTACTTCATCATTAGAATTACCTATAACACCATCTACATCAAATATATCTTTAAAAGTACCTATTTCATCATCTCATGATGATATACGAAAATACCCACAATCATTATCATCAACTGCTTCTGTATCACCAGCAGTTTCAAGATCCGCTTCAATAAGAAGAGTTTCTAAATTTGGTTCAGTATTAAGTCTTACCGTTCCTAAAGCATTTTCGGACTTTAAACGTAAAAGTATATCAGAGATAAGTTTAGTATTTGATGTATTAAAAGGAAATGCATCTATTAAAGAATCAACTAATTTTGATGAAATATTACATCCAGAAAGAGTTTGTAATAGTACGGGTGATCTTAGTAATTCACGTAAAAAAGGTCGTAAATTGAAAAGATGGGAAAGTTATACAATTAATCATATGCAGAAACAAATGGTGATTGGTATGTATTTTTTAGTAATTATAATTAAATGAAATGTTTATTTATATATTTTTTTTATTAAAACTAAATGAAAATATATATATATATATATATAGTATATTTATATATATATATATATTTATTTATATTAAAAAAAAGTTAATTAATCTTAAAACTAAATATATGATATATCAATTTATAAATATAATACGTGTAAATCTTAAATGTTTTTAATTATTAAAAACATGTGGACATAGTTAAATATTTTAAATGATAAATTAAAATTAACTAAAGACAATAGATTATACACATTATAATGTCAATATAACAAAAATATAAAATATTTTAAAACAATATTATTATTTTAATAAGAGTTTTTTATTTTAATACTTTTTTTTTAGTTCAAGAAGAAAAAGCAATGCATTTAGCACCAACTGAACCTATAGATGCTTCTAAATTTGTTGCTTATGTTACAGAAAGAAGAAAAAAACGAATATTATTTAAAGGAGAATATTTGGTATTATTTAATTATTTAATGTTTTTTTTTAATATATATTTATTTTATAGATGATAATGAGATCATTAAAAGCTGATAAATGTAAAGTAGATGTTGCTAGCTCAATGCCTTCAGATCGCAATCCATATCCAGATACATTACCATATGATAATAATAGAGTTATATTAAAAACACTTCCTAATGATGAAAATTCACATTACTGTAATGCAAGTTATGTTAATGTAAGTATATAATTATTTTAATGTTTATAAAAATAATATATTTATAGAGTTGGGTACGTGAAAAAGCATATGTAGTAACACAAGCTGTTAAAACAAAATCAGCATCAGCTGAATTTTGGAGACTTGTATGGGAATTAGGCTCAAATTGCATTGTTATGTTGACAAAGGTTTTTGATTTCATGCGGGTTATGTGTCTTCAATATTGGCCAGTTGACAAATTTAAATTTGGTCAAATTGAAGTTGAAACACTAGAGACAAAAACATATGCTCATTTTGTAAGTTTATAATAATATTATTAGAATAAAAATAATAATATATTTTTTTTGATTTAAGGTAATTCGAACATTTCGTCTTCGTACATTTGATGAACGTAGTGGTGAAGAAATTAGAATTGTCAAGCATTTCCACTTTACAGAATGGGAATTAGATTCATTTCCATACATATCAGCTTTCATTGAATTGAGGCGACGTGTACGCCAATTTGTTGATAAAAATAAAGTTGATGCACCAATTATAGTGCATTGCAGGTAAGTTAAAATTCTATTGCAAATATTTAACAAAAAAAAAGTCATTTATTACGTTAATTAAAAAATATACAATATTGATAATATGTAAAAATTGCTATTAAACCTAAATATTATTTTTTACATTAAAATTCACATTTGGTTATATTAAAATTAGGACAAAATATTCTTGCACAAGATTGTGGAACTATATTTTGAATATTAGATATATTTTCTTCTTCTCTTGTAGCACTTTTAATCCAAGAAAATATTTGTTCTTTAGTATAATCAACTAAAAAGTTAAATGCTCTTTGGCCTTCATTTTGACCACATTTATTTACAAGTATTCTATTTGTACAATTAAGATCACATAATAATGTTCTACATCGTTGTGAAAATCCATTTAATGTTACTGATAATTCAGAATATGGTCCACAATGTAACTGTCCACAATTTCTTTTTAATTCTGATGATGAAATAACATAACATGGTAAATTATAAATCATTTCATCTCTTTTTTTAACACAAACAAAATCACGCATGTTAAATTGTATATCAAATCCACAATTTCTTAAGCATTCATCATGTCTACCATCAATTTTACAAAACATATTAAGATCATCTTCATCTAGAACTGATGGTACACCAATACTACCAAATGATGAATGAGCTTTAACCATATCAAGTCCTGTTCTTAAATCTTCATTACATTTTTCTTGACATTTTTTATCTTCTATTGCTTCATCTTGTTGTAATTCTATACCTTAAATATTATTTTAAAATATTTATATTAATAAAACTAACCTAAACTTTTAGCTCTTGAAAATCTTTCATGTATATGAAATCTTTTTATTTGTGATTCTAATCTTACTAATTCAAATGCTCTTGATCTTTTTACAAGTTTGTGAGATTTAAATGTTTCTAATAAATTAATATAATCACTTGAAGCTAAAAATAATATAATTTTATATATATAATAAAAATTATGTAAAAAAAAGCAAATTTTTTTTTGTTAGATATTATTTTAAATTAAAAAAATAGTATTTACCAGATTTAAAATAATCAACATGTTTAGAAGATGTATTCTCAACACATGCTAATATTAAATACGTAAACATGTATAAAATATAATAATAGTTAATTGAAACATGTTTACTTATACTCATTTCCAAATTAATATTTCTAAAAAAAATATGTATAGATAAAAAATGATTAATAAAAAAAACAATTTGTTAAATAGAAAAAAAAATATATATATATAAATTTTTATTTTATAATTAACTAATGTCTTTTAAAAATTTTTTAACATCATTTTGTACTTTATATATTTCTTGCAGTTAAATAACAAAATAAGATGTTTTTTAAATTATCAACATTTCTAAAGTTTATAATTGCGCAAAAAAAAAATGCGTAATTTTTTTGTTAAATTACATTACCTTATTTTAATCTATTGTGTTTATCTGTCACCTATAATCATTTAGAAGTGTGACTGAATTTTGTTGAAAAATTTTTTTTTTATATATAAAAAGTGTTTTCCAAAATGAATCTTACTTTATTGTTTTGTTTTCATTTTTGGTCCTTTCATTTTTCTTAAAATTTTATACCATCATCAAGTTTTAAATAGGATTATTTTGTGAAATTTAATTATCTTTTAATGGTATTTTATTATATAAGCATTTACCCATTTGATTTTTAATTCTTGTCAAATTTACAATTGTTACTACAAAATCATGTTTTTATTTTTTTATTTTTTTTAATAATAAAAAAATTGTCAATTTTATTTATTTTTAAAGATACATTGATTTTTGTTACAAATAAGTTAAAAATTTTTTTTTTAGTAATGGTGGTGGAAGAAGTGGAGCATTCCTATCAGTTGATGCAAATTTAGAATTATTAAAAAAAACAGGACAATTAGATCCATTTAAGTATGGTAAAATTCTTGTAAATGCTAGACAAAATTTGATAGATTCTATAAAACAATATGAATTTATTTATGATGTATTGTATGAAGCTGTTTTATGTAATTTACAACCTATAAAATTACATGAATTAAAAGAACGAAGTAATTTATATAAAAACAAAAATACAAGACAACAAATGGAAACACAAGATAGTCATGAAAATAAGTTACTTCAAATGTTAACACCAACATTAAGAATTGGTGATTGTGCTGGTGGACATAGATTAGAAAATAGAGGAAAAAATAGAGATGTTATGGTTGTTCCACCTGATCATGCAAGACCATATCTTCAGACACTTCATGGTGAAAGTAAAGATTATACATATATAAATGCAGTTGAAGTTGATGGTTATACTAGAAAATCTGAATTTATTGTTACACAATGGCCAAAACAACAAACAATTGATAGTTTTTGGACATTAGTTTTTGATCATAGTTGTCATACTATTGTAAATCTTACAAATCCTTCAAACCCAAAACAATATCCACCATTTATTCATAATAAAGGAAAACAAAATTATGGTCCTTTTGTTGTTGAAGTTATTAATTATCAACAATATCCTGGAATAACATCACATATGGTGAAAATAATGAAAAGAGTAAGTGGCATTCTTTTGTTAAAAAGTAAAATAGTACCATTTTTTTTTAATTTAAAATATTAGTGACAGTTTGAGGTGTTTTTTTTTTTAATTTTAATTTTATAATCTATCTTAATTTCTTACTATTATTTTCCCATTTAATTTCTTTTATAACTTTAACTTTCAAATATTTCTATCTAACTATCCTTATTTTTCCTATTTTCCGAGTGACACAATGGTTTCTGCAGAAGAAACAACTGTTGAAGAGTTACCTAGAAATTTTGCAAAATTTCTACCTCATAAAAATAAAGTTGTTAAACGTCCTTCTGTTAAAGATTATATCAAACTTCATGAAGCTAACAATAAAAGATTTAATAATGAGATTAGTAATGGTGATAGCTTTAGAAATAAAAAAATGTATTGGGGACGTTTCAGATCTGTTAGTGGATATTATGATGAGGGGGATTATAATGCTGATAATATTATTGTGAAAAATGATGGAAAACATAAAACATCAAAAAAACATGGAAGAAAATTGGGTAAAGCATTCCATGATTATGGGCAACATCTAGAAAATATTATTTCAAAGACTGTTGAACAGTTTGAAAAAGAGGTGATTTTTTTTAGAAAAAGTTACCATATTAAAAATAATTTCTTACATTTTTGTTGCAAGGGATACTCTTTTTATGCATGAATCACTCTTTTTTTTAATATGTTTTTTTTAAACATATTTTTTATACTAACTTTATTATTATCTTTCAATAGTATTTTTTACCTTTATAATTTAATTTAATAATAGTTATTTATGTGTATTCTATAAATTGTGATAAAATTTTTTCAGAGAGGATATAGTGATGTAGCTAAACTATTGAATGTTAGTCGAAATTATATGAGCGAACATCGTGAATTGTCAACACAAATGGAGAAATTGGTCTGCTAAATGTCTTTATTTTTACCTAATATAATACCATATATTATTGTTTTAACTCGTCTCTTAGATTAACTATATATATACCAAATTCCCCTTTAATTTTTATTTAATCTTTTATAACATTTCATTTTTAGACATTTATGATATCTGAAATAATGCAGTCTGGAGCATCACAAGCGCAATTAGAAGCTGAAGTAAAAATTTGTTGTATACTTTCAGTTAAAATGTGGCCAATAGAAAATAAAGTACCATTATCAACAACAAGTCTTGTTGATTTACTTAGAATGACTAGATCATGGAAAAAAAGAGCACCTGATCGTCCAGAAACAAAACCAACAATAATTTTGTCACATAATGGATACAGTCGTTGTGGAATATTTATTGCTGCAAATGTATGTATAGATCAAATGGACATGGATAGAGAGGTGGATGTTTTTCATGCTGTTAAAATGATAAGAATTAATAGACCTCAATTAATTGATATTAAAGTAAGTAATTTTAATAATAAAAATTATTATTTATATTTAAAGGATGAATATAAATATTTGTATGATCTTATGCTTCATTGGTACATGACATCACCAGAATATAGAATTTACGATAATGATGGAGAAAGTACAAATACAACTGAAGAAAATACTTTTTCACTATCTTCAATCCAAAAAAATGAAAATCAACCATTTCAAAATACATCATCTACAAGATCAAGTACCAAAGAAAGAAAAAATTAATTTAAATGGTTTTTTCGCTTATAATTTGGAAAATATCAGATATAAATCGTTATAATTTATATCTCTATTATCACAAAGAAAAGTTTTTAATATAGATATTTAAGATATTAATTAATTATTTGATAGAAAATCTTTCAATTAAGAAAAAAATTAAATCAATTTGTTTACAATCTCCCAAATTTTTATTTATATCATTATTTTCAATGTGTAAGCAGATACTAAATTTATAATACAATATTAACAAATTTACAAAAAAGTTTTATGTTTCAACTAATATTAATAGCAAATATCATTTTAAATTGTTAATGCACTTTAACATATCGTATAATGAATTTTTTTTTAATAAAAATATCTAACATAATTTCCTTTATTATTTATCATGTTTAATCAAACAATTTAAAAAGTTAAAAATAAATATATTATATAAGAAAACATTATATTACAGTGAAACATTTATTGTCATTAAATGTAAACGTCAATTGTTATTTTTGATGAGAAAAAAAAGTCTTATTGAATAATTTATCATTTATTTTAAAATGTTATCGAATAAATTTTCTTATTTTAAATTTTTTAATTATAATCAAATTATTTAAACATATAAATACTTATAATTATCCAATCTTGATATAAATTAGTTTTCAGAGAATATCTTTTTAAATTAAATATGTCTTTATGTTACAAAATTTAATATTTTTTATAGATAGTAGCAAAAAAAAAAAAATTAATTTTTTTTATCTAAAATGTTATAGAAATAAAAGTTATTGCTAGTACAATTATCTTAAAAAAATATTATTTAAATTTATAGTATTATTAATTTTGTTTTCTAATAAATACTTAAACCATAAAAATAGTTTAATTAAAATTACTATACTAACATATATATAAAATATAAAAGTAATAATATAGTAGAAATAATAAGAAGATGATGTTATTTAAATTAAAATTTTTTTAATTATATTTTCTAAACATATTTAATAGGATAGAGTTTTAAAATGATAATATATGTATATATTTAATTAAAAATGTTCCCTTTCAATCTATCTGTAAAATAAGAAAAAAATGAAAGTATAAAAACTACAAGTCTTAATTTTAGAGTCTTGTACGTACTTGAAAACTTCTTTAAAAAATTAATTATTTAACATATGTATAATTTTTTTAACAACACAATAAAAATTAAATAAAAATTATTAAATAAAATATAAAATAAATGAATGAAAAAAAAGTGAATAATTTTAATACTCTTTTTAATAAAAATTTTGTTAATAAATCTACTATTAATTTTCTTAATTTTATTTTACAATTTGTCTTTTTTTTAATTTATATGATAATTTCCATTATTTATCTATATTTTTTAATTTAAATATAAGAAAAAATTGTTTTAACTTTTTTTTTACGTTTTAACGTTATATTTGTTATAAAATATATTAAATTGCTTTAAAATGTACAAAAAAAAATTAATTTTATATTTAAAACATTTTGAACGTAGTGAATCTAAAAGAGATCTCTTGAAGTCGAATTGAAAAAATTTTTATCAACCTTGAATTCATGAAAATAATAGAAATTTTTCAACATAAATAATTTTTTTTACATATATGTATATAGAAGAAACAAATGATACCAATCCCAATATAATATGTTATATTATAGTAAAGGTATAAACAGGTAATATAAAAAAAAAAACGAGGGATATAAAGAGAAGAACAATAAATATTTAGAAAAAATTTCTGCCTTCTGCTGTATCTTCCTTAAAAATAGAGATAATTAAAAGCAGTTTTCTGGAATCAACTACTGTTCAGTTTTCAAGTAGGGTCTACCTTCAAAATATTTTTATATCTCTAATACTTTTTGAGATATAAAAATTGATGATAAAAAATAAGGCGCGAAAAAATACCAGAAATTATATCTCAAGAACGGTTAAAAATATAAAAAAAGTTTCAACGTAGACTATACCTAGAATTCTAAGAGAAGTCCAGCGCATCTAGTTTCATAGCTCTAGGTGCTCATATACTCAAGTTATGAACTTCGTTTTTGAAACTTTTTGAAGACACATTTTTCATTATATCTTGAGTTCTAGAAGTCACAGAAAGATGAGACCACCTCTAATCGACTTCTCGTAAAAATCTGATCTAGAATAATTGTTTTTATTTTAATATTTTTAACTTTATTATAGAAGTCATCTTTTTGAAAAAAATATTCCCCATTTTCGCCTTCAACTTTGAAGCGCCACAACTTTTGAAGTTTTGATTTTAACATAGCCTTGATTATATTTAAAATTCATTATTTTTCAAGGGCTATCAAATGAAGGCAATTTTAGATTCAAATTCTAAAAAAAAATTTTTTTTGCTTTTTATGTTTGAAGCTGAATTGAAAATTTTCTTATTATTCTTGAATCTATGAAAATAGTAAAGATATTTTTAAGAAGACAATTTTTTCTAGATATACGTATTATTAAGAATCAAATATTAATAATTTCAGTATAATATGTTATATTATAGAAAAGGTGGGAACAGGTAATATAATAAAAGACGAGGTATATAATGACAAGAACAATGAATATTTAGAAAAAATTTCCGTCTTCTGCTATATCTTGCTTCAAAATTGAGATAATTAAAAGCAGTTTTCTGGAATCAACTACTATTCAGTTTTCATGTAGGGTGTACCTTCAAAATATTTTTATATCTCTAATACTTTTTGAGATATAAAAATTGATGATAAAAAATAAGGCGCGAAAAAATACCAGAAATTATATCTCAAGAACGGTTAAAAATATAAAAAAAGTTTCAACGTAGACTATACCTAGAATTCTAAGAGAAGTCCAGCGCATCTAGTTTCAAAGCTCTAGGTGCTCATATACTCAAGTTATGAACTTCGTTCTTGAAACTTTTTGAAGACACGTTTTTTGTTATAACTTGAGTTCTAGAAGTCACAGAAAGATGAGACCACCTTTAATCGACTTCTCGTAAAAATCTGATCTGGAATAATTGTTTTAATTTTAATATTTTTAATTTTATCGCAAAAGTCATGTTTTAGAAAAAAATATTACCCTCATTCGCCTTCAACTTTGAAGCGTCACAACTTCTCGAATTTTATGTTTGGTATAGCCTTAATTATATTTAAATTTCATTATTTTTTAAGGGCTATCAAATGAGTGTAATTTTAGATTCAAATTCCAAAAAAAATTTTTTTTTTATCATATATATTTGTGGTCAAGATAAAAATATATTTTTTTATTTCTGAATCTATGAAATTAATAAAGATTCTTCAACAAAGACAATTTTTTAGATATATGTATTATAGTGAATTGTTTGAATCTAATTATACTATAATATGTTCTTTTTTATTCAATATATAATAAAAAGGGTAATATATAAAAAGTCAAGAACAATAAAAATCTAGAAAATTTTTTTTTTCTTCTTTATCTTTTTGCAAAATAAAGACAATTACAAGCAATTTTTTGTAATCAACTACTTTTTAGATTTTATGTGGTTTCTGCCTTTAAAATAATTTTACATCTCTGATAGTTTTTAAGATAAAAAAATATGATAATAAATTAGGATTGAAAAAGTACCAGAAATTGTATCTCAAGAACGATTGAAATTTTTAAAATGTTTTCAATGTAGACTATACCTTAAAGTATTAGACAAATTTAAAGCATCTAGTTTTAGTATTTTAGATGTTCATATACTTTAATTATAAACTTCGTTATTGAAACTTTTTGAATATAATTTTTTATCTTATCTTAAGTTCAAGAACTGATACAAGAATAAGATGATTGTTAATGGACTTTTTGTAAAAAAAACTGTTCTATAATAATTTTTTTAATTATAATATTTTTTTCTGTATTATAAAGTTATATTTTAAATAAAAATGTTACCTATTTTCGTCTTCAATTTTGATTCCTTACAACTTTTCAATTTTAACTATTAGTATAATATTGATTATATTCAAAGTTTATTTTTTTTTCAAGAAATTTTAGATAAGAATTGCTTTTTTAAAAAATCTAAAAATATGAAGTTTTTTTTATCTCTTATTCTTGAAGTCTATATATTTTAGAGTTACATTTGTACCAGAAATTTTTTTTAAAAATCTACTGTCAATTTTCTTTATTTTTTTAAAACGTTTTTTTTAACTATATAATATATTAAATTGTTCTAAACTTTTCTTAAAATCAATTAATTTTAATTCTTACAATTTTAGAATGTACGTGTATTTAAAGGGATCCAATAACAATTAATTAAAGATTATTTTAACATTCCTGTTATATAACATATAAAGTTATATTTAATAAATTCTTTTACTTTATATAAAATTTATTAAAATATATGTATACTGTTAAAATAACAAAAAAAATTGTAATTAAATTACCACTTTGTTCAAAATATTATTTAAAGTACAATTATGTATAGCTTTTGATTTCTTTAAAACATTAATTTATTAATTATTGAAAAAAAAATTTTAAAATTATTAGTATTCAACGACATAAACAAATTTTTTATTAAAACTAAAATTTCAAATTTGTAATTAATTTTTTAAAATACCATCATAGAAATGGTTAATAATTTCTAAACAATAATGTTAAATTTTCTTTAAAAATAAATGAAGATTGTTTTACAATTTGTTGCAACATTACTATTTGAGTTACTTTAATTTAAATCATTTTCAGCTATAAGGTGTTGACAAAGAACATAAGAATCATCTTTTGTTCTCATGTGATCCGATTCTTGCAAGATGATTTCTTTGTCATATATTGGTAAACGTGATGTATAATTTCCACAAACTAAACCATTGTCGCCTAATAATTCATCATCTAAAAATGAATAAAGAATTTATAGAATGAAGAAATAAATTTACTTGGTGTAAATATGGTAAAAACATATTTTGCTTCTTTTTTTTCATTTTCATTTAAATCTTGTAAAATTTTTGAATATTGTCTTTGAATGCACATATTGTTATCTTTTTTTTCACATAGTTTATTATTATCACAATTATTTCCAGGCCAAAAACCATTCTAAAAAATGTTTTTATAAAAAGGAAAATTTTAAGATATCCTACATATTTATTACAAGCAGGAAATGCATATGCTGAATCACCACTACAAAATGAAAAACCATAATTGGCACCTGATATAGCAATGAATGTATGAACATGATTTAATAAAGAATCATCGATATTACATGATCCTGAAATAAAAGTTTTAAAATATTTTTATAAAATTAACTTACTTCTTATTCCATTTATGACGCCACCTTTTATTGCTTTTCTTGCCATAGTAACTCCCATTGAATGAGCAATAATATTTACTGAATCATACTCCGTATATTCTAATACAGCAAAAATAAATCGTCTTATTCGTTCAACTTCATCACATGATACTGTTATATTCATTGGATCTTGTGAATCTCTGTTTCCCCAAGTTATTCCATATAATTCAGATAATTTATATCCTGAATTTTTAAAGAATGAAATATGTGAATTCCATCCAGTTCCCCAAGTAGAACCATCACTTAAAGCACCATCAGAATTTCCATGAATAAATATGATTGGACGGTGATTTATTTTATCAAAAACAGAAATTTTTCCACCAAAACTATTTATTTCATTATTGCTACCTCCAAAGAAATTATCTTCCCTATAGTTTTTAACAATTAACCAATACTTAAAGTTATCAGAAATAGGTCCGTAACCCTCATTTTGCAATGTTTTAATTGTAAAAATAGAAAAAATAAAAAAAATAATTTTTTTCCAAATCTTCATTATTTAATGTTAACAAAAATTAATAATAAAGTATGGCAAATTAAAAAAGTTACTTAATAATGCTAACATTTTTTCTATAATTACTATCTTAAAAAGGAAGGCGGTTTAAGACTATAATTGTAATATCGTTGAATATATCATATATTAACATACTTCTACGCCAAAAGATAACCTGACATATGTTAATTATGCAAACAAACTATAAATGTGATTGTTTAATTATATGTTCATAAAACAAGAATATATAAATATAAAATCTATCAAAACACTTTCTTATATATTTTTTTCAAAATCAATTAAACCACTTTTCATTTAAACTAAAAAAAATAATTTTTTTATATTTTGGATAAGTAAAAAAAGAATGGCAACTACTTTTTCTCCATGATATCTTTATTTTTTTTATCAATTTTTTATACGTGAAAATATGAAACAACAATCATATGTCTTCATGGTTATCTTAAATATGATAATTTTCAATCATTTATAATCAAACAATTTTTTATGATAATAAATCAAAATTTTGATTGTTTTTTAATCAAATAAACGATTATTTTTATTAAATTGAAAAATTTATCAGCAGCTAGTAATTAGAAAAAAAATATAGGTCATGTATAAAAAAAATAAGGATAGAAATTGTTATATAAAATTATACTAGAATAATTTTTTTTTAATTTTGTTATAAAAAAATAACAAGGCACATAATTTGAAGCTTTATTTTGTATAATATTAACTTTTTCCTGCATTAAAAGGCACATAAAATATTATAAGATTAACAATTAGTATTACAACATACTTGAAGAATAATAAGTAAAGTTAAAAAAATAATTTAACAAAGAAACTTGAATTGTTAAAGAAAAATTAAAAAGAGTAAAAAACAAATGGATATTTCATTAGAATCTTGGTCTGAGATATAAATAAGTCTTGCATTATAATATCCACTAACTTTAATATGTAAAATACATTCTTAAGAAAGCAAAAGAAAGGTTCCACCGAGATTTGAACTCGGGTCGCAGGATTCAAAGTCCTGAGTGCTAACCGCTACACCATGGAACCGTTGAAATCTGGGTAATCCTTTTTAGCTACAATAAAAAACAAAACCTTGTTGATAAAGGCATAAATTAATATAAAATTATTGTTTAATTTTGTAACAAAAAAATATTGAAACATTTTGTGTCAAATTATTAAACTGCTTCATTTTTCACAAATTTTCTTTAATTTCAATAGTAAATAATTAAACAAATTTCGTGGATAAATTAGATGCAAAAATTATGATTTGTATTAAGTACACTATCAAATTGAAAAATAATTTAAAACATTTAGTTAATTAAACACTTGTTTTTAAAATCTTATGATATTTATTCTCAAATGTTTTTCATTAACAAATTACATATAACAGACATAATTTTTTGTATACTTAATAAAACTATATAAAATATATTGAGAAATTTTTTTGTGATTAGTATAATCAAAACAACATTGTTTTTTTAAAATTATAATATTAATTTTAATAAGAATGCAATCAATTAAATTTTTTTTAATAATCATAAATTTATAATTTTTGAGTAAAAATTATGGAAAAAATTGGAATTTCTTAATGTTTTATGTATTTATATAGTGGTCAAATTTTAATTGTAGCGTTATACGATTGATTGTGAAAATAATTTATCTTTAAAATATAACTCTAATATATTTCTAGGTATCTAAAAAAATATTAAGATGAGTATAGTGCATAGTAAAAGTTAAATTTTATCAGTTTGGTAATTTATTTCTTTGTGCAATACAAAATATATATTTTGTTATAGTATTGAAGTAGAACATTAACACATTGTAAAACTTGATACATTTCAAGAATTTCATTGATTAATAATTTATTTTATTTAAGTATGAATAAATTAAATTTTCTTGTTGCTAAAATTGATTATTATAGTGATTAATTGTTTACCATTAAGATATTTGATCAATAGTCGCAAAATGTAGACTATCTAGAGGAAAATAAAAGTTGACATAAATGTCTTAGTATGTCTAGACAATTTTATTTAGTTTATTTACTTTTATTATACATAAAAAGTTGTTTTATTTACATTTTTATCTACTTTTTTTAAGAAGTCACTTTCGTCATATGAATATCCCATGTGGTCTAGTGGTTAGGATTCGTGGTTTTCACCCACGCGGCCCGGGTCCGATTCCCGGCATGGGAAGCTCTTTTGCTCCTTTTTATTGAAATTTATAATTACAAAACAATTTACTTTTATTTTTTTTCCATTCTAACAAAAATAACAATACATTGACTCCAATAATTAAGTAATTTTTATCATTCTTTACTTTACAATATAAATTTTCAATACAAGAAGTTGAATAAATGAATAAGAATGTTATATAATTAATTATCACAATGCTGATATTAATCACAGTTTAAAAAATTAGAAAATAAGTCAAAAAAATATGCAGTAGAAAACTTTTTTTAAGAAATAATAAATAGAGGAATAAGATTGTGACATTGAAAAGAAAAATATTTTTATAATCAGATTTACTTTAATAAATTTTTTTAGTTTAAAAAAAACTGTTAATTTTTATCTTATAGAAATCGTTTACAACTTAAAATACATCTTATTATAAAAGAAGAAATAGAAAAAGTAATAATATTATATTTTCAATCGTAAAAGATCGAGTAGAAAAAATTTTTTTCACCATTTATAGCCTTGATGCCAGAGTGGTTAATGGGACAGACTTGAAATCTGTTGGGCTCTGCCCGCGTAGGTTCGAATCCTGCTCAAGGCGTAAATCACTTTTTATCTTTTTTAGTTATAAATGCTGTTATCACTTTCTATGATTTTTAATTACTTTTAAAGAGCTATAAGAAGTAAAATTATAAATTTTATATACACATCGATGATCTTTATTAAGTTTATTCTTTTCAAATCATGAAATAGCACAATTAACACTTCATTATTTTCTTGAGAAATTTAAACTAGGCTGATTTCATATATACTATTTTGTTATTCTGATCTTTATAAAGTTTTTAGATGTATTAAAATGTGATAATAACATCCTAATTATAAAGAAGATAATTACTTGTTTAAAAACAAAATGAAGATTATAAAAACAACATAATTAAATTATTAAATACTTCTCTGTAAGTTATTTAATCTTTTTTTTCTTTAAACATTCTAAAAATTAGATATAAATATTCTTCTATTGATATAAATAATATAAATATATAGTACATTTAATGAAATATATTTTTATACACAATTATCATTTTTAATTTTTAATGATGTTCAAATTAAGTTGATTTTTTAAAATCAAATATTTTTTATTGTACTTTTACATTATAAACTTGTAACCTTTGTATTTTTTTTTCTATTATGAAATTTTTAATATAAATAATTTAAAATTATGTATAGGTTTTGATAAAATATGTTTTTTTTTTATTACATAAAATTGTTGTAATTTTTCAATAAGTTAAATATTAATTTGATTGTAAAAAAATGATTGTTAACAAAAAAAATTACTAAATATATAAAAAGAAATAAAATTTTATTTATTTTTTATCATTTTTCTAAAAGTACTATGAAAATAAAAGTTAAACAGTTTAAAATATATAAATATGAAAAGTTACAAATATTTCTATGAAAAAAAATTTTTTGGTAAGAAATGTTTTGCTGTTTGAGGTTGTTTTTAAAAAAATATTATGTTTGTAAATATAAGTATGATCTTTTTTATTTTCAAGATTGTACATTAACAGTTAAATCTAAAAATTATGAATTTAAATATAAATACTTTTATTCAGATGGTAAAAAAGGATTAAAGACGTTGGATTTATAGATATTTTTGATATTACATTACTTCAATGTGAGAATTTTGAAGTTATGTTTTTTGATACAATAAAAAACACAACTTTACTTGACTGAAATTTAAAAAGTAAAGTTGAATTAAAAATATATTTTCTATTAAATTCATTAAAAAGTAGATATAAATTAGATAAAACAAATAATCACCATGATTTTTTAATATATATTATTAATTCTTTATCAAAGTATGATGCTCATAAAGCATTAAACAAAGCAAGAAATTATTTATTAAATAAATTTAACAGCTTTAAAATGATATATTTAAATATTCAAAGTAATGATAGTCTTTCAAATATTTATAGATTATTTTTAAATAAACAAAATAATAATGTTACTGATCAATTTGAAATAAAGAAAGAATAATTAATAATTGTTTTTCAAATTTAACATGTAAATGAATATTTATAAAAAAAATACACATTCATTTTATTAATATAGAAGTATGGGATATGTAACATTTATAACAGATTTTTTAAAAAATGGTTGAATATTTTATTTTTCAAATTACCAGGGATTAAAAAAAATCTAGCTCACCATTTTCTTGAACTATTTTAAAACTTTTTTAAAATTCAAATTGTTAAAAATTTTAAAAACATCGTCAGATACGTAGATTTCATATAATGGATTAATTGGAGAAAATTCTAATATGTTTTAAGTACAATATTTAATTTATTATGCTATGACAAACAATTCCATTAAAAGATATTTTTTATTGTGATAGTCCTTTTAAGAATAGTTTTTGATTACCAATTTGTATATTTAAACAATTTGTTTTTATTCTTTTTACATGATAATGTTTTTGTAAAAAATAACTATTTCAAACCATCTATTGTTTTATTTGAATATAAGATCTTATATCAATTTATATCTATACTTTATAAAAATAAAAAAAAATTTTAATGACCATATATCATTTTAGATATTCTACATTATTGGCTATTATAACAGAAGCAAACAAAAATAACAATAATAATTTATATTATTATAACATTTTAAATGCCTTTCAGTTTAATGTAAAAGGATCAAGGTTTTTTGAAACTCTTTATTTTTATAATAAACGTTTTGTTAATGATATATATACTCCACACAATAATTGTTTTTGTAAAAATTTTTTTTAAAGTTACCTGAATTATATAGAAAAGAGTAATATAAATTAAGAAAAATTTTATATCAGTATTATATGAAAAAGAAAAATTTTTAATAATAATACCATTGAAGAAATAATTTTAAATAAAAGGTACTTTAGAGTAAAAATAGTGTTGTCACAGAAAATGATAAAAATGAAGCTATAGTAAACATATAATCTCAACCAGTAAACGTTCAGTTTATTAAATTAAGTTAATTTTATGTTTAAAGAACATAAAAAATATTTATTTTAAAAAATTAAATAAATATTAATAAAGAAAAGAAAATCTATTAACTATATAAATTTAATCTACATTATTACAGTTAAATTTTCAATATCTATTTAGTTAATTTAAAAAAAAAAATTATATTTTTTATAAAATAACTTTTTATCATTTAAGACTTTTTATTTACAGAATTTAACACCAATTAATAGAAAAAAGTTTAAAATTTTCAAGATAAACATTAAACTATCATTTTTAATATTTTAATATTTATATAAATTTAACATTCAGTTAAAGATATATAACATGTATGTTGACTTGATGTCAACGACTATTTAAAATAAACTACAAATAAATAGAATTTACTAACCTCCAAAGTTGAAATTTTCTTTTTACTATTATAAAATTATATATTTTGCAATACTCGTCACAAATGATATTTAACCCAACAACAAGTTATTGAAGATATATTATACTGATATAACATTATGATATTCTATTGGTACAAAGTTTTTACGTATGGTTATATAACATATATATTTAGTAGTATATTAACTATATCATAATGATAAAAATTTCTTAAAGAATATAAAATTAAAAAAAATAAATTAATTTTGTAAATTTTTTTATTCAACATATTAATTTATAAAGTATTTTAAGATAATTACAATTATTTTGAAATCACAGAAAAAATAAACAAACAGACAATTTATGTTAATCAAGAAAATACTATTAAACTACAAATTATTTAAAAAATATAATATAGTTAAAGTAATTTATTCAAAAAGTGTTAAAATTTTGTTTAATCATACTATAAAGCTTAACCTAAAATAGTTTAATCTAATACATTTTGATCTTTTTTATATATTCAAAAATTAACCTTATATAAACAATATATAACTGTGTCTTGTATATCTTAAGACATATTGCTTTATTTTAAACTTTATAGAGTTGATAGAACTAAAATATTAATTTAATTTTTTTTTCTTTAATGTAATTAATAAAAAATAATACAGATTTAATAACACTACAGAATTAAAATTATTAATAATTTTTTTATATTAAAATTGTTATACAATATCTTTTTTCTTTATAATTAATTCATCTTATTAATAATATCATAATACATTATTGTATTATATATTAACTAAAACAGAAAAAAATTATGTATTACTGGATAACATTAATATAAATATAATTTTATATATGTTTAAATTTTTTTAAAACAATAAAATTGAATATCATTGTTTAAAAACATTTTACAATAAAAAACCTTATCAGAATAAATATTTCTACAACAATTAATTTTAAAATTATTAATGCAGTCATATTTGTAAATAGTCAAAATTTTATGAAGCATAAAATAGATATAACTTATTAAGAAGGTTAAATTTAATGGTTTTATAAATTTTTACTATAATTAAGATGATATTTGAATGCATAGTTTATGTTTTGACTTTCTTATTTTTTGTTAAATGAATCAAATATTTTGTCTATGAAAAAATTACTACATAGTTATATTATTTGAAGTGTTTGTTTATAGATTGATATTAAATGTTAAACATTAAAACTATTTTCTTAATCAAAATGCGACTATTTTGTTTCTGTCATTTTATCTGATCCATAATATTTTGATGTCCAATTAGTATAATCTACAATGAAAAATTATCCATAAAAAAAAACCTTATTATTTCCATCTAATCTTTTGTTACGCCTATCTTAGATGAATATATAAATCATTATACTACCTCAAATGTTATTTGTGTTTAATGTACGTTATTAATGTTTCACCATATTTTATTCTGCTTTACCTTTTAATATATAAAAAAAATAGTTTAATTATTACTTTTTTTTAAACATTAATATTTTATATATATGATTATAAAAATATAATTTTAATGATTATAAAGTTCTTAAATTAGTAGGTTAGAAAATAATAAAGCAATTATTGAAAATGTTGTAATTGCTTGATCATATAAATGTTTTTGTTTAAGATGTATTAATTGCTTGATTTTATTTTATAGTCATGTTGTTACATTTTAATTACAGATAATCTTATTAAAAAAAATAAAACATATCATTTAAGCATTAATTAAAAAAATTTAGGTTATAATAAATGATATAGTTACATCTTCAAGAAAAATAAAGTATAAATTTATATTTATTATCATATAAATAATCTGCTTCTATAGAAAAGTATTTTTGTCTTTTTGAAATGCGTTGTAAATATCAGAAAAAATAACTTTAGTCTTTATTTAAGTATTTTTACATTTGTAAATAATCATTTAGCATTATTTATAGTAAAACTATTTTTGTATATGTATTATACAGATAAGTTTTATTAAATCTTAAAATTATTGTAGATAAAATCATTAAGATTTTGATAACAAAATGTCTGCAAATTTCTTATCATGGGAAGAATATTTTATCGCAACAGCATTCATAGCTGCTAAACGTAGTAAAGATCCAGTAACTCAAGTTGGAGCTGTTATTGTTGGAAAGGATAATAAAATTGTCGGAATAGGTTATAATGGAATGCCAAGAGGATGTAATGATGACAAAATGCCATGGGGAAAGCATGATGAAAATCCTTTAAATAATAAAGAAATGTATGTTGTACATGCTGAAATGAATGCTATCGCAAACAAAAATTGTGAATCATTAGAAGGTTTCACATTATATTGTACATTATTTCCTTGCAATAATTGTGCGCAAATGATAATACAACATGGTATTAAAGAAGTAGTCTACTTTGAAGATAGACCTCATAAGGATTCAATGATAGCTTCAAGAAAAATGCTTACCATGTGCAATGTTAAACTTCGTCAATGGAAAAGAAGTGATAAACAATTATCACTAGATTTTTCAACTGGAAAATGTTTGTTAGAAGAAGACGATTAATTGTTGAACAATTAGTGTTAAACAGATAAAATAAACTTAAAAAAAATCTTATTTATTCTTTTATTTCAATTTTCAAAAACCATAATAAACTATTTCTAATAGCGTTATAGTTTAAATTTAATGCTTTATCAAAAGTTTATAATTTTATTTTAACACATTTCTAAATTACTGTAGTTTTTATTAAAATGAAATGTTTAAAAAATTATAATAATTGAAACAATAGTCATTAAAGTACTTAAAAAGTTTAAAAGTTGCATGAATTAATGTTTCAACACTAAGTATGAAAAAAAATAACAAATAAAAAATTAGTTTATTTTCAATTGTTTTTAATTTAAAATTTAAAAAAATAAAAATTGACAAAAAGTTTATTTAGATAATCTAAAAAATAAATATTATAGTTAATAATTATTTTTATATTTTTTATCTGTTAATGTAGCATCTAATAGGAATAACTTTAAAATAATTTTTTTAACTTTATTTTTAAATATGTTGGAAAAAGAATGTTTGATCAAATTTCTAATAAAAATGATTTTAAGTGATATGTATAAATTTTATCATTTCATTAAAATAAATGCTAGTAAATTATTACCGGTCAACAACATATAATTTTAGTATGTACTATATTCATGTCAAAAAATTTCATTTAAAAATTATCTAAATATTTTTTTATAAAGATAAATAAATAAAAATGTTTTAAATATTTTAATTTTTATTATCGTTTTTAATGAAATTATCACTTTCAAACAATAATTTGCACTTTTAAAAACACAAATTGCTAAAAATAGCTATTAGTAGTTGTGTAGAGTTGCTAAAATAGATATAAAATTAATAAAAAATAAAACTTTAATTGGTAAAGTAAACATCAAGTTAATTAATAAATAAATATTGTCTTTTTTTTTAATTAATTGTGATACAAAAAAAATTTTCATTTCAATAAATTATTCATTTATAATTTAGGCAAATTGTCACATAACTAATGCTGTATAATATTTTTTTCAAATTTACTTTTCAATAGTTTCCTTTTTACTTATTATATATTGACAATTTAATATTAGAACAAATTAAAATATAATATAATTTTTAATGTTTAAAAACAATTAATCTTTTTTTGATTTTTCACAAGACACATATTTTCAAAAATTTTTTTTAATTGTATAATATAATAATTTTGAAATAAAATTAATTATTGTTATAATAAAATTATAAAAAGTAGAAATGATAAAAGTGACATAAAAGACTATAATAAGTAAATGGAATATTTTTACAGGATCAAAATACAAAACTAATTCATGTTTTCAGTTAATCAGATATAAATTCTATTTGAAATAACTACATTAATAAATATTTTATTTTAAACCTTCATATTTATTTAATGAAAATGTTCTATTAATTAAAGTAAACATAACATTAAAAATTTCATCTTTTGGCAAATTAAAAATATCATTTATTTTATCAGGAAACTTTATTCTTAAGCTTGTTCATTTTGTTATTTATTATAATTTATTAAAGATTACTTAAATTTATTTAATCATTGATGGTAGAAAATAAAAAAAATTCATTTTATTTTAATTAAAATTAAAACAAAGATATTAATATGAAATTCATTTCATTATTTTATAATTATTTTTCATTAAAAAAGAGTCTAATTAATCAACCTTTTTTTCACAATTTATTACATTATAAAAGAAAAATTAAATTTGATGTCACTTTTATAATCCATAATCAAGTGTAATTAAACCTGACAATTTATTAATAAAAATTTTTGTTTTAAAACATAATAAATTTGAAATATTTTTTTACTAAAGATAGCCATATCTTTAAAAATATTTTTTATACTTTTTTTACAATGATAAAATAAATTTAAAATATATCATTCATATTTTATTTTCAGTATTTTCTTCTTTTATTTATGAATCATTCAATGATGCATTGTGAGAATTTTATGTATCAGATAGTAATGATTTAATATAAAGTATTGTTTTATGAATATTTTAAAGTTAAAAAAAAACAAAAAAAAAAACAATATATTGTAATCAATCATTTGATTTTAAAAAAATATTAATAATAATGATATAAAAATTTTTAATTAATTATTTAATATTTTGTTTAATTAGAAAAATTTAATTTACAATTATTATCACTATTATATTAAAGCTATATCAAGTCTAAGGATTATACTTAAAATTGTTTTTTCTTTTACATAAATTATTTAAAAAAATTATGTATAACTTAAGTAATATTAAAACCAATTTGAACTTAATTTTAATAATTATATTATAAACAGAGAGAAAAGTTATACATTTATATACATTTTAAATAGTTTTTTTCATACTTGAAATTATCTTTGATTATGACTGACCAAAAATTAAATTGAACTTACTTAACAACTAGAATAAAAAAAAATATTTTAATGGAATATCAAATGATTAGACAAATAACTTTTTACATCAAATATTATTTTATAAGCTTTGAATAATTGTAAACTTTTTTGATTGATAAATTGATACTTTTATTAAAAACTAAAATTATACATTATTAATTTATAATTACTTTTATTGTAAAGTTTATAAGTGATTTTTTATTTTTAATGTTGGAAATATTATATAAAAATTGTTTAAAAAATTAAATATTAATGATAAATAATAGAAAAGTTATACATAAAGGAATTTGAAAATATTTCTTTTTATAAAACAATATTTTTTGTTGAAAAAATATTAAAGTAAAAATTTTATGATAATGTTTATATAAAATAAGATATATTTTTATATTCTTTTTTTAATTTTTGTAACAAAACTTTTTTTCTATATATAAATTATATGTGAGCACGATACTTATCTAAATGCATAAGCTTTAAGAAAGTATATTTTTCTAGAAAACAAACATTTTTCTATTTTATTTTAACTTCATGAATGTTATTGTTGTAATAAAATTTATTTATGCTTTTTGATATTAGCTATTAATATAAGATATATTTTTATATTTAAAATGCATATATTTATGATGAATCAATTTTACCTATAAATTTTTACCAGTGAAGTGTAAAAATATTTCCAACCCATTTTTGAAATTTTAGTAAATAAAACATATTGATTTTCTTTGGTAGGCGGAATTTGGGTGATAATATAAATTTGAATTTTTCATATCAACCACGTATTCTATTTTATAATAGTTTAATATTTTAGTTTACTAAACAATCATGACAATAGTTAATTAAAACAATCTTATATATAAATATTTCTTTAAAATATTCTATTCAAATGTTATGATATTTTACTAACTAAAATATTAATTATGATACCGTTTGTCGCAATTTAATAGCTTGCAAAAATGTGTCGAAAATATAAGTCCCGAATTTACTGTTACAAATATTTTTTTTCACAATTATGGTTGTTGCAAAAATGAATTACTAATATATTCACTTTTATAAGAGCAAAAATAAACTTTTTAATAAAATAATTATTCTATAAATGGAGTGTGTTGGAAATACTTTATAAAGAAAGTTTTAAATATTTTATTTCTTAAGCAAAATATCAAAATAATTAAAACTTTTTTTTTTTGCAATTTTATAGTCGCAAATAAATTTTTTTATAATACTTTTATATATATTTTTTATTGAAATTTATAAAAACTTTTATTATATATTAATTTTTTTTATTTCATAGGAGTAATTATAATTTTTAAATTTAAATTAAAAATTACATTAATAATAATTTTAAAATCTTTTTATTAATGCGAATAATTTGATTTGATTTAAAATTATCTTTCTAAAAGTTTAAAGTTTGAATTTTAAACAACTTTTTGAACATACTTTTAATTTCTATTTCTTTTTAATGAAATAATATCATAATTTCCATAAATATAAACAATTAATTATTGACAATTTAACCATTATAATTATGATAAATCATAATATATTTAATTCAATTTTAAAAGATACTTAGTATAATAAATGTATAAATAATATATCATTAATGTTATATCTAAAGGTATGATACATTTTAAAAGATGTTAAAATATCCGTTATTAGTATATAAAAAGTTAATAATAAAAGTAAACAATAAATTAAATAAAGAGAAAACTTTGCAATATAACTAAAACTACAATATATTTTAATAAAAAAAATTTTTTTTTTATTATTAAATTTTACACTGTATCATAATAACTTTTCTTTAATATAAATTAAACAAATTTTATTATTTTAAAATTAATTACCAATATTTTTTTTTAATATATATGTGAAATAGTTTCAACAGCACCACCAAGAAGAGTCATAGCCCAACGATACCATCCAATAGCCAAATTAGCTTGTTTTCTTCTAGTACTTATTATATTTCTAAGTTGCAATAATGTTTCAGTATTTTGATATTTTCCATGTGCATAATGAGTAGCAGCAGTTACCTCAAGAACAGGTTCATTAATGTACTTATTTATATTATCACTATTATTTTCTAATACAATCCAAAATATTCTTTCATCTTCCCGTTCAAAACCATATGTTAGAAATACAAAATAAGTTTTGCGAATACCAAAAATTTCAAAGTCAATATTTGTAAAACTCCATTTAAATAATTTAAATTTATTTAATGGTGTTAAATGTAGTGAAAGTTTATCAACACCTCCATGAAGTCCTAATGTAATATTTATATATTCTTTCCCGTCAATATTTATTATTTTTTTATCTAATTTTTTTAAAACCATAGGATGTGAAAATGTTGGTTTAGTTGGTACTGGAATATATCTTGATTTATGTGGTGGAAATAGTTCATGTATTGCTGTATAATATGGAAGTTGACAATATTCATCTTCTGTATGATCACAATTAGGAGGAGTATCTGATGTCAAAAATGTATGTTCTGGAAAATCTTCAACACCTCTATAGTCAAATGATTGTAAAAATAAACCATAATCAGAAAAATTTAATTCACCATCATATCCATATACTTTTCTTTCAGCATGCTAAAAAAAATTAAAATTCTATAAATATAATTTTTTTACTTACTAAAGCTATTATTCTTCTTAATCTTGGTTGATCTTCTGAAAATTTATATGGTTCACCTATACGTGTTGTTGAGATTATAAAAAATAATAAAATATAACATGCAAAACCATATTTTATTGCTTTTCTAGCATTTTTTGTTGTATAAATAAATGGACCAGCATATAAAGTAATTGTATATGATACAGCAACTGAAATTCCCATAATTAAAAATTCAGGATTAAAAACATTTCCAAGTCTTCCAGCAACAGGTATAAAAAAATCAAAAATAAGCATACATCCATAACAGACGAAGATGATTAATGGTATACAACATATTCCAGTAACTATAAGTACAGAATTTCTATTCATCTTATTAAGTAAATTATATCTTTCAAGAATATTTAATAAATTTGTTCTTAATGATGGAAATAAAATATGAATCATTATATAATAACAACTAGCTAAACGTGATTGATTACAAATAATAAGAATTATTGAGAACATTATAAGTGCACCATCATATTGTAAAACTTCATTTTTAATAGGTATATTTTTAGATTTACTTCCAAGATATATATTAATAGTAAATCCAACTAAAATCATTGGAAATACATATGTTGGAAATACAAGTTCAGGTGTTGCATACCATATCATATGTAAACCAAAAATTGAAATTAAAAGTATTGTTAAAAGACCACAAATTATAAGTCCAATTAATATTAATATATTTTTTAAAATAGCTTTAGGTATATCCATTAAAGTATATTTGTATGTTTTAAAATTACTGATTGTATTTGCAATTACTAAAATAAGTGAAAGATAGTTAATATAATAACCAATAGATTTTGAGTAATAGATAACAAATAATCCAAGAAAATCATAAAAAACATATGTTGTTTCATCATATATATATTCTTTTGATTGCATTTGAGGTGCTTTTAATACAGCTTTTATTGTTGCTAAAATATTATCACCACTTCTTTGAAGTGATCCATTTTCAACATATTTAGGTAAATCAAATTCTGTATGATATAACCATCCATTTTTATTATATGCAATATCTAATCCTGAAATACTACCAAAATCACGGAAAATTCTAAAATCTGTATCTGAAGGAATTATTCCAGATTGAAAAACATCCTGTGCTAGTACTGTACAATGTGGATATGGTGCATTGTCAAGGTAAGCTTTCAATAACCATGAATCACCAGGTCCTGCCTGAAAAAGTAATTCACGACCACCAGCTCCAGCTCCTTCTAAATTAATAAAAGCACGAACATCATTTCTCCATTTATGTTTTGTTATAAAACCATGAGATGCTTGAAGAAAATTTTCTTCTGCACCATTAAATAAAAAAATTACATCACTATCAAGTGATTTATCAGAATTTCCTAATACATTTAAAATATCTATCATTATAGCACATGATATAGCATCATCTGTTGAACCATATGCATCAGGTATGGTATCATAATGACAATTAAGTAGAAGTGCCTTTTTTTTACTATTTTTTGGACCAATTCGAGCAATAATATTGGTTACCTTATGATAACATAATGTAAACGATGACAAGAATTTTAAGTCAAAACATCCAGATGGTCTTTGAATATCAATATCCATACTATTTACATTTTTATCATTTACTATTTTTTGTATATCAGTTAATTTATTATTAATAAGATTAAATGCATCAATTTCACAGGCATCAGAACCACTTGGTCTAGGACCAAATGATACAATTTTATTTAAAATTAATCTAGCACGTTCCTCAGAAAAATTATTAATATCATCAGATTTACGTATTGGAGGCATTAATCTATCAAAATAAACAACTGTAATATAACAAAACACAATAATAATGATTGTCAAAAACCATATTGAATAATCAATGTATGTTTCCTAAGTTTTTTTTAAATTGATTTAAAAAAAAAATTTAAAATATAAAACTTACTTTTTCTTTCTTTATTTTTTCGTTATAATCTTTATTTAATTTATTATTAATTGACAATCCTTTTCCATAAATTAGTCTTCTTCTAATATCAATGTCAGACATTTTGGATGATAATATATATATATGTATATATATATATTTTTTTTTTTTATTTTAAATATGTTATATTATTCTATAAAATATATAATTTTTATAAAAAACATTTAAAAAAAGTAAACCAAAAATCAAAAAAAAAAAAAAAATATTTAATAATAATATTAAAAATATATAAAAATAAGTTTAAAAAAAAATAATATGAAATAATTTTATATTTAAAATACTTAAAACATTTCTATGAATAATGTTTATTATGCTTTTTTCTTGTATATGTTTTAATTTATATACACGACCTACCAACAAATATAGATTTCTTTGTATCATGATGTGACAAATTATAACCTTATATTAAGGTATTATAAAAAAAAATATATATTCTATTAGATTTATCATATCTTTTTTTTTAATTATAAAAAATTATATATTTATCATTATAATAAAATTTGTTTTATTAAGAATACAATATTATATTTGATATAATAATTTTTAATGGTCAAAATTTTTTTTTCTTATTAAAATAAAAATGTTTGTTATCAAGTAACCTAAAAATAATAAAAAGGTTAAAGCTAAAACTTTGTAAATAACAAAAGTTTGTTTACATGATTTTAAATTTTTTATCTAATCGTAGCTAGATTATTATACTGATAATATGGTAAATTATATCATAAGAATAATACAAAAGCAATTATAATTAGAATGAATAATAATAGTCAATTCAATGAATAATACAAAATACAAAATCAAACATTTTAAAATACAATTGAGGAAAATAGTACAATGATAAAAAAAACAAAAAATAAATATTATTCAAATTTAATTTTTTTTTAATATTAAATAAATTAAAATTCATGACTCTCTTCAGTACAAGAGTTTCCACACCATATACATTTATCATACTCATCATAATACTTATCCCATGCTTCTTCTTCTAATTTTTTTCTTTTATCCTCATTACCATTACAACTATATACTTTTATTGCAACCATTATATCATTGTCTACAGAATATTCAAAAAGTACTTTTTCACCAGGATATAAAGATAATATGGTTAAATAATTTTTATCATAAAAAAATGTTTCGGGATTAATATAATATTCTTTTCCGTCTATTAAACTTATAATCCATCCACATTCATTAATAATATCAAATTCTTTAACATATCCATATCTTACTAATTTTGATTTTTTAAATATATTATTTGATAATATCTTTTCATCAATATTTAAATGAAGTTTTGATAATGTATTATAATTAGAATTATTATACCTAGACATTATCATAAATACTAATAATAATATAAAAAAATATTATAGATAATAAAAAAAAATTATTTAATAATAAGATAAATATATTAATTTATATATATATATATATTAATATATATATTTAAACATATGAATAATTAATATTCTAAACTATATTTGTAAACAATATTTTTTATTTCAAAATTACGAGTTATATAAATGAAATGAGAAATACCTTACATGAGTCATGAGAAAACCGATGATTTAATTTTTTTTTTATGTATCAATATTAATTTAAAATAGTGGAATTATCTTAAATAACAAAATAAATATATATTATAAATTAGTCATCAATGTATTTTTCATTATATTTTTTCAAGAACTAGTAAATAAAATGATCTAGAATAAGTTAACTAAAGAGGTTTAATAATTGTATAGATATTTGAGTATAAATTATCCTTTTATCAAAGTGACTAATTCAGACTGTCTAGTAAATATTAATCATTTTTAAATATCTTCAAGTACAAATTTTGTTAAATTTTATCTATATACTACTATAATGATAACCTTATAAATAAAATAAAAAGAGTAAGTACAATTAAACATTATAATACAAAAGAAAATTAAGTTATATAAATAATTAAAAGAATTTTAAAATCTTAATAGAAAACTGTTTACAGATAAATATATATATATATATTTTTTAACTATTATGAAAAAGAGTTTTTTTTTTCATAAATAAATACCTGGCGAATAATAGTTTTTTTTTTATTAAAGGAAGTCATTATTTCATATTTACATAAACAATTTAATGTAATAAAATATTCTTTACTACCATTGTTCATTTTTATCATATGTTTAAACATTTAAACATAATTTTTTTTTCAAAAATAGTATAAAGATGTTTTGAATTTAATCTTATAAATAATAAATGTTATCATTGAAAAGATTTAATCAAATAAAAATATTAAATTTATTTTTGATACCCAATATTTAATAAAATACATTTAGTTTAATAAATTTAAGAATAAAGAATAGTTAAGAAGTATTGCTTCAAAATAAAAATTGATTATATTAGCAATATAATTTATATTATTATGATTTTACTCATAAAAAATAATTTATAAATAGTATTTTTATAAGTTAGGTTTTAAACAATTTGTTAAAATATTATGCAAGGATAATTAGTTTATCAATTATATTTTTCTCTGCTTAAAGATATATAATTTTTAAAATTGATAATGCGATATTTATATAATTTACAAATTTTAATCTTAATTTTTTTATAAAATAAAATATTTTATCAATTGTCATTTATTAATACATATCTCTAAAAATAAACATAACAATAAAATTTTTCATAATTTTAATCAGACCATATAGTTGTTAAAGAAAAATAAAACTATTTAAAACAAAAAATTATCAATTATCTATTGTTAGAATGAAAATGATAACCAATTAACGAAAGTCATTAATAAAGTTATGTTGTTTTGTTTGCAAAATGACACATATTTTTTTAAAAAAATTTAAAGTTATAATGACAAAAATAATATAAGCAAAAAGAAATAAAAATAATAATATATTTTATTAAAAATATTATAGGACAGAAAATTATTTGATAAGAAATATTTTTCATTACTGATGCTAATAAAGTTTTAAAATTATTAAAAAAAGAATATTTTTAAATCTTTTTAAAAATTAAAATTGTTAATAATAAACAAAAAAAAGAACATTTTTATTGTAATAAATTTCTTTTTTCAGACAATTTAAACTGTTAAAAATGTGAGATTTTTAAAATCGTGTACATGATAAACAAAATTGTATGTTTAATAGATAAAATATATTTTTAAATTGTATATATTTACAATCTTTATGTCCTTTGAAGTGTATTAAAAAAAAAAACTTTAGGTTTTATAAATCTTCTTTCTAGATATTAATAAAAAAAATAATAATTAAATTTTCTTCAAAAAACTAAATTTTTAACAACTTTTAAAATTACATAAATATACGAAATAAATATTTAATAAAGAATAAAACATATATTAAAAAAAATTGTAAAATAATAATGTTTAATTTGTATCAAAGATTATGTTAAAATACTTCAACTAACAATAAAAACAATTAAAGTTTATAAATCAAAAAAATTACATTCTTTTTAAAATTATAACTATTATATTTTTTTTTTCATTTAACACATGAACTTTTTTATTTAATAAAACATGAATAATTTAAAATAAATTTTAGTATATAAAAGAAATCTTGAAAAATTAGTCCAACATTTTACAAAGAATATTGAAAAAAAAGTGGAAAAAAAAATATGGTCATTATATGTATAATAATTAACATGTTAATTATACATTTTCATTTATTAAAACATTAATTTAAAGAAAAAAAAAAGTTTTATTGAACGGTATTTTGTTATACAAATTTTGTGGTCAATGAAAAGAACCATATAATAGGTATTATATATATCATAATTGTAATAAAACTACAAAAGTTCTTTCTAAAAGTCAAGGTCAATAAAATTATAGTAATATTAGTAGCAAAAAAAAATATTTAAAATTGGCATGAAATAAAATGTTTCAGTTGTTTAAAGGTTAACAAAAATTACAAATTATTTTTTGTTTTTCTAATTAAAAAAAAATGTCATTAACTATAAAGGTTAATATTAATTATATGAAGAACAATTTTATGTGTACAATATATACTATGAAACAATTTTATAAATTTTGGTATAGCCATCTGCAAAAAGGTTAACCTTATTTGAATTTATTTTTTTTTATCGGAACAGTTATAGATAATTCATCATGAAAAAAAAAATATATTTTTAGACTTTTCTAATTTGATTGAAATGTCATTTATTATTATTTTTAATCAATTTTAAATCATTTTATATTAAAATATATATATATATTTTTTTTTTGTTAAAAAATTAATCATATAAAATTGAAATATTTTTATGATATTATGGTAATCTTTAAAGTGGTCTAATCTATTATAATGATATCTTTTATTAAAAAAGAAATTAAATTTATACTATCATTAATTTATAATTTACCTTGATTCTCCATCAAATAAAAAGAAAATTTTAAAAAGACATTTTAATTTTATATGCATATTTATTTCTTTATATCCTTTTTTAACTTAATATTAAATATGTATATATTTTAATAGACTCACGATTATTATTTTTATCTATTTATGCATGTTACAATATTTATCAATATAATTGTATAAAGTAGTAACTAAAAATTATTTAATGAATTTTATTTCAGGATTTTACAATAAAATCTAGTATTATCTTAAGATATTCAAAAACCAACCATTTCTATATATATATTTTATTATTATTATTTAATACAATATTTTTATAAGGTAATTCTTCTTTTCAGATAAGACATATTTTTTATTAATTCTAGTTTAACAGTCGGTATAATTAATTTGAAGATAAGTATAATATTATAAATTATTGTTAAAAATTATAGTAAATCATCTTCACAACTTCTTTTTTACTTTTTTTTTTGTTATATCTTTCTTTATCATATGTTATAAAGATGATTCCGCTCAATGATTTTGGATAATGCTTAGTATAAGAAATGTTATAAAAAAATATATGGCATAGAATGTAGCCTTGACAAAAGTTACCTTAAATAGATGATTTAGTACTTAACGAAGCGTCGTTATCCTCGACCTTTCTTCAAATTTACATCTTTATGTTAACATATTTTTTAAATATAAATAATTATCCAAATTGAAACATTCTTATTTTAACAGTAATTTTTCTATTTTATTTTATAAATACTAATAATTTTATATTAATAAAAGATATATTTTATTTTTTTATATCTTAATTTACCTAATATAAAAAAACTATTGTTATATAATAAAAATTTATAAACTTTTTTTACTTAAAAAAAAAATTATATTGCAAAAATACCTTATTTATATATATATACATAAATTTGAATAAATCTAATTTTTTTTTCTTTATCCTTCATTTGAATCTTTTTACAAATGATAAAATTATTCAATGATCCTTCAAAGATATTGGATGATCAATTGTCTAGTATATGGTATTTACTTAATAAAAATAATTAGTAATAATAATATAATTCAATGTATCATATATATATTGTAATTTTAATTATTTCAATGGTAAATAATTTATAAAATCATTACTACCAACAGTAGAAACATATGACAAATTTTTTTATTAGTTTTCATTTATATAAAAATGTTGATAAAAATCATATTTATTGATAAAAAAAATAAAAAGAACTATAAATAATATTATTCATAAATTAAACTACTAGTTTATATTAAACAATATTTTGCTTCTTAACCTTTTTTTTTTTATTAAATTTATAAATAAAATTTAACTTTTAGATATTCAATATGAATTATATTTTTGTATTATTGCCGTTATTTTTTATATCAATAACATCATTAGATACAATTGAAAATGGAATTGAAGGTATAGTATAGAAATATAAAATCTTAAATGAAAATAAAAAAAAAAAATTTCTTTTTTTCAGGTTCACCTATTGTTCATTGTAGTAGTGATAGTTTTCTAATTGAATTCAAAACACAAAAAGAATTTGAAGGGCATGTTTATGTTAAAGGCCATTATCAAGATAAAAATTGCAAAACAAATGCAACGCTAATGAAAAATACAAATTTAACAGTTAGTTTTGATAAGTGTAATGTTAGAAGACAACGTTCGGTAATACCTATACCAGTTTAATTTTATATAACTTTTTTTTTTGTTTTAGGTAAATCCTAAAGGTATTTTAATATCTGCAACAACAATAATTTCATTTCATCCTGTATGTTTTATATAGTTATATATTTTTTTAAATTAAATATATATTGTTATTTTTTATAGATGTTTGTTACAAAGACAGACAGAGCATTTAATGTACAATGTTTTTATACTGAAAGTGATCAAAATGTTTCAACAAAATTTGACGTTAATATGGCAAATGATCAACAAAAAAAAATACTTGTTCTGGTTGGAGGTGATGATAATCAATTGAATAAGACAAATATTTTAAAAAGTGAAAACAAATTTTTAGGTGATGATAATCAAGAGGTATCTATTGAAGATTTAACTACTGAACTTATAACAAAAAATATGCCATTACCGGTATGTGAATATAAAGTCTTGGAGAATGACGCAAATGGTGAATCAATTAAATTTACCTCAGTTGGACAAAAAGTGTATCATGAATGGTCATGTAAATCAGATACCATTAATATATATTGTGCCACAATTCATAGTTGTACCGTTAAAGATGACTCAGGTAAAGAGGTTCTTTTACTTGATGAAAATGGTTGTGCAATTGATAAATATTTACTTAATAATCTTGAATATAAAAATGATTTAACAGGTGGGCAGTTATCTCATGTATTTAAATTTGCAGATCAACCATCTGTATTTTTTCAATGTCAAATACGTTTAACTCTTAAAGAAAATAATACATGTATTGTAAGCATATCATTTAAAAATGTATTTTTATAATATTTTTTTTTTATTATTTTAGAGAACAAGTGATAACTGTTCAAATCCAGCTAGAGGAAAAAGATCAATGGATAATAAGATACATAATTATGAAGTAAATATCGGAAGTAATATTGATGTTATATCACAATCAATGACTGTATTAGATATTGATAATGTGCCAAAAGATGATCTAAAAAGAGAAATAAGCAAATATACAGGTCAATATAATCATAAAAATGATTTTTGTATTTCAATGTCATTTGCAATTACAATTCTTTCTTTGTTAGCTACATTATTTGTAGTTATAATAATATTTACGACGACAATTTACAGAAGACAAAAAGTATCAAAATATTAATTCTTGAATTATAAAAATTTTTTAATAATTTTTTTTTTGGATACTAAACCATCAAATTTCATATAACATTTTATCTATTTTAATTTTTTTTTTTTAATTTTATCATTGAACTTATTATTTTTTTTTTCCTTATTGAAATTGCAAAAAAAAGTACATAGATAATAAAATTTATTATTTGTTTATATAAATTGTACGAAAAATATTATTTAGATAGATGATAAAATATTTTACAATTTGAAAGGAAGTATTTATTATTAAGCTGCGACGTAATATTTTACTACTATTATATCATTTTATAAAATGAAAAAGATATATATACAATAAAAGAAGAAATTTTTGTTATATGTTATTATATAATTAATTATAAATGTAATATTTGAAAAAAATAAACTAAATTTCTATAAAAAAATATGTCATGTTCTACGAATTTTATTTTATTTATAATTAACAGAAGTATATAGTTTTAAAATATTTTCATTTTTAATAAATAAAATTACATATATACTTCTAGATATTTTTAGACAAATATAATTTTAGATAGATATATATATATGTTGTAGGATATGATGTACTATTTTTAACAAAGATTTAATCGTCTTATTTTTTTTTAATTTAAAAATATATTTAATAGTAAAATAAATAAAAGTATTTTATAATATTAAAATAAATTACTTATATATTAATAATAAAGTAAACAATCAGTAGATTAAATTTTTTCTTCTATTTTTTTTTTTTTTTATCTAATCATTGTTTGACAGTTAATTTTATTAAACAAAACAATAGTACAACATTTGCTATATTATATTTAGTGTGGAAAAATGATTTAAAAAAAAAATTCTTAAAACGATATTTATTAAATTCATGATTTAAAAAAAATTTTTTTTTATTTTTTATATATATCATATATTACTTTTAACATTTTTTTTATAATTTAATGAAAAATACTATAATTTTTTTTTTTATTTTATTGATAAATTTTTAAGACAACTTACTACTTTAAAAATCAAATAAAGAATATCACTCGAGTTAATAGAAATGACTTTAGCAAATGTTTTAAATATTTAAAGTTAACTATTTTTATTTAATGATCACATACTTCCAATATGTATTTTTTTATTTTATTTTATTCCGTAATTTTAGTTGGTAAATTCTTTTATTATTAATTTTAAATATAATATCATCTTTCTAAAATATTTTTAGTTCTAATTATATGATTTTACAATATATTCTTTTTTCAACTAATTCTTATGATTTTGAAGTTGTTTTTATTAAACAATTATTTTCTTTAGATAAAAACAAAATTTTTTTAAAACTATTTACTTATGCACTTTAATGTCATAAAAAAAGTTTTTTTCTACTTCATTTAACATGACGTGATACATTTTTTTAAAGATTTCAATCAATTTGCATCATTTAAAAAAGTAATATTTTAATCCATTTTATATCATATGACGTCTACACTGATACTACTTATTATAAATATATCTAATTTTTTTTTAACAATTATATAATAATTACATAAGATTTAGTACTTTTTTTAAATAACATTCTATGATAAAGTTTAATCAAAATATAAAGTTGAATATTTAAAAAATAATCATAGTTAGCTTTTTAATAACAAAATAAGTAAGTTTACTTTAAATTATGCAAAAATATATATATATATATATAACTAATGCCATGCATATGACATATTTTGATTTTATTGAACTTTTGTTATTTTTTTTTAAGTTTAGTTCTTGTTATTTTTATAACAATTGTATAAAAATATTTTTAGAAGGATTAAATTTAAAAGACTAAAAAATGACGTTATAGTTATTCAATAATTAATTATTAATGTTTTATGTTGTAATTAAAATATTTAATTATATCCATCAAAAAAATATGATATAAAATAAGAAATCATTTGAATGGTTTATATAAATGATAAATATTTTTTAATGATATTTTAATCATTTGATTGAAACAAATTACTTATTAAGTTTAACTATTATTTTGATTAACTTTTTTCTTTGAAAACAACATAAGCACTTTTTAGTATTATAAGAAATTTTTTTCTCTAAAGAAAATGATTAAACATAAAAAAAATTAAGTATAAAAGTTTAAAGTTTCTTTAAAAATTTACATATTTTTTTTAATATTTATATCAATTGATATAATATATAGGAGGAATAATATTTAAGCTGTTCAATGATAGAACAAAAATAATTTAACTCATTAAAGCTAATATATATATATATATATATTTTTTTTTGTCGTATAGTGGTAAAATATTTGTGTTTTAATTCTATATTCATTTTTGTATGAGAAATATTTAATACTTATAATTATAAAACTTAGTAAAAGATTGTATTTTATTCATTATATGTTATATTTTTCCTTATAAAGATATTAATATTTACTTAATCAAAATATAATATTTACTTGAATTTTTTTCTAAATTAATGAATATTTACACTAATTTTCATTTAAAATAATCGTTTTGTTCCTTCATTTATATATATGGAAATCATATATCAAAGATATAAAGATTAAAAATAAATTTTGGTATATTCATTTTAAATATATTTTTCAGTAGTTCATAGAATTACAAAGAATAATAAACCATTTATTTTTCGTTTCAATTGCCCTTTTATGTTTTAATACGTTGTTTAAAATTTGTAATAAAAAAAGTCGTACATCATAATGACGTATGTTCTCAATACACTTAATTTTCTTTATGTAATAAAGTGTGCATCGCATTCTCCCTTCACTGATTCAAAAGTAAAAATTTTTTTAATATATTGTAAATAACTTTAGTTTTATTTAAAAATTTATTTTTAATTTTTTTTTCCAATATTTGTATTATTTAATTTTTATAATTAATTAAATTTTATTAATAAAATATTATTACAAATTTTTTTTATTAAAGAAATATTTTAAAATTTAAAATTTATATTCATAATATTACTCTTTGTTATCTTCTAAAACTGATGCAATGTAATATATTTCATTACTGAGTTGTTTAAAAATTCATATCATTTTTTGATAATACATTTGTTGTTAATTATATATAAAATACTCATATTTAATATACTTTTATATTTTTATATAATTGTATTTTATCATTTAAATAACATTATTATATATTTATTAGATTTTTGTTAATAAAAAAAAATGACAAAATTTATGTCTGGAATGGAAATTTTCCAAGAACGTATTGTTCTAGTAAATGGAGCATCAAAAATATTAGGTTTTTCAATAGCAAAAAAATTAGGAAGATTGGGAGCAACAATAATTGTCACAGGTCGCACATCAGATGAAATTCACGTAAGTTAAACAGGTTTTTTTTATTATTTTTTTTTTTAAAAAAAAAATATTTCAGAAAAGTGTCACTAATTTAAGAAGTATGGGTATACATGCTGGTGGTATAAAATGTCATTTAAATCTTGAAAATGAAAGGAAAAATTTAGTTAAAATAATTCAAGAAAAATTTGGAAAATTAGACATATTAGTTAATACCATCTTTACTGATGAAAGATATGGATCTACATTTGAAGCCGAACCACAAGAATGGAAATCAGTATTAGATGTTAGTATAAATTCATATGAAAATTTATCAAGAGAATTAGTACCACATTTAGCAAAAGCATCAAACAAGGGTTCAATTTTATTTGTATCGTCAATAGGTGGTTATGCACCATATGATGGTATTGGTACATATTCAAATATAAGAAATGCAATAATATCTGTAAATAAAAAGATTGCTCAAGAATTTGCTCCATTTAATATTCGCTCTAATGCTATTGCAACTGGCTTGATACCAACAGATATTCCTGAATTCTTATTGAAAAAAGGA
The DNA here is from genome assembly GCF_001040885.1 of Strongyloides ratti. Classification (NCBI taxonomy): domain Eukaryota; kingdom Metazoa; phylum Nematoda; class Chromadorea; order Rhabditida; family Strongyloididae; genus Strongyloides; species Strongyloides ratti. Next base: position 839,235 of record NC_037309.1, on the reverse strand, counting down.
GAAAAACGTGATCCAAAAATTTTATTCTCAATTACAAAACCAGATATGGTGAAAGAGGGTGCAGAATTAAGTTGTGTTATATGTTCAGATGATGTCGGTTACTTGACTGGACAATGTTTCAGTATTTGTGGTGGAGTTCATGGACACCTTTATTCAAATAAACTATGATTTCATAATTTTTTTTTTTAAATTTGTTTTAACAAGTTTATATTACAAATAAGCAGTCTTTTTTTTCTATTTTAAATTACAAAGATTTAAAATTAAACAATTGTTTTAGTTTGAAATTACTTTTAGTAATTATATAAATTTGTAAAACAAATATAATAAAATTTACTCTTTTGTTTAATAAATTTTACTAAGAAATAAAAATTTTTTTTAAAAACAAATAAAAAAAATTTTTTTTTATTTTCCAATAATAATACATGTATGAAAATATGGTTTTTTTTAAATATAAAATTTGAAAACTTTTTTTTATTTTTCTAAATAATTTAAATAAATAAGGGGTTAATAAGTTGATGTATATATTTATCTTAAGAATCAAAATATATTTTATATTTTTGAACAAATAATTAAAAATAAATAATTTTTAAAAATAAATCATAAAGTTCTCTTGTAGTTTTTAAACTTCAAGTTTAAAAATTCAAATCTCGTTTATTTGTAAAAAGTATTGTAATTTCCTGTTAGGCAAGTATATTTTATTATTTATAAAAGAGACTATGTTTTATAACTATTGAATTGTAAATTAACAATTTATTAATATGTAGGTATTATTATACATCTTCTGTTTGCATAATAATAACTTTTCTTAGAAATTAACAAAGGATCATATTCTCAAATAAATAAAAAGTAGTTTTAATAATATAACTTTTTTTTTTAATACATGTAAATGTATATATATCATAAAAGACTTTAATAATTATATATTCATTATAATTTAGCCAGACAATTTTCTTATTATATTATAAAATATATTAATACATAAATTATTTTTAATTTTATATAAAGAAATTAATTTACCTCATTCCTTATTCCATGGTAACGTATGAAATTATATAACTTATTAACTTATTATATTAAAAGTTTTATTTCATATTTTATCTTTGATTAATTGAATATAAATTTTAGTTTATATTTAATTATTTTTATTTTTTTTAAAATGTTCAAAATAGTTAAGTGCCTTTTGTTTAATCCTAATAATTATTAAAAAATGAGATACTATAGAAATATTTATATAGTAATTACTTATTTATGATATTTTATACAACATTGTTTTAATTATATAATAATCATATTTTATATTTACATTAAATGTTTTACTTTTTCACATTAAAAAGCTGTTAAAATAACAAAAATTAAATAGTAAATTAAATTTTACAGCTAAATATTTATCTTGAAACATACTTTGGATAAGTTAAATTTATTTATACTTTATATATCAATTATTATGACATTTGATTTCTAAAATATTTTGCAATAATATTAAGTTTATCTAATTTAAAAGTTTGTTAAACAAAAAAAGTTTCTATAAAATAATATATCATTTCAGTAGTTTTCATAAATTAAATTTTTTTAATACAAATATTACTTCTTTTTCATAATATTTCTTCCCAAATCAACATAAATTTCTTTTCCGATTTTGTACGAGCTTAAATGGCTATCTGATCTATAAATGGATTGATGCCATTCAAGCTTGGATAAAGAAAATAAAATGACACAGATTATTTTTAACCTACAACTTAAGCTTAAATCGTCATAAATTTTTACCTATACTTTTTTTGCTTAATAAAAATTTCTTATCTAGCATTTGAACCTACAACAATCTAAATTTTAAGCTAATTTAACTCGACCACACAATTGAAACTTTTAAAAATTATATTCATATAAAATCTTAATATAAAACATATATTTAATAAGCTTTTTTATTTTACTTTTTAGCATAAAAATTTACTTAAAATAATTTTTTTGACAAATTAAGAGTATAATTAAGAGATATACTAAATTTTTAATAAAGTTATTTTTTTCGTGATCGTAAAAACTCGGATAAATATTGTTTCATATTTTTTACTTTAAAAATATATATTTATTACTTTAATATTTTTTTTAAAAAAATTACAAGTTATTATAATGTAAAAATGATTGTTTAAATTGAGCTAACTTATCCAAAATCATCTGAATTTGTACAAACTTGGATGAAAATATTTTAGCTTTTTTGTTTCAAAAACAAAAAAAATAAACAAATGAAAATCAAAAATATTTTTTTTTAATTGAGTCATAAGTATTTCTAATATAATAACAATATTTAAAATTTATATTTTCCATCCAAATTTGTCTGAGTTTCATCTATGTTGTACTTGGTTAATATTTAATTTATTTCTATAATTTATTAACATCTAGACATTCTTAAATAATTAGAATTCTTTTTTAAAAGAAATTATTTCATTATACTGTAAGTATATTATCATTTATTTAATAGTAAAGTAATTATAGTCCTTGTTAACTTATTATAAATTTATGTGAAAAGTTATCTTTTATATTTTATATTAGTAGTAATTTTAATAGAATTCCATTTTTTCATTTTAATATATTATTAATGAGAGAAAATTGATGATCCATTTTAAATTATTTTGTAATAATTTAATTCCACTAATCATTGTTAAAAGCACTTTAAAAGAAAAAAAAAAAGATAAAGAAAATTATATTTATTATATTATTATTTTAATTATATGTAGAATTATACTTTTACCAATAATTAAACATAAATATAATTAAAATAATAGTTTTAAAGTAACTATTTTATCCCTTTATAACAAAATATAATACTATCCAATTTTGACTTTTACTTACTTGTACTTAAAATTTATTTTAAAGATTAAAGAACTAATAAAAAATTGATTTGATTTTACCAGTTCATATCAAAAAATAAAAAATATATATACATTTTAAAATAAATAGTGCCAAAATGTAGTTAACAAATTTCCATTGGGAAAAATTTAAAAAAACAATACCTCATAAATCTTATGTATACTTTTTTATAACATTTTTTTAACATTTTTTTTTAAACATTTATATGCATTAAGATTGAAAAGTTGGATCAAAAAGATATTTATGTTATTAAATAGAAAATCCCCATTCTATTATACTTAGTCAAATCTAACATTTTTAAAACTTTTTGGTAAAATTTAAATCAATTTTGTACTTGGACAATAACTTTTTTTTTTAAAAAAAAAATGACTGAAATTATATATGTTTAAATTTTTTTTTTAAGTAGTTAAACTTGACATTTAAATACATTAACAAAATTGATCAAATTTTAATAATTTATTTTTATGTAGCATTCAGTTTTTTTTTTTGTATTTTATGGTAAAAAAAAAGTTAAACATTTAGTATATTTAAAAAATTTGTTATTTAGTTAAAATATGACAATATAGTTAAATTTAGAAAATTACTTAAAATGTATATAGTAAATTTGGAAATTTTAAAATTAACATTAAAGTACATTCATAAAATTTAAGTTAATATTCACTTAATATTTTTTTATAAAAAATATCAAATTTAAAATATTTTTTTTACATAAAAAACAAAACAAATGTAATATTTAAAAAAAATTTTTTTATTAAATATTGGTTTAAATTGAATATTAATTTAATGGAATTTTAACAATCTGATAAAAAATTGATAATAAAAAAATAGTAAAAAATGCCCTTTTATTAAATAAATATATTATAATGTTAATGAAAAAATTGATAAAAACGTTTTTATATTAGTGGAATTGTATTTTTTAATTTAAATAATATAATTTTATAGTGATATAAAATGAATTCTTATTATCATTTATTTTTTTACATATATCTGCTTTGCATATCATTTATTTATGGAGGTAAGAAGAAATAAATTAATTTAAATTTAATTTTTATAGATATTATATATAAAAAAAATTATTTGGAAAAAATTGAAGATTTTAAAATATTAAACCTCAATGATTTAATCAACAGTCCTGAGTCATCAGATACACAACAATTGCCACCATATAATAATACTGTACGATATCAAATATATAGAAAAAATGATAGTTTAGTATTATATTTTATAATAATATCTGATCAAGATCGTGATGCAAAAATATTAAACGGTAATAATAAAACGGTTTATGCTAGTACACTTGAAATGGGAAGATTGACTCTTAAAAATGATTTTTCAACAGCAAATATTCAAATTAGTAAGAAGACAGAAAATTTAACAACAAAATTAAATTATGATGGAAGAGGTGCTGAATTTTCTGATTTAAAATGGTTTAATGGAAACTTAATGACTGTTGATGATAAAACGGGTGTTATTTATAAAATTATTGGAGATAAATTAGTTGTTGAAGGAATAATGAGTGATGGTAAAGATAGTAGTTTATTATATAAAGGTGAATGGATAACTGTAAAAGACAAGATAATGTATGTAGGTGGATATGGAAAAGAATATACTACAGGTGATGGAACAAATATTACAAATGAAAATCCATTTTATATTAATGTATTTGATCGTATAATGGGAAAAGAAATAATTTGGTGGGGTGATAACTTTAAAAAAGTTAGAGAATCTATTGGTATTACATTTCCTGCATATATGGTAAATGAAGCTGTTCAATGGTCAGATGTGCATAAACAATGGTTTTTCCTTCCTAGAAAAGTTTCACAAAATCCTTATACGGATGCTGATGCTGAAAAGGCTGGTTCTAATGTTTTAATAAGGGTAAATGAAGATTTTACGAAATTTACAAATGTTACAGTAGGAAATTTATATCCTGGAATTGGTTTTAGTTCATTCCAATTTGTTCCTGGTACAGATGACCAAGTTATTATAGCATTAGAAACAAAAGAAACAGATAGTGATGGAGTAAGTTCATATATAGTGGTATTTAAAATTGATGGCAAAGTATTATATGGACCAAGGCGAATACCAGGAAAATTCAAAATGGAAGGAATAGAATTTTTGGATTGGTTTAAAGAATTTAATCTATGTAAAAAATAAACATTTATTGATAATATAATATTATGAAATAAACTTTTTTATTTTTTTTTATTATCCAGCTGTCAATTCTTTTAAAACTTTATAATATTTAACAATATTTTTATATATTTCTAATATATATACACAAGAGAATATCTAAACATTTTACATCATATCATTTTATATAAAAATTATTGGGTTAAAATTATTAAAAACTAAACGTCAAATAAATTTAGTTAATGATGATAGTTAATTTAAAATTTTTTATTGTTAAATTATTTATAGTTACAATGAAAATTAAATGTTAAGATAAATCTTAAAATAAGTTTAAAATTTTTACTTATCCTTATTATTCTATGTTCTTTTAAAAAAAATATATATTAAAATATTACAATCTTTTATCACTTCATTCCAATATTTCATTATTTGTTTTATGTAAAAAAAAAAGATTGTCTTTTATTTATTGTAAGTATTAATTCATTTTACCATATTTTTATATATAATAAAATTTTCATAAATGTAGTTTGTAAAATATTGTTTATACTACATCTATCAAAAAAAGAAAATCGAATTTTTTTGACGTTATTATAAACAAAAATGTATATAAATTTTCTAAAGCCAATTAAAAATTTTTTTAATAAATATATATATATATATTTTTTTTTTATAATTATAGCTGTTCTTGGATGTTTTATACTATATTGTTGTATATTAAATTAATCTTTAATTAGATATTTTTTTATTATTTCTTCTTTTTTTCTTTTATTTAATGATATATTAAAAAAGGTAAATAATATATATAAAAATATTTAACATTAAAAATAAATAAAACAAAATGATTAAATTGGCAATTTTGAAAGCTTTGTATATTTTACGGTCATGTAACAAATTGTAAGATTGAAATATTTATGTCTATAAAAATCTACTATCATCTTTTGTCAATTGTAATTATAGATAATGGACTATTTGGGCAAATATTTTAAGTTAACAGCAACACTTTATGCTTTATATCTTATTTAAAGAAATTGGATATTGTAAATAGTTTTACTAAAAATTGCCATAAAACTTTTTTCTAAAGATATAATTAAAAATCATTTTAAATATTTATTTATATTTTTAATATGTATATTATAAGAATAGCTCACTAATAATGCATTATCTATTTATCAGTTTTGCCATTATTTATATAAATATGGTAAAGCATTCTATACTTATCTTTTATAAATACACTTTTTTAATCATCATATCATTTTGTTTTGTTTTCTTTACTCATCCTAAAATAAGTAACTGATAAGTTGTTCACAAACACATTTTTTTTTATAGAATTACTTTTCTTTTATATATAATCACCTAAATAGTATTTAAATTTTACCATGTTATTATTAGGATTCCTCTTAATAATATTATTTTTTATACAATAATAAACATCATTATTTAAATATATACTTATTTTTTAAAAAAAAAGTTTATTTTTAAATATTATAATCATTGAAAATGATCTAATTTAAAATTGAAATATTTTATTTCATTCATACATAATTATATAAATTTTTTTAAAGCAAAAAAATATATTTTTTTTTATTTCTTTATAAGAAATATATGATAATAAAAATGATTTCAATAACGACATATATATATATATAAATGTAGTAATAGATTGTTAGTTTTGCCTTATTTTTTTAAATCTTATAAAAAAAACTATTTAAAATATTAGTGATTATCTTACATAAAACTATTATTTATGTTATTTAAAAATTTATTCTTTTTGAAAAAAAAAATTATAATGTATTCTTTATTTTTAATTTTGTGATAAACTTTCATATTTAATGAAATAGATAAAATTTGAGAACATCTTAAATTGCTAAATTATCTCTTTACTTGGATATATATATATTATATATATATATAAATATATATATATATATTGATGCCATTCAATTTTAGTATATAGTATTTTAATAGTTGATTATACATTAAAGTTATTTCCTTCTCTTTTTATTTAAACTAAGTAAGCTTTAAAGTTTGTAGTTGTCATAAACATATATAAAAATATATTTTTATAGTCAATGAAATCTCAAAATTTTTTATTCCCAACAGCTCCCAGAACAACAAGGTCATTAAGTCCTCAACCACAAAAAATTAATAAATTATTATCACCAAGTTTTACAGCTTTATATCCTAAAGCATTTGATGATAATTCAAAGAATTTTTTACCTGAAGGAGGTAAGAATATTTTATATTTAAAATTTTATTCTTTTTTTAAACATATTTTTTTTTATATAAATTTAGGATCAGGAAAATTAGAAAGATCTAATTCTATTGTCCCTCCAAGATTGTCAATATCTTTGTGTCCAAATTTAACTACAAGTCAAATAATGTCAATCAAAAAATCTTGGAAACATATTAATACAAAAGGATTGTTTAATGTTTTGAGACGATGTTACCAAAGATGTCAATCCTGTTGTCCAAATGTAGCAAAAGTATTTTCAACTGAAAACATAAAAAAACAACAAAATATATATAGCTGTGGAGTGTCGGAACATACAAAATATTTTATATCTCTTTTAGATCGTATAATTGATAACGAACCAGTATGTTTTATAAAAAAAAAAAAATAAAAAAAAATTTTATAAATAAACATATATTAATACTTTCCTTTTTTTTAAGAATATTGAACATGAATTGAGAAATGTCGGAAAGGAGCATGCTAAATTATATGAAGAGTATAAGTTAAGTATTACTGATATAGAAAGATTGGGTGAAATAATTGCTGATGTATTTCTTAAACTTGATGGTATAAGACAAAATAAAGAAACAAGGTAAATTTAAAAAAAAAATATTATGAAATAAAATATTTTATTTTTAAGCAAATCATGGAGAATATTAATAGCATCAATTATTGATGAAGTAAGTGTTGGATATGAAAGTGAATTACGACTTTATAGAAGAAAAAGTGCTATTGTTTATGATAATAGTAATTATAATGCTTATAAACATTCATCACCTATCAATAATTCAGAATATTCTCCATATCGGCAGGAATCATATATGTCTGAAGGAACATGTAATAATCAAATTGAAAGGTTATGCAAAAAAGTAGAAGAATTTTAGCCTTTTGTATATGTATTAAATTTTATTTTAAATTTAATCGTCATAATCAAACAATAAACAAATTATAATAACATTTTATCTTATAATTGAGCATAATTCAACTCTGATAATTGAAAATTTTTTTAAAATAAAAATTGTACTTTGTTTATACTTTATAAGTTAACATTTTTTTTATACTTAAATATAGATATTTCATTTTTAAATATATAATTTAATCATTGAAAATCTTATAGTATGATTATCTTTATTTACCATCCTTAATTCTTCTAACCTTTGTCTGCTATAATTAACTTAATTCTATATTTTCTTAGAAAAAGAAAGATATGTGATATTACCAATGACAACCTTTTTCCTATATATTCATGACTTCTTATCTTAGATTAATAGATGATATAAGAATTGCCAGAAGACAAATATTTTTCAATAACTCGAAACAAGAGTAATGATAATCCACAACGCTGGCTTTTTATCTTATTTAACTATATTAAGAAACATTCGTAGTTGAATAAACACTAGAAAATATTGTGTAATCAAATATATATACATGCTGTATTGAGTACTGTACTTATATATAATCAAATAACCTTTATCATATATATATATATCATAAAAATAAAAATATTTTAAAAAAAATATATAAATTTATCATATTTTATATTTATATCATTTTATAAAATTTTCTTTTTAATTCTTTTAATAAATGATATTATTTATTAACATTTAATTTTAACAACCCGTGTATATAAATAATAAAACATTTATTTACAATTTATATTTTTATATTGAGTTTAAAGCTTTATTAAATTCAAAAATGTTGATGTGACATTTTAATACCCTACTTAACTATTAACAAAGAGTCACTGGTATTTTTACGTGACTATGTTATCTTTGACAATTTTGTTTTTATAAATGTCTTTTTTACATTTATTATTAATTGTATAATATACTTTTCATCACATTTAACAAATATTTATTGTAAATTCTTATAAATTTATCATATTTTTTTTTTCTTTTGATATAATATATATACTTTTTTTCTTTTATTTCACATTTTTTACATATATATCAATGAACAAAAGGTTTTCCTAAATATTTTTTTTTTGTTCTACCTTATCATCTACAATATATTTAACTCCTCCTATTAAAAAAAATTTTTTTTTTATTTTTAATAATTTTCATCAAACATATCAATTTGAAATATATATTATTTATGTATATATATTTATATATATGATAACCTTTAAAATGATATTTTCAAAAAAAAAATATGTCACACTATATCTTTTATATTTTAATTATATAAGATAAAATATATGCCATGTATCATTTATTTACATGAAGTTAAAAAATAAATTATCATTATAAATCAAATCATAAGTATCATTAATTATTTTTATTTTCAATAATTATCTATCTATATTTATTTTACTAATATGTATCAAATTGCAATTTTATATAATTCTAATTTTCTATTCATATTATCCTCCCAATTATTATTTATTTTTATATTTCTATAAGAATAATCATTTTAGTGTTATTTACCTGTATTATAATAATAAATAAATATAATTTTCTGATATATAAAAATACATAACATAGTTATATATATAGTAATATTTTTATAAACTTTTTTTTTAAAATAAATGTGTTAATATAATAAGGTTTAGATTATTTAACACTTCATCGAGCTAATCAAAATAATCTTATAGTATTAATACCCAAAATTGACTTTTTACATGAAGAAAATTGCTTTAACTAAAATAATCTTACTTCCTTGGGTTTCTTTAGTATTTTTCTAGGAGAAAACAATGTAATAGGACATATAATGTTAAGCTATAACTAAAAAGTATATTTATATATTTTATAGACATCCTTATATATTGTTTTGAATTTTTTTTTTTTTTAAATCAGTAGCTTTAACAATGATAAAAAAATTAAAATTAAAGACTTTTTATTTTTCATTTGTGATACAAAAAAATAATATGACAAAATATATAACTACTTCTATATTTTTATATAAAAAATAAATATAACTTAAAATTATTTTTCAAAAAAAAAAAAAAAACGTTTATTACAATTACTTAAACTTAAAACTGTATATTTCTGTAAGAAGAAATAATATAAAATAAATAAAAATAAAAAAATTTACATAATTACATCATAAAATTACTTACCATATTAAAAATTGTTATATTTAAGATGTCTTTTTTTTTCTAGTAAAAAATAAATAAATAAGTTTAATGCCCCTTTAAATTTAAGTATATTGTTAGATATATTTTTATTTTTATTATAACTAAAAACTAAAGTTCATATTTATAGTTGAGTGATGAAAACATTATAAATTAATATTCTTTGTTTGAACATTCTTCTTAAATAGCTGAATTAATGAACTGGATTAATAACTATCATTTTTAAATAAGTCTTTTCAGTTATATACTACTAGAAAAGGCGTTTTTTGACGCATTGTAAAATTATTATAAAATGTTATAAATCTTTCTAAGAAATATTTTAATTTTTGTTTTGTTATTTTTTAAACATTTATACAATTTTTCATTATTTTACATATTTAATTGATTTTATTTTTTAGTTAGTATACCAAATATTGCAAATTATTTTAGTATAATAAAGTTTATAAAAATTTTATCTTTATTTAAAATTGGTATAATTTTTTTTTATTAACAAATTAACAAAAAAGAAAATTAATATGGATACATCAAAAGGTATATCTAATTCATTGGATTTACGTAGATGTCGATCATTACGTAATAATATTAGTAAGTCTAATAATTATCCATTAGTTGTATTAATAATAATTTAAAGTAATGTTAAAATTTTTATTATAGGTAAATCAAGTTTATCAGGAGTTTCAAGATTAGGTAGTGGTAGTGGAAAAACACGTTCTAGATCACGTCAACATTTAGGTAAATACTTATTATAAAAAAAATTTTTTTTTTAAAAAATTATTTTGTCTTATTATTATTAAATTATATTTATATATAAATTTAAAAAAAAAAAAGAAAAATCTATAAATCTATGTATTTAGAAGAAAACTGTGCTATTAGAAACATGACGTCAACTCAAAAAACATCTCTTGTTTGTTCATGGAAAGCAATTAAACCAAATGCAAATTCACTAATGCGAAAAATTTTTATTGAACTTGAAGCTGTTGCTCCTAAAGTTAAACAAGTAAGTTTAATGCATTATAACTATTTCATCTTTTTTATTATTGCTTAATCATACAAATTCTTTTTCCATAATTATATCTATTTATTATGTTGTAATAATTTATATTATTGAGTATGGGAATAGAACTATGAAATATTCTTTTTATTAATACTAAATAAAAATCCATTAAATTTGCTATTAAACATGGTATTAGTTACACTAAAAAAATTATTTAGATATTCGCAAAAGCTGCTATATTGGACTGTTTCGCAAAAGAAACTTCTGAATCAAAGAGTGGAACCATTGATGAACATGTTAAGTTATTTACCAAGTATGTTTTATATAAAGTATAATAAGAGTAATACATAAAAGATTCTACTTTGCACAAAAAAAAAGTATATATATAAAATATATTTATTATCAATTTAAGATTTATTTATTTTTTATTAAAAAAAGACACATATTTAATAAGTTTTTTTTCTGTAATCTATTTTGTAAAAATAAATTCATTTGGAATATAATTATTACGTACTGAATTTAAGATTTATGGATGATGTAATTTTAAACCTTGATAGGGAAACGGAAGTTAAAAATATAATTAGAAAAGTTGGCCAATCACATGCTGTTTTAAACAATTCATGCTCATTTCATAGTAACTTATGGGAACATCTAGGTGAAATAGCAATGCAAAAAATATGTCAACTAGATGCTATACAGGTATTTAATTGCAGGAAATAACAAAAAAAAAAAATAATAATTTGTTTATTATAGAAATCTCGAGAAACATGTAAAGCATGGAGAATGTTAATTGCTTTTGTTACTGATGAAGTAAGAAGTGCTTATGATGAACAAGTAAAAATTGCAAGAAGATCTTCTGTTGATGTACAAAAAGAAACTAATAATGAAGGTGATTTTTATGATAAAATGAAAAATTTACAACTTCATGAAGAAGATGGATATGATTCAAAATAATTCAATTCAAAAAACATTTATATCTTTATATTTTATCAAATATAATGTTGTATTTAATAACATTTATTAATCTTTGGATGCTGAATGTATAGTTATTTAGTATAATCAGGCTCTTTACATTTTTTTAATATAAAATAATGGTAAAATTTCTACAATCTGTATTATCAAACAATTATATATCTATTAACAGTCACATACAAAAAAAAAATTAATCAAACTTTTATCAATTATAATTTAGTCTTTTTTTGACCTTTTTTAAATTCTTCAAGAAGATCTCCTATTATAGTATATAATGCTGTCCAAGCATCCTCAACATCTTTATTATAATTTATCAGTATTTCTTTTAAAACAAATAAAATTTCTGGAATCATATTTTCAATATGACTTTTTTTAATTTCCCATTTTACATGAGAATATGCAATCTTTTTAATAATCAAATCCATTTTTTGCTTATCATCAATATTCTCAATAATTGATTTTAATCCACCAAAATAAACTGCAGCATGTTGTTTTAATGCTGAAGATAATATAAATGAACTATCAGGAATTTGACGAAATTGTGGCCATATAAATTTATATTCAGGATGTTCACTAAACATTCGTATAAATACTTTTAATGTATTATTTAAACCATTTTTTTTATATACTTCAAATGAATCACGAATTATCTTACAATAATGTTCACTTATATATATTATCTCTTCATTTTTAACTTTAAATATTAATAGTAAATAAAAAAAAAATTAATAAAAAAATATTTTTAAAGTTACCTTCGATATCATTTACGACACTTTTTATTTGGAAATCATTCTGAGAATTATAATTTAAATTTTCTTCCAAATCCTCATCTTTGATATGTTTATTTGATGGTTTATAATTTAATCTGCTATACATGATTGACAAATAAGTATATAACTATAATTTTTTTATATTAGCAGATCATATTAATGTTTATATTAATTATGAAAAAAAAAATAATATTTAAAAAGATAAAAAAGCAAGGTAAACTATGCAATAAATATCGAAAATATTCACCTTAATATATAAGCTATTTAAACGTTTTTAAAAAGTATTATTAAAATAAATTTCCGCTATAATTATTAAAATAACATTATATGGCATCCGTTAATGTAAATAAGTATTTAAAAATCATTTAAAATGGATGTCATATTAATTCATATATTAATTTAAAATTACCAATAACAGTTAGAATATCAAAGTTTTTATTTGATAGCTTAAATGTTTTTAAATGTTATAATAACTTGGAAAATTATTAATGATTAATGACCATACAAAAAAGTTATTTTAATCTATCATCAAAATACAAAAAAAATGTTTTTTTTTTAAATTTTTTAAAAATCTGTAAATTTCAAATTTATTTATAGAAACAAAATTAATTCAATGTATTAATTTTGTTTTAAGAGATTTATTTTTAAATTTGTAAAAGTTTTAAAAATAAACACTTTTTTTTTCTATATCAAAATTATAAAAAAAAATTTTTCTCATAATATTATCATTTAATTTTAATTTCAAATATTGTGACATATCATAAGAAATTTTAAGATGTGAAGATTTTATTTTAAGATAAAAAGATTATATATAATTCTATTTTATTTAATTTAAACTGTTTTTTCAGAAATCATTGAGTCTGTTTGGATAGATATAGTTTTAAGATATGGTCTTCCAGCTCTACCAAGTAAACATAAATGACATAAAACTCCACTGGTTCCGGAAACTACAATATTTCCATCATTAAATCCAACACCAGCTAATATGTCACATTTTATTGGAAGTTCTTCTGTCCATACACAATCTAAAAAAAAAAATAATTAAAATTAAAAAAAAATTTGGAAAAAAAATAATATGATTAAATCTTACTTCCATCATCTATATTCCATATCTTAACAGTTCCCATAGCTGATGTACTTAACATTAATTTTTTCCATGTTATTTGTTGTGGTAAAAAAACTGCTGATGTAACAGATGTTTCATGACCTTTAAATTCCCTTAAAATTTTATTTGTCCTCAAATCCCATAATGTTATTTCACATCCATCACCATTAAAACCATTTGATGTTGACAAACAATAAAAACCATCTGTACTTATATCAACATGTGTTTGTATATGATTTTTTTTTGGCATAACATTAATTAATTCTAAATTTTTAACATCCCATATTTTGATTTCTTTATCCTCGGAACTTTGAGCTATTTTATTTGTTGCACTAGATAAGCTCATATGAGTTACTAAGTTACGAGATCTTTCAACTTGGTATATTATTTTTCCAGTATTTATATCCCATAATTTTAATGTTGTGTCTCTTGAGCCTGATATTATCTTACCATCTAAAAATATTATTTATTATAAAATTAAATTAATAATTATATATAATTACCTTCAAGTATTGCAAGTCCTGTTATAGTTAAATTATGTCCCTTAAAAGTTTGTTCAGTTGTTTGTTTATTAAATTGCCATAATTTTAAAGTAGCATCACGAGATCCAGATAATATATAATGTTTTCCTCCAGTATTTTTATATCCTACTTTTGTAATTTCATTTAAATGTCCTAACCATTTTAATACACATTTACCAGTGTCAATATTATTTAATGATATAACGGAATCAGAACCACCACTTATAACCATTCCTGGTCTTACAGCAGCTAAACAACCAACAGTACCATCATGTACTGATGGTGTAAAAAATGTTTTTTTTTCAAGAAAACTCATAGAATATGATGTAGGAATTCTTTAAAAAAAAATTTTTTTTTTATTTTATTAAAATAAAAAATTACCTGTTAATTTCTTGACTAATTAATACATCATTTGGATCTTGAGTAGAAATAGAAGTATAACTATTTCCATGAAATTGATCGTTAATATCTTTAAATCGTGAAAAAAATTTTCCAATAGAAATAGGCATATTTAAAACTATTTTTATCTTTAAAAAAAAATTGTTATATATATAAATAATTATTTTAAATAAAATTATATATCTATGTATCTTTTTTCTTTTAATGATAAATTATTATTTTATCTAAGATATTAAAAACTAATTAGTCATTATAAAAAAAAAACTTTATAAATATAAAAAAAAAAAAGTTTTATAATTTAAAATGTAATGATATCATATTTAAACTAACAACTATAATATATGATAATATTAATACATACAATTAATAAAATTTAACTTTTTTTTTTTATTAATTTATATGATATTAATCAAAATATAAACAAAATTTATAATTTATTATAATAACATTTTTCAATAAATTTTTTTTCCATAAATTTATTAAATGTTTTTTTTTTTATGAATTAACGGATTTCAATAATAATATTGAGTAAAGGTTAGAATATTATCTATATAAAAACAATAAAAAAAAAATAAATAATTAAGAAGATATAAAGTTGAAAAAAAGTTTGTTCTTTTTTTATTTAAAATTTAAATTAACCTATATTTGTTTGTTTATTAATTTAAAAATATAAAATATATATAAAATATTATTTAGTAATGCTTGTATTTGATAAGAAAAAAAATATATTAAGATTTGGAGAAAAGCTTTTTGTGGCATGCTTATTACTTAACAACAATATATTATACGACAAAAGACCACATATTAATTATTAAAGGTATATTATTATGTTAAATTAAATAAATGTTAGATTTTTAAAAAAAAAAAAAAGTTTTTTAATTCTAATAATTTATAAGAAGTATCTTGATAGAATATAAAATTATTTTGGCTACCAAAAAAAGATAAAAATGGTTTTAAAAATGTCATAACATTTAAAAGGTAATATATGTTTATATATGACATGGAATTAAATTAACTTTAAAAATTCTATATACTTCAAATATAAATATATATACATATTTAAAACAGTTTTATTTTTGTGGTTAAAAATGAAAGATATATTATATTGTTAATAAAATATTTATTTTACGTATTAGTAAAAAGATAATAAAAAGATAAATTAAAAAATCGTTATCATTTTAATGGTTTTTTTTAAATTAGTTTATTATTATTATAGTTAACAAAATTGAGTACATATCATTATAAGTATTTAAATAGAAAAAAGGAAAGTTTATATATTTTTATTTGAAAATATAATTTTAAAAGGTATTTTTTTTTCTCTCAATAGGATTTTTTTACTTATTTCATAGTGAAACTAATGGTGCAGAATATTTTTGTTGTCATATAATTTTTTTCTTACATTATTAATAGTTGTTTATTTAAAATGAATTAAATCTACACAAAAAAAAATAATTTAACATTGTTTTTTTTAATAATAGTATGTTTAAAAGTAAAATAATAAATTATTGAAATATAAATTAGAAATGTAAAAAATGAATAAGTATATTAAACCAATGAAAATAAATATAATATTTTTTCTATTTAAAAAATACTTTTTTAATAATATTAAATTTTTTTTAATATAATCTATAAGAATTATAATTTATGTAATATTTAATAAAATTTACTGTTTTTTGAAATTAATAATATAATAAAATACAATTGCAATATAAATAATAAAAGTTTAAATAAAAATATCTTTTATACTTTTATATTAATATGAAGGAACAAAAAAATTCTTTTTTATTTATAGTAAATTGTATTTTTATGTAAGACTAAAAGATATCCCTTTTCATAAAAAAAAAAAATTTATTATTATGTTATCCACGATTGATATCACTTTGTATATGATGTAATGAATTTTAATATATTCTTAACAAATACTTTTTTTATTTATTAAATATTAAAAAATAAAATTTTTAATTTATGGCTTTAAAAATATTGGAATTAGATATGTAAATTTAACAATACTGATTATAAATTATTATTAAAAAAGTTTTTATAACACATTTTTTAATTATAAACATAAAATAAAGTTATATTTAGATTTTGATAAAAATTTTAAATCAAAAAAAAAGATAAATTTTTGATTAAAAATACATACATATGAAAAATAAAGTATTTACATAGTTTTAATAATATTAAATGAAGTTTGCTAATATAAAAATAACAAGAAAATTTTACACAACTTAACAAAATGAAATTTAAAATTAAACAATAATTGTTTAAAATTTAAAAAGTAATTTTTTTTTCTTATGAAAAATGTTTATATAAAGAAATGAAAAAGGATTGAAAAATAATTAAATTAAAAAATAAAGACACAAAACTATTAAGGTAATTAAATAGTGCTAAAAGAACATCAAGTATGGATATTATGTTATGTGACCTTTGATTTATTAAGAAATAATTTTTTTTTTTAAATTTGCAAAGATTGCCTTTATTTTATAATTATATTTTATATTAAATTATCCATTTTAAAAATTTTTTATTTCTATTAAAAAAAAAAGTGCTTTGTAATTTTGTTTTATTTATGTTAATGTAATATACTTACTTTATTATTATTTTTGTTTTTTATGCTTTATCGAGATACTATGTCATATTATTTCCGGTTAGTTATTTTAAATTTAACTTTGTGTGAAAATATAATTAATATTTAATAAAATACTTTAAAACCTTTTTGTTATAACAACTAAAAAGTTAATAAAGTAATTTTTAATAATCTGAAATTTTAAAATATTGTTAAAAGTTTTTTCCTGTTAAAATATAACAATAGTTAAAATCATACCTGTTTTAAATTTTTCCCATATAAAAAGTAAAAATATAAACTTCCTGTTTATTAGTTATTTTTAAATATCCAAGATTAAAATTTTTATTCAATTTACTTTTTTTCTTGTCCATGTCTAGTTTTCTTCAAATATAAGTCTTTATTATTTTAACTCTTAGCAATATATTTTTAAGTTTCTTAGTCTTTTTTAAACATAAGACTATTTATAATATTACAATTTACAGTCTTTTGCATTTTTCATCAGTGTACCTATAGAGCAATAACAAACTATTTCTTTATATTTATTATTATATTGTAAATTAAACACTTTTAGAACATCTTTTGTCACACTTATTTTTAAACTAACTTGTACATTTAAAGAAATTTACTTTATTATTATATAACAAAAATGTTCTTATTTAATAATAATAGCATTATTTAAATTTTTAATATTTTTTTTTGCTTTAATTTTATTGCTATAAAATATTATCTTTTTTTTTAACTATATTATTTATATAAAAAAAATAATAATATTTAAATAGTTTTAATATTTTATTCAATTCTGTAAATTATTTTTTTCACATTTATGAATCATATTTCTTAAAACGTTATATTATACTAGATTTGGGAGAAAAATACATATATATTATGAATATAACTTTTTCCACTATTTTGTATGAATAATTTTTAGTATTAAAAATGTTGTATTAGAAAAAAAAATGACCATAGATACATGGAAACATTTAAATTCAACTGTCTAGTTTAACATTTAGACGATGCTTCATATGTTAACAAATAATTTTTTATTCATCACATAAAAAAAATTTATTTCTATTAAAGAATACAAATATACATTTTATAAGTATAAAACAATACTTTTTTTTTCATTTCTATAGCATTTCTAATTCAGTTAAAATATTTTTTTTTAAATCACTTTTATTTTATTAACATATGTGATGGTTATTTTAATAAGTAACATTCAATGTTTTATTTTAATAATCATTTTAGCTTCAATAATAAACTTTTAAATGTATTTAATTTATATAAATTTAAAGAAGATAAATATATATATTATACTTATAACTTTTATTTTCAGATAATTATTTTTAATGTTTTAATATTTAATTTAAATTATATATATTGGCAATCTTAAATTTCTATCATTTTATAAATATTATGACATTAAAAATATTAGCTTTTAAAATTATAAGCATTATTATATTATTTTCATGGACAATAAAATCTTTTGAATTTAATACGACAAAATTTTTTTGGAATGTACCTTCAGAAAAATGTTTTTTAAATAATATAACTATACCATTAGAAAAATATGGTATAATTTCAAATGAAAATCAAACATTTCATGGAAATAGAATTGTTCTTATTTATGAAAAAGATGCAGGATTATATCCATATATTAAAAAGATAAATAATACTATTGAATATATAAATGGTGGAATACCACAGGTTAGTTGAAAAAAATTGATATTTTTTTAAAAATTATTATTTATACATTATTTAATATATATTATTATGTAAATTTATTTTAAAATATTATAGAATAAAGATTATATAAGACGTTTAGATAATATATTAAATAAATATATAAAATAAATTAATAGTATATATTTGTTAAAGATTTATTATTTTGATTTTATTATTTTTATAAAAATTTTAGAAAACAAATATATCAGCACATTTAGAAAAATTAAGAAATGATATTGAAAGAATTATACCTAATCATAAATATGATGGATTAGCAATTATAGATCTTGAAGCATGGAGACCAACTTATGATTCTAATTGGAGTTCAAAACGTATTTATAGAGAAGAATCAATTAATTATGTATTATCTAGATTGCCAAATATTTCACGAAATAATGCAATAGAAATTGCAAGAGATGAATTTGATACTAGTGCTTTAAACTTTTTATTAAAAACATTAAAAGAATGTCAATATAAAAGACCATATGCTAAATGGGGATTCTATGGATTTCCAATTTGTGATGAAAATGGATTAGAAAGAAATGCATCATTTTGTTATCCTAATCACGATGAAAAATTAATTGCTTTTTTAAAGTATACTGACGCACTTTACCCAACAGCATATCTTTATCCTGGGCGTAGTTATACAGCCAAAAGTATGTTTGTTGATGATGTTTTAAAAGAAACATTACGATTAAATGATTTAATTGAAAAAGAAGGATATTCAAGAAAAAAAATATATGTTTATCATAAATTTGAGCTAAATCCATATAATGATGATGTAACAAAAATTTCATTTTATGATCCTGTAAGTTTTTTTTTTTTTAACTTATTTTATTCATTTATTTTTTTAAAGTACCATTTATGTATAACATATAAAAAATCTGTTGAATATGGAGTTGATGGTTTAGTATTATGGTCAACATCAAAAAATATTTATCAACGATGTAGACATATTCAAAAGTATGTTGAAACACAACTTGGACTTTATATACTATCATTAGGAAAATTTTTTGATAGGTTGGTTATCTAATAATATTTAAAATAATATTTTATAGATGTTCTAATTTATTAACATTAAATAATGGAAAATGTATATTAAATAGAAAAGTAAGACATGCATTAGTTTGTAATCGCTTTTTGAAGATTGAAAATTATAAACCATCGTGTAGAACAGGTTTTTATGGTTTACAATGTGAAGAGTCAAAATATAATCCAACCACATCTTATCCAATGCCTTTTAAATTATTATAAAAATTATAACAAAAGTATATATTATTATATCATACAAATCAAAGTCTTCTAATGTAAATTTTTATGGAAATAAAAAAATTACTCTTCAAAATATCGGGTTCAAAAGGAAAATATTTTTTTAATTATTTGTTATAAAGATGATTGATGTATTTAATAGTTTAAAATAAATAAATATATGTAAATATAATTAAATCGTTGAAAACAAATATGTTTCTAATAATTTATATTGTACTTTCGTTTATTACATAGTTTTTTTTATATAAAATGTCATTAATATTTTAAATTTGTTAATTATTTTAATTGAATCTTTTTTTTTATTATTGTTAAACTCTTTTATCATTAAATTTATATGTATTTTAATTTTATGAGAAAAAAAAACATTTATATCGTTTACTAATAATATAATAATTAAAAAAGTTTTTTTTTTTAATATTTAATATATAAAATATATGTTCCAATTAGTTATAATATGATTCATTATTTAAAAAGTATTAAAATTAAAAAAAAAATTTATAACTTTAAATGTCTATAAAAAAAATACAATTTATTTTTTTTTATGTATATAAATAAAATTTGAACAAACAAATTTAAGCCATGATTCATTATTTGTAATACAATAGAAAAAAAAATATATTTAAAAATGTTCAATGATAAAAAATAATATTCATATATGCTAATGCAAAACACAACAATCAGTTGATGATTTCTAAAAATGATATATAGATTTAAATTTAATGCAAGATACTAATACTACTTATTATTACGAATAAGACATGAAATGACAATATTATAATAATAATAATAATAGTAAAGAAATTGTTTGCATTGTGACATCAAAACTAATTAATATTTTCAAGTTGTAAAACATTTCAAAAACTAATAATACATCACATATAAATATTATATATTTTTAAATTATTCACATATGTTTAAAGTATAAATAAATTTTTGTTAACTTTTTTCTAATAAAAATAATAAACATTCTCAATAATTTTTAAAATATTAGCTTTTTGCAACATTAAGCTTTATATTATATAAAATAATTTAATAGAAAAGCATCAATAATTGTTTTAATTTTATTAATTCAACATTTGAAAAAAGAAAAATAAAAATATTAAATTTAAAAATTAATTTTATTCAAAATATAAAAAAGAATATCTAATTAAAATCTTTGTTAATTTTTAAAAAAAATATGATTCTTATTAGCAAATTATTTTTTTTTTAATTATTTGTTATAACTTATTTTAAAAATATAGTTGCTTTTTAATCCACAAAAGTATAAGAAATTAAAAAAAAAACTTTATATTTTAGGAATAGAGTTACTAAAAAAATTCTTTATGCACCATTAGGTTAATATTAGATTTTTAGAAAAATATTAATTTATATAATGTATATTTAATTTTATAATGTAATTATTATCTCAATTGCAAAATATTTTCTTTTTTTATTAACTTGCTAATTTACTTTATGGATTTAGATCTATTTTTATATATTGTTATTTAAAAATGTTATTTTTTATTGCATTTTATATTTGAAAAAACGTAAAAAATATAAGTAATATTAAATTTTTTGATAAGCTATTTATAGAACTTTTTTTTATAATTTTTTTTACCTGATGTTATGAATAAACAATACTTTTAAAAACTTTGTAAGCAACTTTGTGTATTGAATAAAAATAAATAGTAAGTTCATTTCAAAAAACTTTCTCATTTAATTTAGTTTTTAATCAAAAAAAAATTATTAATTTAAATCTGGCTTGAAAATCAGTTTACAAATTTAAAAATCTTTTTAAATGAAAATATAAATTGAATCAAAAAATTTTTTGAACAGTAAAATTTGATCTATTATATATGAGCATTTGATATGTTAAAATATTACATAATTAAAAGTATCTTTTTCACAAGTTCACTAGTTATATATGAAAATCCAATAAATTTTACAAAAAAAAAATTTAAAAAAATAAAATAAAAACCCAAATCATAGTTTGGTTATGAAAACAATTTGTTATTAGCACAACTAAATGATATTTTAGCAAACTAAATAAAAAGTTTTTTTCCATAAGATTTTAACTTTATATACAATAATGCACTTTTTTCAAATGATATATCATAAATATTTTTGGTAATTTTAGTTTTAAAAATATATTAAAAAAATATATCATATATAAAGTTACATATTTAACTTTATATTTAGCAGAGTATAATGTTAACCCAAATTTTAAAATATAAAATTCCGTATATCAGCAAAAAAAAAGTACTATTTTTATTTTTATAGCATAATGTAATTTTTTTTATATCAAAATAGTAAAGGTTATCTAAAAAACTTTAGATAAAGTTAAATTACTATTATTATTAAAAAAAATAAAATATATTTATGTTCAAATTCTGATTATAAAAAAATATTAAATGTTTTAAAAATAAAATTATTAAATAACATTTATAATTATATTAATATTTTTAAATATTACAACTATATGACAACAAAATATATAATTGTTTTGAAAGATAATTCAAGAATAAATGGTTAAAAATAACACTATAAAAAGTTTAAAGTTATAAATAGAATTATCACATTAAAATAAATTTTAATATCAATGATTTGACTATTTAAAATTTTGTACATTTTAGGGGTAAAATTTAAATTTGTTTTACCTACTAAATTAAGAGATATATTTTATACCTACATACAAAATAAAGGCAATATCTTGAGTAACTAATTTAAAGTCATTAAAATATTCATTTAATATATACATTACATCCGTATTTTTTTGTGCTTTAAAAGAATATTGTTAAATTTTTATGTTTTAAAAAAATTGATTAAAAATAATAGCCATAGCATAAAACAATAAAATTATTACTTATATAATATAAACATTTGCTGAAATAATTAAATCATGCATCGTAACTGATAATTGTTAATTACATTTACAGCAATATTTTTAATATCCTTAATTAGTGATACTTTGAACAATAAAGATTAATGATATTTAAAATATACATTTTTTTAAGCAATAAAAATGTCAAATTGAAGAATGAAGGAAAAGTTATTGATAACGTCTTCAGATTTAATTAAGAAATTATGAGATTATTTTAAAAAAATACTTTTAAAATTGTTGCTTTTACTCCTGCTTAAATTTAGGAATTTAATAAAAAAAAAGCTAAGATTTTTAAAATTAAAACATCATTTATTGTTTTGATTCTTAACAATTAATAACAATAATTTTTTTTTTCTGAAAAGGTAAAAACAAATAGTAAATTGTTAACTTTTATTATATAATCACAATTAAAAAAATATTTTCCAAATCAAAATTATATATGATATATTCAAATATTAATTTTATCAAACGTTCTAACAAAAATAACTTTTCGATACTACTAGTTTATTTAATTACAAACATATGAAAAAAATAAATTTTTTTGGAAACAAAAATTATGCATGGAACATTAACATTTCATTAAATATTTTGAAATTTAATATTTACAGGTAAATTGAGATTTTATAATTTATATAATAGAAAAATTTTAGAAAAAAACTTGAAGTATATGTTGATCTTTTTTATAATATTTCAACAGGTGTTAAGAAAGTAAACTTTAATATGAAACAATTATTGCTATAAACGAAAAAAAATCAGTACTTCCTGTCATTTAAAAATTGAAAATTTTTTAGCACACTAAATTTGCTCTATAAGCATATCTGAAAAAATTTAAATCTAAAATCCTTTTCAATAATTTATAGAAAGATTAAATTTTAAATGAAAAATATAATATTTATAATATTATCATTATAAATTTAAAAATTTTTATTGCTTTATATTGTAATTTACAATTTACAAAATATTATTTTTTTCCTTTAAATATTTCTTATAAATTATAATAAATTATTTCTTGATCTTTTTTTTTGAATGAAGTGTTAAAGTATATAATTAAATAATATTTTATAATTTCATGCATTATAAAATATGTTAACTAAAATTTTCTATGGTAAAATTCGTTAAAAATTAATATTTTCAGATATTTAAAAAAAACATTCAAAATATTTTTTTTAAAATACTATTACCAATTTTAGTATAAAAATTATGATTACTAGAAAATATTTGGTAATTTATTATAAAATATCACTTTTTATTATCTTGACATTAGTTAACTATCTGATTTCAATAGAAATTATTTGGAACGGTCCAACTGAACAATGTCAAAGAAATAGTACAAATAAAATTAATTATGGTAGTTATGGAATTTCAACAAATAATGATTGTCAATTTAGAGGGGAAAAAATAGTAGTTTTATATGAAAGAGATATTGGAAGATATCCATATATAAAAATGGATAATGAAAGCCAATATGAAGAGCATAACAACGGTTTACCACAAGTAAGTTCAATATGGCATAATCCTTTCTGTATTTTTATATTTTTAAATACTTCTTATATAAGAAAGACTTATGTTTAAAAATATCTAATCTTTGTCAAGAAAATTTTAAAATAATTTAACAAAAAAAAAATTATATATTAATATTCAATATATTATTATAGAAAGTTAATATGAGCGAACATCTAAAACAATTGGAAAAAAAGATTGAAGAAATAATTCCTGACAAAAATTTCAGTGGTTTGGGTGTTATTGACATTGAAGAATGGAGACCAACATATGATTCAAATTGGAGTTCCAAACGTGTTTATAGAAATGAATCAATAAAAATAGTCTTAGCTAGAAATTCTACTTTAAATTCTACTGAAGCTGAAAAATTGGCAATAAAAGAATTTAATAAAGCTGCAGCAGACTTTTTTATAGAAACTATTAAAAAATGTAAAGAATTACGTCCTAATGCAAAATGGGGATTTTATGGTTTTCCAACATGCAACGAAAACGCTGAAAATAGAGGATGGAATTTTTGTTTTCCCAATATATCAAATCAAATAATTCCAATTTTGAATCATACTGATGTTTTATACCCCAGTCCATATATTGTTCCTGGTCAAAATTATTCAATAAAAGATAAATTTGTTAATGCTGTTTTAGATGAAACACAGCGAATCGTTGAAGAAATTATAAAAATTGGAGGTAATAAAAAAAAAATTTATATGTATAATAAAATTGAAGTTGATCAACAAAATGTAAATTATGAAAATATTGAATTTTATGATCCTGTAAGTTTATTTTTTTTTTATAATTATTATTTATAGTACTATTTATGTATTGTATACAATAGAGCTATAGATTATAATATAGATGGTGTAATTGTTTGGACAACATCGCAAAATATGTCTAAACGATGTCAATACATTAAAAAATATGTTGACAATGTTTTTGGACCTTATATTCAATCAATGAATTTATTTCATCCGTTGTATGTTTTTTTTTTCTATAAAATAATAATTTTTTTAGTTTTATTAATACACCATTTTTGAATTTTATAAATAAATTTTTATTAAGAAAAGATAGTTTAAAGATAGACTGTAGCAAATTATTAACAAATGATAATATTCAAGACTGGTGTAAAACTAATTTTTACGGTCCTAATTGTATGGCATCCAAACTTAATTCAAGTGGACTTGATCATCAAAAATATTAGAATGACAAAAAATTAAAAGATATAAAGTAATTATCAAATTAGATTGAAGTAAAAAAAGTTTAAATTTTGATTGATTAATTTAAAAAAACTTAAATTTTTTTTATTTATTTTTTTTCACTGATTTTGTATAAATAGAATTAATATAGCTTAAATTTTGAAATAAAATTTGAGGATAATTTTATTCATTTGTTAAATTAAATTTTGAAACTACATGGTAAAAATTCCATGAGATATTTTTTGAAGAATTAATTAAATACAAACAATATTTATCTAATTAAGAAGTTACTTATAATTAAAGAACATTAAATATAACTTTATCCAAAATAAATCCAAAGATAAAACAACCGAGTATAAAATTAAAAAAATTTTTATTTTTTTCCTGGAACAATAAAATGAGTAAATTACAAAAAGTATAATAATTTGTAAAAAAAATGCATTGTCTAATGGATAATGCTATAAAAATTAATTTTGAAGTGAGATATGATAATTGAAAATTAGCTCAAAGATGTGAAAGTAATTCAAAACTTTATAATATTCTACAACTTTATCTAGTAAACATTAATCATAAAAAAATCATTTGAGGGTAATTTTGTTTTCTGTATTTTGAGTGATATTTTATACATGTAACATTTTTTGTTTTTAAGATTTTTTAGAATATATGTAAAAATAATTTAAAAATTTTATCATTTTTGTCTTTTCTCTAATTTGATTAATCATATACTTTTTAAATGTAATTTTTCAAAATGATAAAAAAAAGTATATTTTTTAGTTTTTGATTCTCTTTTTAATGAAATAAGTAACATCAAAATTAGATTTATTGTTCTTCAGATATAAGTAAGATGTGCAGGCTTATCATCTTACAAAGATTACCATTTTAACAAGTTTTTTGGAAGGGTGAAAATAAGATTTTTTTTTATTATAATCATTATATAAGTTTTTTATTATTATATAACCCGAAAACCAAAAACTTGTAAGTCTTAATATTATCTTTTAATAATTTTAATAATTTTTATATTAGTTCACTTTAGGTGGTCACAAGTGTTATAGTTTAATAAAGTTAAAATAAAATAGAAAGTTTGTTATATCTTGAGATTGTTGTACGCTTCTAGGATAGGGACGCCAAATATAAGAAATTTAAATATTCTTAGAAATTTATATTTAAATATTTTTACTTATAAACTAAAAAACATCTACTGGTCTTTTATATTACTTTTTGTAGTTAAACATATATAAATGTATAAAATATTGATAACTTTCTGTAGGAATAATATAAATTTAAAAAAAAAAATCATATTATTAAAGTTTTTGTTATGCAAAAAAAATATTATATAGTATGTAGTATAATGATGAACAAATAATAAGATATTTAAAATTTGATAAGCACTTTTGATAAAAAATGTTTGATGTGAAAATGAAGTCATTAATTAAAAAAGTTTATAATGAAAAATTTTTTTTATATATTCGTTTATAAACTTTCATATTAACTATTTTATATCTCTTTTTTTAAATAAAAATTCAATAAGTTTTTTTAGATTTTATTTTCTTGTTTATTAAAATACTAAGATTATTTTGAAAGTCAAAAGAATCTTTTTGTGTAAAAAAAAATTAAAAAATTAAAAAATAAATAAATTTATTTTTAAAGAGAAAAAATCTTTTTAATATAGATACTCCTTATGTATTACTTTTATTAATTATAAAATATTTTTTTTATTAAATTATTGTTATTTATAATATTATTTATTAATTTATAATACTCTCACCAGCACTTAATTGAGCAAAGTATTTACTCTTTTTAAAAAATATATTTTATTTTTTTAATTGAAAAAAAGTTTGTTAATTATAATGCATATTTATAACTAACAGAAGGAAAAATAATTTCAACTAGTACACGGTTAATACGCATGAGTTGTAAATATATTAAAAAGAAAATCATATGAATATTAGATAAATGTGATTTTTAAAAAAGTTATTAGAAATATAATTTTTTCAAAAAGAATCAATTTTTGAAATATGGAGTTATATGAAAATTCAAAAAATAAATAATTTTTTTACAGTAATAATTTCAACAGGTAGATAACACCAGAATGTAAAAAAGATTTTATAGCACAAAAAAGTAAAAACTCAAAAGTAAATAATTTTATATAAAGTCAAGTCTGTCGTAAAAAATACATACGATGAAGGTTTATAAAGTATATTTTTTTTTAATTGATAGTAATATTATTGTTTTGTTATATTAGCAAAAAATTTATAACTATTTCCAAAGGTATAAAAGATTCTTACAAAAAAAAAATAAAGCACTATAATTTTTTAAACCAAAACCCATTTTTTCGTTATTTCTTGAATATTATTAATGTAAAAAATATACAATATTTTAATAATTAAAATTGTGCTTTACAAACGTACACAATACGTACAATTTTTTTTTGATTGTAAAGTCATATTTTAAAAAAAAAATTATATACTAATATAAATTTAAAAAAACGACTTTTTTTAAGAATTTAAAAATACCACTATATTAATTTGATAGCCTTTAAAAATAAAAAAACTTTGAATATAATCAAGACTATACCAAATAAAAAATTCGAAAAGTTATGACGCTTCAAAGTTGAAGGCGAAAGTGGGGAATATTTTTTTCTAAAACATGACTTTTACGATAAAATTAAAAATATTAAATTTAAAACAACTATTCTAGATCAAATTTTTACGAGAAATCGTTTAAAGTTAGTCCCATTTTTCTTAGACTTCTAGAACTCAAGATATGACAAAAAAAAGTTTTTTAATAGAAGTCATTTTTTTATCATGAAAAATTTATTATAGATTTTTCTGCTGTATGAGAAATTTAATAATCAAGCATTTTAAATAAGAAATTATAAAACAATTTTATATCGTTTCAACTTCATTTTAAATAAAATTAGAAGTACATTATATTATAGTATAAAAATAATACATACTTTGTCAATTTTAAAATTATAATATAATAAAATATTATGAAAAAAGAATATTTTTTTAAATTACAATATGATATTGTTATTTAACATTTCTGGAACAAAATTTTTTTTTTTAAGATATAATGTTGAACGAATAGTGGCACTAGGAGTCAGAATGAATTAAGCACATAGAAAAAAGGAAGAGAGAAAAGCAAGGACTGACTTTAGAATGTTTTTACATGAATACCATATATGTCTAAATAAATTCTTTTTTTACGATTTTTTATTATCGTTATTTGCATCCTAATTATTACATAATAAATGTTCTTTTTTAATTGCCACTCTATAAAATAAGATTTTTTTAAATTGACAGAATGTTAGCGAACAAAAATTGCTACAACCATACGAATGCTGAATCATGAGTAGTCACAAGAATGAAATTAACATTACTTAAAAAAACAATTTCAAAATTGATAAGAAAAAGGTTACTTTGTTTAGTACAATTAAATTTAAAATTTGGTATATTAAAAAAATTTAACACAACTAACAATTTTTATTTATTAAAAATCATGCTTTTCTTAAAGTTTAAAAAAACAAATTGTATTTTTTCATAATATTTGTTAAACATTTTATCAAAAATTAATTTGAAAAAGTTATTAAACAAATTTGCACCGTAAAATATTATTAAAAATGTTTAAAATAGTCTTTTATTAATAAAAAAAATATAATTTTAAATTTGATCACAAAAATTTTTTAAATTTGTTATTTAATTTACCAATCATCTTCAAATACGTTCAATATAATCTTTTTCAAATTTATCACTAAAAAACTACTGGATCATCATTTTAAATTACTTTTAAATATTTATCAAATGTGATTTTAAATTAAATATAACAAAAAAAAAATGTATTTAAATCATCTCATATCACTTTTCCATATTTTTTGTTTTTTTATATATTATTCATTTTTTAACATTGTTAAAAATGTATATTTTATTACTTTCTTTATTAAAAGTAATAATATAAAACTATTCTTTTTAAAGTTATTTAATTTAAATAGTATTTTTAGATAATGTAATCTTATATATTTTAATGCTTATATTAAAATAATTTTAAAATTATATATTTTTTAGAAATGATAAAACTGTTTTTGTATTAAAAAGTAACTTTAAAAGTCTACATATTTTTTTGAATAATTTTAAAGATAATTAAAAACAATATATATGAATATTTATGTTTCTAATAAAACTTTTGTACTTCACCTACGCGTTGTAAACAAAATTATATTTTAATTAATGATTAAAGTTTCATAGAATAAATTTTAAAACTTTACATACTTAGCAAAAAGTTGGTTTGTCAATTATAATAATATACTTTTTTTTCTTATACAAATAAATTTAAAAAAATATTATTTTATGTTTTTTTAGTTATTACAATTTGCAACATTATCAAGGAAAATAATATACATTCGAAATTTAGACAAAAATTGATAGTTACTGATAGCTATGAAATATTTAAAAAATTATAAACCATCTTTTAGCATAAAATTTTTATTTTTTAAATATTTTTTATATAAAACAAATTTTATCGTTTTTTTTAAAATATTTAGACTTGTTAATATAAAGTTGCAATGATATATATGTTTTTGACCAAAAACAAGAAAACATTTGTAGTATTAATAATGTCATTAGTAAGTTTCGTACTTCCAATAGAATTTATTTGGAATAGTCCTTGCACAAATTGTCAAAAAAATCCAGATACAAGAATTAATTTTACAAAGTATCACATTGATATAAATAATGATTATATATTTAAAGGCAATAAAATAGTTCTTTTATATGAATCAGAGATTGGACTTTATCCTTATATACATGTTGATAGTAGTAATTCTTCAAATTATACATTTATAAATGGTGGTCTACCACAAGTATGTTTTATTTATTAAAAATTATCTATTCTTATATTATAAATGTTCAATGTTAGAAGATTGTTACTAAAAAATAACTTTTAATTTTTGTAAAATATAAAATTTAAATTAGATAATATGTAGAAAAATTTTTTTAGATTTTAAAATTAAACAATACAAATTTTTTTGTTCAAGTTTATTGACATAAAGATTAGTGAAAATTTTTTAAAACTAATCATAAATTATAAAAATAATACTTCATATATCTATGAATTGTCTAATTATTATAGAAAGTTAATATGAGTGAACATCTAAAAAAATTGGAAGAAAATATCAAAAAAATAATTCCTGACAAACATTTCAGTGGTTTGGGTGTTATTGATATTGAAGAATGGAGACCAACATATGATTCAAATTGGAGTTCAAAACGTGTTTATAGAAATGAATCAATAAAAATAGTTTTAGCTAGAAATTCTACTTTAAATTCTACTGAAGCTGAACAATTGGCTATGGAAGAATTTAATAAAGCTGCAGCAAACTTTTTTATAGAAACTGTTAAAAAATGTAAAGAACTACGACCTAGTGCAAAATGGGGATTTTATGGTTTTCCAACATGTAACGAAAACGCCGAAAAAAGAAAATGGAATTTTTGTTTTCCCAATATATCAGATCAAATAATTCCAATTTTGAATCATACAGATGTTTTATACCCCAGCTCATATATTGTTCCTGGTCAAAATTATTCAATAAAAGATAAGTTTGTTGATGGTGTTTTGAATGAAACACAACGAATCGTTGAAGAAATTAAAAAAAAAGGAGGTAATAAAAAAGATATTTATATGTATAATAAATTTGAAGTTGATCAATATAATAAAAAATATGAAAATATTGAATTTTATGATCCTGTAGGTTTATTTTTTTTTAAATTATTAATTATAGTACTATTTATGTATTGTATACAATAGAAGTATATATTATAAACTAGAGGGAGTAATTATTTGGTCAACTTCAAATAATATGACTCACCGATGTCCTTATATTAAAAAATATATTGACACTGTTTTTGGACCATATCTTAAGGAATTAAATGAGTCTACATTAATGTATGTTATGCTTAATTTTTTTTACAAAAATTGTTATTTAGAGAAACATTACAAGAATTTGTCCCTTCTATAGAAACTAATGATTTAATTTGTCAATTACCAAAACTTAATTGTAGTTATTTGTTAACGTATAAAAATTTAGTTAAATGGTGTAATACTACATTTTATGGTCCTGATTGTTTAGAGTCAAAATTAAATTCAAGTGGAATAGAACCGCCAACAACAACTACACCTTCTCCTAAAACACTGCAAACGTTAACTTCCTCGACTTGATACATGATTTACACCAAATAAAGTTATTTTTAATAAAAAAAAATAATTTTTTTAAATATTACAAATTACGGTATTATTTTTACTTCAAACAAAACAATGTAAAAATAATTGAAAAAATGATAATTATTATTTAAATACATTTTTATTCATTCGCTTATATTTTATGATAACACTTGATAAATTATTAAAATTATGTTTCTATGTAAATAAAAAGTGCTCAACATTAAAAGTTTTCTAAACAATCTGATTATTTTTTTTTCTAAAATACATACTTTTTATGTTTTAATTTCACTAATTTGATAAATAAATTAATGATTATTTCAATAACTAAACAAAATTATATAATTAAAAAATTATTATGCAAATATTACTATTGTCATTTTGTTTATTTTTCTGCTTGTTACAATTATTGTTGGAAAAAAATCATTAGATTAGTGTAACAAATCATTTATCTTTTTGTGAAAGCATATTCAGAATATATCTATTTTTGGATTGTCGTAAAAGTAATTCCGCCTTTTATGGTGTCTTTATGTCTGATAAAGTATTATATTTTTTGATATTAGTTATGGTATAATTTTTTATAGTTGTTAATGAATTCATTCTACTAATGAAATACTTTTTACTTCTACTAATATTTGTTATCATTTTGCCTAATTTTAGAGTATTTGAAGATGATTCTAAAAAAACTATGTAGTTATTTATAGTTACTAAAAAAATTTTAATAAATATTTTATTTACTAAAAAGTTATTTTTAGATTTTATATTAATGCTGTACCAAACAATTGCTTTTTTTTGTCTTTTAAGTAGTTTTAATGTATTTGTTGGATGATATTTAACTGTTTCAATGCATTTTTCATTAGTTTTTTATGTTTATTCTTAAAATGTAACATTATATAAAAAGTATATTTTAAATTAGTTAAATAGCTTTAACAGAACGAAGTTTTTGTAACTAGGTCAATATTTTATCAATATGCAAATAATGAATTATGTTGGAATTGAAAATTCCTTTTTTCTTAACATAATGCATATAGATAATTCAAAGTTATTTACTAATCAACAATTTATTTTGTCAAATAAGTAGAAAACAAAATTTTATCTTAAAATTGTAGTTTTAAAACTTAATTTTATACAAATATTTAGTTATATTTGTTAATTAAAATTTTTAATAGTGTTAAATTATTATTTAAAATCATCAACAATACTTTTTGCTAATATTCAATTAGGACTTTTTTTGACTAAAAATAAATTTATTCATTTCCGTTATAAGTTATAACCTTTATTAAATATTTCCTAAAACAAGTTAATATTTAAAAAATATTTTTAATATTGTACTAATTAATAAAACAAAAATTTTGACTTTTTTTAACTTTTTATTAAAACGTACACATTGAATCATTAAACTTATAAGTAGTATTGAATTTATTTGAACAAAAATGTTTAAATTTATATTTAATAAAATATATAATAGATAAAATTACAATTGACAAAAAAAAAATTTTTTTTTGTTGTCTTTATGTATAAAAATATTAACTTGATATGACATTGTTTGCCTATTTTATTTTGGTATAACTTAAATCCATAAAAAATTGTTCATCATAAAATGTAAATTATAAAAATTTCATTTTTTTCTTTTTTGAATCTTTTAAGCTTATCTTATATTGTAACATATTACATATTTTTTGATAAAGTAAATTGATACATATAATCTTATGATAAGAAAGATTTTAACTAAACAAGATATCAAGATAATTTTAATTTAAAAAATTAAAAGATATAAATATTTAAATCTTTTTTTTTTTTTTATTTTTAAATAAACATTTGTTAATTAATATCTTTTTTTCTAGTATTAAACAAATCAAAGATTTATTAGAAAAAATGTCACAACTATTTATATTTATGTATCATTAAAATAGAGAATCAAAAATCTTGTTATTAATAAAAATTTTTTATTTCCTGATTAATTAACAATTTTTTTTGTTATCATTTAATTTTTAAAAGTATGTTTTACTTGCAAAACAATTAAAAGATGAAAATCATATTTTATAAATAGTTAATACTTTAATAATTTATTTTGGATTATGACAATGCTTTATTCAATTTTACTTTGTTGATGTAAATTTAAAAATACTTTTTAATAAAAAACAATTTAATTATTTTAACTTTATTTTTGTAATATCATTATAAAAATGGAGGAATTTTTTAATAAGATATTTTATCATTAGTTATTAGTAATAATCAAATACCAAAATAAGACAAAAATTCATATTTTCTTTGTTGCAATTATTAAGTCAATGTTAAAGAAAAATTTAATATTTAATGATGGTTCATACTTTCTTGAAATATACGATTAAGATAAACAAGAAGCAATAATGACAGTAAAATATTTTCTTCATAAAAAAAAATGAAACAATCACATTCATTTTGATATTTGCATTTTATCATAACCGTGTTTATGACATCTACATTATATTCAACTTATAAAAACAAAAAAATCAAAATAAATTTAGTTAAATTTTTATCATTCTTCACATTTTTTTTTCTATATCATTACTATCAATACATTATTCTATTTTAACCTAAATTAATGTAATTATTTTAACTTTTGTATATTTATTTTATTATGAAATTTATTTATAACTTAAATAAAATTACGCCTTAAATATTGTTTTTTTATTTATATGTATCTTTTTGATAAGTATTTAAAATTTTAAATACTCACTTTTTAATTTACAAAAATTCTATTTAAATTTATTCATTTTTATAAGAGTATTAAAAACTTATATTTTTAAAAAAAATTTAATATAAAAAGTTACATCCCAGTTCATCGTAGATGAGCTTGGATGGACTTGGATAACATTTTATTTATACATGAATAGAAGGTTTATTCGACCTCATTAACAGTATACTGGAATATAGTAAAATAAATCAACTTTTATAAGAATTATTGACTACTCAACTTGTAACAAAAAAAAAATTGATAGTTGTTATAAGTTTAATAATTTATTTCTATTTATAAAATCATTTATTTTTGTCCTACTATTTGATGTTATTTTTTTAAAAAGATTATATAAATTCAATAAGATTTATTTTATCAGTGATATAAGTGAATATAATAATAAAATTGTAATATGATAATATTATCTTTTTGTAATAAATAAATATTTATTCTATATTAAACTAAGTAATTTTTGTTACCCTACTTTAGATAAAAATAATTTTAATGGTAATAATGTTAACATTTGTATATTTTTACCTTTAAACTTATTGTAAAACATCCAAATTGTTATTTTGAAATTTTATTATTATAATACTACTTTTAAACAAAAAAAAAAGTTTTTTTCAAAAAATTTACATAAACATAATTTGGCATATCAAAAATGATTATTTAAAAATAATAATATTTAATCACAAACATATATAAATAATGTAAATAATGTTTAAAAATTGTCATACCAAATCAAATAAATTTGTAGGAAATGAATAAGGAATTTTAAATGAGAAAAATGATTAGTAATAAAATTTAATAATGCATAAAAAAAAGTAGTTGTTTATTGAACTGTAAAATCAAATAAATTTTGTTAAAATTTCTATTTTCAAATACAAATGACTTTTTTGAATATTAAATGTTATCATTTTTGTTGTTATATCATTATGATTGTTTTTTGAAATTTTTAATTTTAATCACAATAAATATTAATAAAAATATGATTACCATTTTTACGATTTTGAAAGAATTGTTACTAATTAAAATTATTAATTAGGAAAAAAAAATCTAAGTATTTAAGAGTATTTAATTTTGTTTGTTGAAATAAATTTAAAATAAAAGTAAAATATATATAATTGAATGAAGATTTCAATAAGTTATATCAAAAAAATATAACAAAATAATATTTATAAATATATGTAAAGATGGTATTTAAATAACATTTTAAAACTTTAAAATCTTTATTAAAATTAATAGTTATTCTTCTTAACATGTTTAAAAGAATGTTTTTGGTTGATTGAACAATTATCATGAATAAAATATAGACAAACACAACTGAATAAATATAAAATAAATACTTAATTAGGTGATTTTAATATAAGATAAAACACAATGTTGTAAAGATAAAATTACATGTAAATAAAATTAATTAAATTCTTCACATCCATTTTAAAATCAATCATAATTTAAAATTAAAAAACTAGAAATAACTTATAGTTAAAAAAAATGAAAACTAGTTATTAAAATAATTATATACAAAAAAAAATATTGCAAAATTAATATTTCTTAATTCTTAAGCAAAGATAAAGTTTTTTTTTTATAAAGTTATATGCATTTTGAAATGAAAGAATATATATTATTATTATTATAGAATAATAGACGATAAATTGCATTAAATGTTACTTTAAAAAATTTTCATTAATTCTAATTATTAAATTTTTCAATAGCTATCATTTTTAAAAATAAAAAGTTTTATTGAAAGATATAAATATAAACAAAATTTAAAATTATTTATTTAATTATTCTTTAAACATTATATATATACTTTTAAAAAATTTATTAATATTTATTGTTACTTTGTTAGACAACATCATTCATTTGATTTAACTTTTCATTGCTTAGCAATAAAATTATATTTAATACAGAGAATTAATAGAAGAAAGACATTCATCTTCTATTAATACTTTTTTTTTTCTCCTATTAAAAATATACATATAAAAAAATATATCTCATACAATTACTTTACAAGTAATAAATTATACAACAACAATAAAAAAAAAATAGAATTTCAATTGAAAACAAGATGAAATTAAGTTTCCTTCTCATTTTAAATATTTATATATATTAGATATTGACAGAATTTTTTAACAACATTATTTTTAAAATATTTGTTTTTTTAGCTTTTGATACTATTTTTTGATTTTTTTTTTTTATCATAATAACAAAAAAAAATTTTATATAAAATGTTATGGAAAGAAACATTGTCAAAATATTTATCGCTTTAAGATTATTCATTTTGTTTCTAATATATATATTTTTTTTGTTGATTTTAAAAAATATTTTATAATCATGTTTAATGATATCATCCATCTTATACATATAAATTTTTTTTTTTTCTAAATATTTTCTACATATCTTATATTCAATAATCAATTTTTATTTAAGAAAATTTCATATAAATATTTATAACCATAAGAGAAAGAAAAAATAATCCTATATAATACATAAAAAAAATAAAAAAAAAAATTATGAACGATTATATTTTGATAATTATAATTTATCATATATACTAAATAATTTGTTTACATATATAGAAAATTATATTTTAAATACGCAATGACGTCAACTATCATCTAGTACTTTAAGATCATTGATATAAAAGTATGTAAAAATTAGAAAGGTAATTTTCTTACGTTAAAGTTATTCAAATTTATAAGTAATAATCTTATGTAAATAACAATTTAACGCTAGAAATTTAACTTTATTTAAAATATTTCTAAAAATTTTAATTTTTAAATAGTTTTAATTGATTTTCTTTTCTTTTCTTTTTGAAAAAAATAAATATGATGTAAATTAATTTACATTAACTATATTTATATAATTCATTTTAATCACTAAAATAAAATAATGTAGAGAATTAAATATTTTTTTTTTTAATTTACATTATTTA
This sequence comes from Strongyloides ratti, assembly GCF_001040885.1. Lineage (NCBI taxonomy): Eukaryota > Metazoa > Nematoda > Chromadorea > Rhabditida > Strongyloididae > Strongyloides > Strongyloides ratti. Next base: position 801,202 of record NC_037309.1, on the reverse strand, counting down.
TCTTTTATTACTTTATTTTGAAAAGAAAGATATTTTTAATGATTTAAAGTACGAAGTATTCATTTTACATTTGATAAATATTATTTTAATATACTATATTAATAAAAAAAAAAAGTTTTTTTTTTATATAAAAATTTAATGATCCATTATATATTTTATCTATTTATTATTATATTTATATTTAAGAAAGAGATATTAAAATACAAATATATTACATAGTAATGTCTATATATTATAACAAAATACTATTATGTTTATTATTTGTTTTTTGGGCACACAGATCCGCAAATCCTTTTAAAATGAACAATAATTCAAATATTTCAAATTCACAACATATTGTATACAATGATATGAGTAATAATGTATCATCAACACAAAAGATTGATATAAAAGAGGTACAAAAAATAAATTTCAATGATAGTCATGAGGTTTGTGTATTCAACAACAATTAACATTCATTAATCCGATAACTTTTTAAGGTTTTATTCAAATTACATTGGGAAGAAAAGTTTACAATGTACTATTCACTTTTTACAATAATATTTATATTACTTTTCGTTTGGATTGCATTTACATATTCACAATTTTCACAGTATGTTATTATATTTTACCATCAAAACTAATTATTAAATTTTTTCTTTTTTTTTTTAGAGAATATTATTATTACAAAGTTTTTAAACAATTAAAAAGAGGACAACCAATTAATATATAAATTATTATTTTTATTAATATTATATTAAGTAAATAATTAGATTTTTGCAAAAAAAAGAAAGAAAAGATTATAGTCACATTTTTTTAACCGAAAAATATTTTTATTATATAGCAAACAATTTAAAAATATTTTTTATTTAATTATCCTTTTTGTATATAAATGTATATATAATTTATGTAACTATTAAAAAAAATTTTAAAAAACTTTTTTTAAAGTTCATGAACATTAATTTTTTTTTTACTACTTGTAGACATTAAAATATATAAAATTTGATTTAACTTTATATTTTTGCTTTTAATATATGTTTCCATGGTTTCCTTAGTTAGAAATAATTTTTAATAATAAGTAAATTAAAAACACTTTTATGTAACCTTTATAAAAAAAAAATATTATGTAAAATAATAATTGTACATATTTATTAAAAAAAAATAAAAATTTTTATATTATTAAATATATGTCTTACATTTTATATAATAATTATTTTTAATAATAAAAGAGTATAGATATATTTTAAATAGAAAAAAAAATTAGTATATTTGCACTTTCTTTTTTATATATACTTTTAATAATTATTAAATAAAATGTACTTAAATTTATATATCAAATAATTATTATAAATGGTTATGAACATAATATTTAATTATCATTTTAGTTATTTAATTTTCAACAGTTATAAAACTTGAACGAAAAACAATTTATTTTTTAAAATACATTTTTTTTTATTAACTTTTTACCGATTATTTGTACAATAGAAACAATTTAATATTTATTTAAATTTATTTATTTTATAAATATTTCCTTTATTTTTTCTTTGTTAGTTTGTAAAAGGAAATTTTTCTAATATTTAAATGAATCTTTTTGTATCATATGAAATATAAATATTATAACTGTTTCTTTATTTTTTTTATATAACTATATTTAAATATTCAGATTTTAAAATTTAATTTATAATAGGTATTTTTTTTTAAAAACTTTTATATATGGAAAGTTTGTTAAATTAATTCTAGTATAATAAAATTTTCCAATTTTAATTGGTATATTTATAAAAATTTTTTTAAAAATTCTTAATTATAAAAAATATATTATATAATGGATAGTTTAATAAGAAAAATTATACCTGTGGTACATGAAAAAATGAATGTATCTATACCAAATGTCTCAACATGGTTTAATGGTATGTAATATTTTTTTAAATCTTTTTTTTTTAATTATATTTTTTTAGAAATGGCTCCAACATATGTAACTGTTATTATCTTAAGTTTAATATTTACATTAGTAATATTAATTATTGGTTGTATTCAATTATATCATGTCTGGCATTATGTTAGTATTGAAGTTATACAAGTAGATCTATATTGGTTAGTATGCTGTTCACCGGTATGTTATATAAATATTAATTAAAAATTTTTTTAAATAATTATTATTAATATTTTTTAGGTGGCTTCATTGTCAGCTTTTATGGGAATGTTGATTCCTCGAGCAGCAGCATTTTTATATGCATTTGGTTTAGTTTTTTTTATGCTATGTCTTTTCGTTGTCGTAACCTTAAAATGTAATTTATTTGGAAATCGTTCTAAAATGTGTGAATATTTAATTCACCATGAAAAAAAAATGAAATTAAAAGTTTTTCCATTTTGTTGTTGTTGCAGTTGTTTACCATCATTTGAACCAAATGAAAGGAATGTAAGAAGAATGGAATGGCTTATATTTCAATCACCATTATTAAGAGCATTTTTAGAAATTATTAATATAGTTGTATATTTAGAACTTAATCATAGAGAACATGTATGGTTTACAATTTCTAGTTTAGTAGGAATTTCATCAATGCTTGTTGCTAGTTATGGTACTTATATTGTTATTCCTTTAGGTAGTGTAAGTTTATTATAAATAATAATAATTATATTATTTATTAATATATTTAAAAATATATATAATATATAATTATTTTAGGAAAGACTTAATGAATGTAAATTTAACTATATCTTTAGATATATTGATATTATTCAGTTTGTTTATTCTATTCAAAAGTTTACACTTGAATTTGCAGGAAGTGTTGACATTATTAAAGATGGACCAATATTACCATCATCATCAAAAGCTTTATTTTGGACATCATTTCTTATAATTTTTGAAATGTTTATATGTGTAATTTATTTAACATATGCATTACATCCATCTAAAAATGTTATGTTTGATAAATATAAATGTAATAGGAATACAAAATTTTCTAATCGTAGAAATTATATTAATAGATCATTAAAGTATCAAAATGCAATATGTAATATTAATAAAATAAATAACAATGACTCTCCAAGTATGCCTACACCTATACAGGTATTATCACCAGAAGATCAAGATATTGAATCTGTCAATGAAAGTACATTAGATAGACCAATTGACTTTAGTCAAAAAAAGTCAGATTTTCATGTTAATCATGGTTTTAGTACTTTATAGATTAATTTAATAGTATAATGTTATATATATATTCTTTTAATAACATTAAAAAAAAGAATTCTAAAAAATACTTTTAATATAAAATTTTTAAAATATAAAATTTTTTATTCTATTTATTATATAAAAAAAATACTTTTTATATTAATCTTTATTTTTTATTAATAAAAAAAATAATAAAATAAAAATAAAAATAAAATAATAAAAAAAGAAACATTTTATGATAATATCTTAAATGACTTAGGAGTCCTAACGCGATCTTTTGTAAGTGAAATAATTAAGACAAGACAATGCGGCGTTTTGATTTACATATCTAATATTTTAACATTTAATCATTTATTATCAATATAAGTATATTATCAAAATAATTTGTAATTATATTTATAAATAATATTTTTATCAGTATAAAAATTCTTTTTTTTTTAACTAGAAAATATATAAATTTATTTAATGCATTTTATATTCTAAGATAATACTCATTTTATTTAAAATGTATATATAATAAAGAATCGGTAAAATATTAATTTTTCATATTTTAAGATAATAGTTGTATATATATTTTATATTTACTTAAGATTAAGTTAGCATTATTTACAAACCTCAAATGATTATTGGTAATGTTAGCAACAAAATATAAAAATATCTAATGATATACATTTTGTATATTCGTAAAAACAATTACTATAACACCTTTTTACTCTTTATATTCTTTTTAATCTTGTATATATTTTTATATTATTTTGTTCAATAATTAGATTTATATAATTTTCTTATAATATTTAATAAATTTTTTTAAGAATATTAACTTTTTTTTTTTCTTAAATTTACAATTATATTACTATTTATATAAATTTGATTTTTGACAATATCTTTTATAAAAATTTTAAATGTAGAAAAAATGTTGTTTTGTAATCTTTAATTACTTATAGTTAAATATTTTGTTATTAACTATGTAGTTTTATTCATAAAAAATTCCAATTTTCCTTATCCAATTGCGCATCATGTGGTGATGATGGTTGTCTTAGATTGGTAATGTTATCTCAAATGAATGATAAGTGATAACTTTTACCCATTTAGGTTCATATAAATTGTCAAGAAAGTAATATAATGTAGGTGAACGAAATAAGTCATTCATTTTTAATTCATACCAAGGTAATTTATACTAAAGTTTCATTATTATATTTACATAAACGATTTTAAAAAGGGCATTAATATAATGTTAAAATTTTTCTAATATTTACATTACTAGCATGAATATTTTCACTTAACTTTAACAATTCTTTAATGTATACTTTTTATTTATAAATATATCTATAATTATTTGATCAAAAATATAATATAAGGAAATGATTCATATACTTTTAACCATTCCATTAGAATTATAAAAGTAGTTCTAAAATGACTTTACTTGTCTATTTATATATCTATGTTACCAATTGTAATTAGATATCGTTATTTTTTCTTATTTATTTGATTCTTTTTAAGTGTCATTCAGTTATCTTTCTTAAATCAATCTGTATTTATAAATATATATCTTGTCCCATATTGAAATTGTATTTTATAAATTTATTTTCTATCTATTTTTATTAGTAAAAAAAAAATTTTTTTTTTTAATTTGCCATTTTAATAATTTATAATAATATAGAGAGGAAAAAAAATATATAATAACTATTTTAAATATAAGTTTTTCTATTATTTTATTATATTTAACCTTCTATAAGGAATAAAAATTATTATTTTTTTATTTGTTAAAATATTTATAATATTGCTTTTTTTTGTCAAAATAAAAGAAGATAAATATACTAATGAAATTAAAAATATGTATGAGGAATATTCATTACTAGAATTTATACCTTGCCAACGTAGTATATTAGAAATTTTTCCAAGGTAAATAAGTTTTTTTTTTACATAAAATATTTAGAGGAAAAAAAAAATTATTAATTATATATATATATATTTTTTTTTAGAGAAACAAGTCCCAAAGTTGCTTCTGTATTAATAAAACAATTGTCAACTGGTAATATTCTTCTTGAAAATGAATCTCATTTGGAATGGACTATGCAAGCAATAAATTATGCCTTTACATTACGTTTTGATTCTAATGAGGAAGCTGAAACAACATCACATGCTGTAAAAGTATATTTAAGATGGGCATCATCAATGAAAAATAATGTAGAAAAAAATATTCCTGAACCATTTTTATTATATAAAAAGAAATATTTTGTTAAAATTTTAGAAGCATTAAGAAAATTATTTTATCCTGATAATAATTTAACTGATGCACAAAAAATAAAATTATTAGATAATCAAAAAGAAATTTTAAAATCATTACAAGATATATGTAAAGATAGTTGTGATGAGTATAAAGATTTTGTATGGGAAAATGTATTATTTTTCTTTTTAAATTGTACCAATCAAATGTGTAAAAGTCCTTGTTTTGAAGATGAATATTATTTTAAAATGATTAATAATACATTGGAGGCATTATTTGATGGATGGCTTATTGGTGCAAGTCAAGATTATATTCCTTCATTATCATATTGGAAAACATTTACAGAATTATCAAGACAAATTACTCATCATGTACAATTAATTGAAATATGGGGAAATAAATTACTTAATTTAACTAATATTATATATAAAACAAAAATAGTTACAATAAAAGAAAAACAAATTATATCACCTTTTCCAAGTCAAATGGATGATATACAAGATAAAAATTTTATACAAAATTGGTTTAGATTTTTAAATATCTTAGCGGCACCATCAGTTCTTCATGAGTCAGCAGATTATATCTCAAATAAACATTTTTATTTTTCTAATAAAGATGTTATTTCAGGATATTCTGCATTACTATCATTCGCAAACAACCAACAATCATTGTCCTTCTTTATCACAGCATGTACACTATCATTTTTAATTGATATTTTTTATGGTGATAGACTTGAAGATACTTGTGCTGTATTTCCAGCAAAAATGGAGGAAGATGAATTAGTTGAAATGGAGGTTAACTATCATTCAAAAAGAGTTCCTATGAAATCATCAATAAGTGTTGATGGTTATAATGATAAAAATTATCAATCTGATAACCAAAATGATATTTTAAATTCTAGTAATAATTTACTAAAACAGAAAAAATCTACCCCAATAATTTTAAATGGAAAAGGTTCACAAATGCAAAATTTTATTTCATCAGGTATGATTTTTTTTTTAAAATTTATTTTGATATATACAATTAACAAAAGTATAATATTATTTATTGTTGTAATATTATTATTATTTTTAAAACTATACATTTTATGTTATAAAGTAATATATACTTTTAATATAAATGTTATAATATAATTTATAATTTTTCCCTAATTTTATATTATAAATATTTAAGAAAAATAGATAATTATAAAAAAAAGACAATTTTGATTAATTTTTTTTTTGTTTCAGCATCTTCAAAAAACAGACATATTTCTAGTGTAATGCCATCAAATTTATCCCATTCAAGGTCAGATCCCAGTAAATACGTGTATAATATATTGAAAGGTAATGTTGTATTATCATGAATTATTTTTAAATTAATCTATATTTAGTTAATAAAATGATAAATAGGCGAAAGAACAGTTATAGTGATAACGGTGGTCATTTAACGAGGGTGAACGTTAATATGACTGTTAAAATGCTTGATTCATTTATGGATTCTCTATTATATTTCGCAGTAACACCAAGTGACGTTAATACAGAAAGAGGAAATTCCACCGAAAATTTTCATATAGGTAAGAGAAAAAAAAAATATAGTATTAAAGTATCATTTAAAAAATGAAAAATTTACATTTTATATAAAAATTATTATAAGATATTATTTCTGTCATATTTCTTTATGTTACTTATTTCATAAATTTATTTATAATACATTTTTATAATATGCAAATGTAACTTATTTTATTTTTTTTTTTTGTTGATGAAACACATAGCCCTATATTACAATAACAATACAACTGATATTATAATTTTTCTTTTTGTATTCAGTCCCTTAAAAAAATAATATATATATATATATATATTATTTTGTATTTTATATTATACACACATACGTTATTTTCTTTCAATATAAAAGCAAATATTTATCAGTGATTTTCATTTTTGGAAGAAGAGTACCTTATCAAAATAGATATAGAAAAGTATACTTTTCAATGCTTACATAATACTGTATACTTATTGTCCAAAATTAAAAATTTTTATTTAATGTATCTATTATTAATATCAACCATCATATTTATTTAGATTAGTAGTTGTATAAAATTATTTTATTTCATTTTAAAAATATTATTTTTATTTTAAATACTAGTTAAAACATTTTATTACTTATGATAAAACATTTATTATTACTATTATTAATTATAGTAAATTATTAAGTAAAGAATTAATCTGCTTTTGATAATTCAAGATTTTTCTCATATTGATTTTTTTTTACAATAAATGTATTCTTACATTAAAATAATACTAAATTAAATGACACGTTGATTTTTAATTAAAATAATATTTTTTTAATTTTCAAAATTATTTATTTGATTTTTTTAAAATTATTATTTTTTTTAATGATTACTCTTATAATACAATTAAAATAACCTTTAAAATGATTAAAGATTATTATTTATTTTAAAAGAATATAAATTATTCAAAATAGAAAAAGAAAAATGTCAGCTTAATAAATACATATATATATATATATATATATTTATACCTGTATTTATAGTAATATTTTTAAATTTAATTACTTTTATTAACTTTATTTTTAATTATAATATATATATATAAACTTTTTTCTTTTGTTTCAATATAAAAAAAAAGATATAATTTTAATATTACTACTACTGTATAGTATTAATTTTTATTAGCATATTTTAATTGTAAAAAGATATTGTATTTGGTTAGTTAAAGATAAAATATTTCATTGTTTGTGTTATTTACTTATAACTTTAACAATTCAATAGTTCAATTTAACTTTGTTAAATAAGAATTTTTTTTTATACAAAAGTATTTAAAAATATAATTAAATATATATATATATTTTTATTTATTTATTATTTTGATATATCTATTTATATAAATTAGATGAAATATATAATTAAGAAAGCTGTCAATTTATCTTAACTTAAATAGGAAAATTGTTAAAAATAAATGTCTTTTTATTTTATCATACATTAATCATTCTACCTATACTCATTATAGTAAATATTATAGTTATTATTACCTCAGTAACTAAATCTATTATACATTGTATTTTAATTTATTTCTCTCTATATTTCTAACCTATATCTACTACTAATTTTCTTCATATAAAGAGATTCACTGATCAACTAAATTTCTCTTTACAGTCATGTCATATTATACTCACTGTATTATAAAATTATTCCTCTCTTTACATTAAATATCTTATAATACCGTTTTTATATTGTGATAGAAATAATCGAGTTTAAAGCACCTTCAAAAATTGTTATATTAAAATCAATGTTGGACTTTTCCTTTTTAAAATTGACAACGTCACTAAATATATTTTATTTTTGACAATATTAACCTCCCACAAATCTTTTGTAATGATATATGTATGATGAATATAATAATATTAAATATATATATTATTATTATTATAAAATAAAAATTTATTATTTTTTTTATTTTAACAATATTATAATAAATATTTCTTTTATTATTATTTATAGATGCTTTGTTTCCTCAACAATCAAATATAGGAAATCAACCTGCTATTACTAAGTATGATAATAATTTTAAAGATACAGAAGAAAAATTATTGAATATAAATACAATTGATAATAATAATACATCAAATATATCATCATCATCTATAACAAATATGAGTACTACAACTTCAATTCATGAAAATTCAAATAATCAAGCAATGTCTCAAAAGCCATACTCATCAACATCATCAACATCACGATCTTCATCTACCAATGAAATATTAAATAAAAATTCTAGTATCATTACACAAATGGATACATCTATTATTTCACGTTCTTTATCAATATCTCAACATAATGATAATAATGAAATATCACCACAATATTCATCTGAGGTATTTGTAACAAGTATATGTGCTGGTAAAGCTATGGCATTAGGTACATTATGTAAAATTGTAACATCAAAATTATCAACAGAATTAATACCTGATCATCATTTGGCAAAATTTTATGCAGCTATTCATGATGCATTAATTGAAAGAGATAGACTTGTTTTATGTACAATATTATATAATACAACAAATTTATATAATTTAGGTTTACCTGGTGTTGAAATATTATTACCAAATTATATAAAAGCTATTGATATTGTTATGACAGAATCAATGAAAATACAATTACATCCATCAATATCACAAATTGAAATGAGATATAGTTGTTTAAAAGCTTTAGGATGTTTAATTAGTTGGCCAACTATTTTTGGTGATCAAACAATTATACCATTAGGTACAGATCCATTTTCAGGATGTAATTTACAAAATAATCTATTAAATAATTTATCTGTTTATGATAATTTAAAAGATAGTATATTAAAAATATTAATTCATGCATTAAGAAATGAAACAGATTCAAATAATTTATGTTATGCTTTATCATTATGTAGTATTTTTTATGAAGAATGTTGTGCATTTGATCTTCAAGCACAAAAAGAAAAAACATCATCAAGTGGTTCAATAAAATCAAAAGAAAGTATTAATAAAAATAATGATGATATTGATCCTGATGAATTAGATGAAGAAAAAATGTTTTGTCAATCAGCTGTTAGAGGAATTGTATCAGCTGTTTGTGATAATATATGTAAATCACAATGGAGTTCAGATAAAAATATCAGTATTGCTGCAATTGAATGTATAAATGCTATACCATCATTACATGTATCAATTATTTTTGATAAAAAAGATATATCAACTGCATCTTTAATTGTAACATCTTTATGCCGATTTATAGATAATCAATTAATGAAACCACCAATGTTTCATTCAAAAGATTTACATTCAACTGTTGTTGCTGCATATAATTCACTTAATGTATGGTTATGTGCAGCACCAGCATTAATGGAAACAGAGATGTGTCTTAATAAAGTTGCAAAAACTATTGAATTAGGATTAACTGGTGGAAAAAATTTAAATATTGAAAATTATAATCCAGCAAGTCAACGTGTACGTGATGCTGCTGATTGTTTACTTCAACATGTATTTTCATCTATAACATCATCACATCATGATAAATTAGTTGATGAAAGAAGATTATTATTAAAATATGGTCCATCATTTATAGATACAACAAAATTTAAACATTTTTTGATAAATCATTCAACATTAATGTCTATACATGAAGCATTTCATTTATCTGGTTTTGTATCAATTTTTATTGTTATTAGAACACCAACAAAAGTTGCTCATTCATATTATTTACAATTAGAACCAAAATCTAAAAATATTAATAAAAATAATTGTAATGGTGAAAAAATATATTGTACAACATCAAATACATCTAAATTAAGTAATATAAGTCAAGAAAGTGGTGATATAGAATCAAGATCATCATCATTTAGTAATTCATATCATTTACCATTAAATAAATTAACAATTGATAATAGTGGTGATGTATTTGAAGGTATTCCACCACCAGTAAAAAGAGGTAGTATTGTTAGTGAAGTTAAACAATTTGTATTTCCTCCTGATTTTTGGCAACCATTATGTCATCTTGATGAAATGAATTGTGAATTAACTGATACAATATTAACAGAAAAAAATATAAATGATTTAAAACAAATTCGTGAATGTTTAAATAAAGGTCAATCACCAATTGGTGAAAGAAGTTTAAATAATAAATGGATTACAGAAGAAACATCTAAAAATGATAATGGTTATGATGATAAAGTAACAATTAATTCTATATCAACATTTCTTTATGAAATGGGATTATTAAAAGAAGAATCATATAATGTTGATTTTATTCAATTAGATTGTGGACAATGTGATCAATTTTATAATGATTTACATAATATGGTTGATAAAAGTCCTGTTAGAATACCACAAACAGTAAATATTTATTATGTTAAGGAAGGTCAACAATCCATTAATGATATTTTAAATAATTCATTACATATTCCTGATTTAGATTGTGATTTTATATATATGTTGTCTGATTTAGGTGATGGAATTCAAACAAAATCACATCCATTTTGGACTGGTGATTGGAATACAGCATATTCATCTGATAGAAAACCAATTAATTATGGTAAAACATCTAATAATTATTGTTTAGATGGTTCTGAATATGCATTATATTGGAGTGATAATATGATGGAATTTGCCTTTATTTTACCATCTGTTAAATCATATAATATCAGTAAAAATACTAAAAATCCATTATTATGTAAAAATAATTTAAATACATCTTCAAGTAAAAAAACAACATATACAGAACTTAAAGTATTAATTATTTGGTTAGAAAAATTAGAAGATATTGATAAATTAGCAATATCAGAATTATCAACAGAAATTTCATCAAATACATCTAATTTTATTGCTATATTTTTAAGAAAAATTGAAGAAGATTTAATTGAAGTTCGTATACGTACCTCAAATATTAAAACAGGAAAAGCAGGACCATTATTAGATGGTGTAAGTGTATCAAAATATTCCTTAGCCAGTTTACTTCGCAATACAGTTTTTAATATGACAAGAAGAAATATTATTGAATTTGATAAGTATGTTTTTACAATAATTTATCTCTCATTTATTTTATTTCTTTTTTTTTTAGTTATCAATCACTTATTTTAAAGAGAAAGTTGGCTATCCAAGATTTTGCCAAGAAATATTCTATGGGAATAACATATCAAGAATTTTTAAATCGTATATTAACAAATATTTAATTAAAATTTTATATAATATCTTCATTCAAATAAAAAAAAAGATTTTTTTTTATTTATATTAAAAAAAAAAGAATTAAATAATTTTTTATTTCAATTTCTTTTAAAAGTAAAATTTGTATTTTAAAAAGTTTATTTAGATTTTATCTATAATATAAAATAATTTAATATAATTACGTTTAGTTAACTATATTTTAAAAAATCATCTTTAATAATATTATTTCTTCTTCTATATTTAAAGATTATCATAAATACCAAATGATTAAATATATTATTATAATAAATGAAATTTTTTTTTTCTTAAATTATATCCAAATTTTTTTTATTAAATCAATGGAGATAAATTTTATTTAAAAAGAGTAGGAAATAAGATTTAATGGTTTTATATACTTCGAATATATATTTAATATCTTAATCTTTTAAATTTACAGATTGGCACTTTAACTTTGAAATAATTCCTTCGAGACATTAATCATTTCTCTCCGATGTATTTCTTTTTAAATAAAAAAAAAATCCCAAATATATATCATAATGTTTATGTGTGTGCTATCAAAATATTCTTTAAACTGATATATACAAAATGTTGAATAATAAAGAAAAGAAGAAATAGAACATATAACACTTATCATGTTCTATTGTATCTTTAAAACACGAATATACTTTAGGAAAAAATTGATGAAGATAGGAATTATAAATGGTATACTAAAGCTATAAACATATTTTTTAACAGTACATAAACGCCTTTTTCAATTTATATATCAGATTATATTAAGCCATTATCATATATTCTATAATTTATCTTTTATACAATTTTTTATTTCTTTTATTATTATTTAAATTTATTTTTCTTTAATTTTTTTTTTTTAGTATTATTAAATACATTATTAATGAGACTATAACGGTTTTTATTTTTTTTTCTGCTATACTATTTCTAATATTAGAATCATTATATTCATGGCTAAGTATTATGGTCTATTTTGATTTACTATGGGGAATTAGGAGCGGTAATAATAATACAAATATAACTACTACAAGTAGTAATGATGAAATAAAATTAAAAAACTTGAAAAAAATTGAATGTAATAATAATGGTGAATTAAAAGATAGAGATGAATTAAATATAAGTAGAATTCTTGCTACTCAAACAAGTTTAAATTTTGAAGTACAACAAAATGAAAGAAATAGATTATCAAGTGTTATCCAAACACAAATTCCATGGGTTGAACAGGTATGGATATTTAATGATATTAAAAAATATTTGTTTAGACTGGTATAAGTAAAATACTTTCAAAATTTTGTTGTACCAAAAGTTATCGCCAACAGCAGATACAACAAAGGCAGATGGCTAAAAGAATATTTAGTACGCAATTTCCTCCAATGAAATATAATTGATCAAAAAATATACAAAAAATAAAAAAAAATATTTATATATATCATTAATAACACTTCTGACAAATGCAAAATATTATGTCTTTTAAAAAATTATTATATCAATCTTTTTTTTTACCAAAATATATTATTATTGTTATTAATTTTTTTTTCTTTAAAATATTTATATATTTTTATTATTCCACATTCTATTGGAAAAAAAAGTGTTATGTAATATTTATCTATTTGATGATTGCCCAACACATGGCCATTCCATATTAGCACTACCTATATAATCATTTGAATAATGATTATTAATTAATCGTTGTTGATAAGACAAATCCGTGTAAGGTCTTCCACCAAAATATTCATCCATCCTATTTAAATAACCACTACTTAAATTACTTGTTTCACTATTTCTTATTTCTCTATTGGAATGTTTTCTAAAAAATATTGTTAATATAATACAACCAACTACAAATAACATAAATATCCAAAAATAAAACGCATCATTTTCATTTTCATCCATAATTGTACGTTTGTCAAGTTCATATTTAAGAACACAACTTCCATCAAGAATATATTGATCATTTTCATTATCATAACCTTCACATGATACAATAAAAGAACTAACTTCTAAATCTTTTTTATGATTATCTTTACATTTCCATTCAGGTCCAAATGATCCATAATTAATTTGATGGCACTCTGCAAATTCTAATATACTATCTTCAGGTGCATCACCACCAATTCTTTGTAATTGTAATTGTGGAAAAGTTCTCCTTCCTGTTGAATAGACATCATTACGAAATGTTAGATATTTTACATCTTTAAATAAAACTTTTTTGAATTTGTTTACATCACCATAAATATTTGTAACAAAATATATAAGATATAAAAGATATTTCATTTTTATTAACTATCCTTTTAAAATAATTCTCTAAAATTGAAAATATATAAATATTAATCATAAAAATGTGATAATAAATGTTAAAAATCAAGATATTTTTGTTATAAACAATATTATAAATTTAAAAATAAAATATTGCATTATTCCAAACATCTATTATTAAAAAAAATGACGTAATCATTTAAATCAGTAACATTAATGACAAAATTTTTTTATTTATAATTTAAAATAAATAGTATGAATTAAAATTTTGTTTGTTTGAACATAATATTATTATTAATCAATTATTATATTTTTTGTTGCGTCAAAAATGTTTTATTCTTTAAATTATAATTAGTTAGTACTTAGTAAAAAAAATGTTTTTAAAGAAAAAAAAAACATTGTAATTTGGGTAGAAAAAAAATGATATTTTTCTTTTATTTCACAATTATTTCTAACATGCATTTAACCATGTTTTTAATGCTTCAGCTTCAGCAACATCTGCCTTGACACAGGCACCAGCAACAACCTCACCCCAATGAGCTAATGTTCCCCATGAATTGTGAAGCCATGTTCCTTCAAATGAACGTTTATTTAATTCATAAGTTTTAAGAACTTCTTCATCACTTAATTTATTTATTCTTTCAACATCATCATTCTTTAATATATTTTGAATTTTACCTTGAAGCTTTTCAAAATCTTCATCTAATTTTATTCCTAATGTTGGGGAAGCAAATTCATTTAATTGTGGATATTGTGGTGTTTCACGTTGCTTTATTGATCCATGAGAATAATAAAAATCATCACCAGGTACATTATAACATCGACCATTTTTGTATACTTTTGTTATATTTGGATCTATATCTTCATCAACAAGTGTAAAAAGTTTTGTTACCTCAGGATGAAGTATAGGATATACTGCTTTATAAAATGTTGATGGAACAGGTTTATATTTTTCAAAACCAACTAATACATGTTCTTCATATAAATTTATTAAATGTTGATCAACAGGCATTATTTTTTTTAATCTATTAATATCATCAACTAAACCTTGTTTTCTTTCTGGATGTAATGAACCAATATGTTCCCATGCCATACCATGAATTATTTTACTATTAAGTAAATAATTACTTATACCTGGACATTTCATTTTTTTTCTTTTTTCTTTTGAAAATATTTTAAATGGTTTAAAAATTGATTTTAATATTCCAGGTGTTGTTCTTAAAATTTCACAACGACTCAATAAACTAAACGGTTTTTGTTTTGTTTTAATTAATTTTTTATTAATATGTTCAATTAACATTTTTAATTTTTCTTTAGCAGCTTTTGTTTCACCAAAAACTTTCTTATTCTTAAGTAATTGATAAAAAAATGCTCTTTTGGTATATTTTAAAGGACTATCTATTTTTCTAAAAAAATCAAACATTAATCTTTTAACTTGATTACAATCAATATATCTAAATGTTTCAGATAAATTATATTTTTTGATAAATTTTGCCTCTGCTACAGAGTACGGTTTTGTTGCATAACAATCGTTATATTTCATACATAAACGCTTATGTCTAAATAATGAATTGTTTTGAGTTGTTTGAATAGAATTATTAGCTTCTGAAAAAAATGCTTCCTGTTCCTTTTTTAGAACTAATTTTTTATATTCTCTTCTAGATCTCATAATATTTCTTTTAATAATAAAACTTTTAGATAACTTTGGTTTTATTTTTTGATCAGCTTTAACTTTACAATGTTTAGAAACAGAAAAACCACCAATAAATGTTGATTTTTTTCCATTCATTACCATGTTAAATGTTTCATTTAATATTTTTTCACAAATTTCATTTTTTGAATCTGTATACATGACAATATCTCTCAACTTTTTTTCTTTTTCTTTTAATTTTTTAACATCTTCTTGCTTATTTTTTCTTGATGCCTTAGTATGATTATTTATCTTACTTTTATCTATATCATTCACTTTTTTTGACTTTCTTTTAGATTGATTTAAAAATTTTTGATATTTAAGCTTTTGAAGTAAATTTTTCTGCAATGTTGACATATCATCACGTTCAATTTGTGCAATTTCCTTTAACTTTTCCTCACATTTCTTTTTCATCATTTCAATATATGATGGATCATTATTTACTGGTTTACCTAACCCTTTACTCATATCACAAAGTGCGTGAACAGCAGTCTTTTCAACATCTGTCATTTTATTATATATACTAAAGATTCTTACATATTCTAATTTTTCACTAACACTTTTTTTTGATATCTCTTTTAATAAATGTTCAATAACATCTTTTGATGTAATAGCATAATTATTTATATCTGCTAAAGGAGGATTTTTTTGTTGTGTTTCTGAAGGAATTGAAGTAGTATTTTTACTTATTCCTGGTGGTCCAGAAACAGTAGGAGGTGGTTTTATTGGTATTGAACTTTTTTCTACAACCGTTTTATTTGAAACATTTTTATCAATTTCTTTTGATTTTATATTTTGAGATGTTGTAATAACTTTAGTATTATTATTTATTAAAGGAGGTGGAATTATTTTAACATTTGATGGTCCAGGAATTGCTGGTTCTGGTATAATACTTCTTATCTTTACATTATTAGAATTATTTAATGATACATTTTTAATTTGCGGAATTGTTTGTGTAATACTACTAACTACTGATTTATTTTTTAAAATTCCATGTAATGGTAAATTTGATTTTTTTAAAATTTCTCGTGGTTTCTCTGATAAATTATAAACAATTGATTCATTTTTAAATTGTACATTTCTTCCACAATTATTTAAATTTGTTGTAGATTTTTTATCATCTGATAACTTATCTAGTGTTTCATCATCATTCTTTCCTTTAACAATTATGTTATCATTTTTAACATCTTTATTATCATCAATAATATCTGCTACTTTACTGTTATTTAATATTCCTCTAACAATTTTTTTATTTATCTTCTTTTCATTTTTGTTAGTATCTTCTTTGGTTAAATTTTTTGTTAGTTCAGATGCCTTGTGGTCTTTAAGTAATTGCATCACTCTTAAATCTTTTAATGATGTTGTTTTTGAAGATTGATTGTTACTATTATTTTGCAAATTTGTCTGAGGTAAACGTTTTTTTCCATCGCATTTATTTATTACAACCTTATTTTTCACTATTTCCAAATCCTTTGATTTATTATCACTTTTAACTTGAGTTGTTTTGCCAAGAAGAGAAGTATTTAAAGGAACTTTAGGAGTAATAATTTTTTTTTCATTTGTAGTTACTAAAATTACTTGTGTTTGGGGTGTAACTTGTTTTTCATTTGGTAGTTTTCTACTTCTTGTAGTTTTTATAGATTTTACATCTTTATTTTCATTTTGTTCTTTATCTTTTTTACTTTCTCTTGGAACTCTAGGTGTTTTAGGTTGTTTTGGAACTCTTGGAGTTTTTGCTGTTCTTCCTTTCTTTCCTATTTCATTTGATGCTTGTCCACTACTTGTTGTATTTAGTTTTCCCAAAAATGGTTGAACAGGTGATGAAAATAATGCATCAATACTTTCTTGAATAAGATCGTCTTTAGATATATCAACTTTTTTATTTGAATCATCAATTTGATTATTTATTTGAACTGTAATAGGAACAGTCTCAGATTCATTAACCTTATCTACACAATTTGCTTCATTTTTTCTACCACGCTTTTTTGGTGGTTCTTTAACAACTAAATTTTCACTATCAATTTTCTTTTTTCTACCACCACCACGTCTTCTTGTTTTTGGTTCACCTTCATTTGGTTGTTGTCCATCATTAAATACTGGTTTTACAATAATTGGATTTGCAACTACAATATTTGTGACAGGAGGACCAATATGGCAACTATCGTCTTTTAATATCTCTTGTTTACGACCTCTTTTTCTTACAATTGGAGTTGTTGATGATTGTTGAGATGATTGTGTACCTAAAAAATATAAATTGTATATTTTAAATTAATATAAATTTATTACCTGGTAGTCCACATGAAATTATTACTGTTGATTGTGGAGTTATAACTTGTGGTGCACCATTACGTATATCTGTAACATGGAGAACAGTTTTAGTCTCCACTTTAGCATCGCTTTTTTGATCAGTTGATTTAATAAGTCCATTATCAATTAATTTTGAATCGGTTGTAGTTGGTTTTTGTTCAGATATACTAGGTGTTCTTTGTTGTAAATTACGTGCAGCAGTAGCTTGAATTTTAGTAGCACGTAAAATATTTGGACGTGAAATTTGTCCACTTGTAGTTTGTCTTATTGGAATAACAGTTCTTGTAACTTGTGGATTAGTATTTAATTGTGTAATTCTACTTATCTTTGGGACATTAACTCGAGTTATCATTCTTCCTTGACCATCACTTATAGTTTTGTAAATTTTTGATGTTGGTTGAATGACTGTAGTTACATGTTGACCTGGTGATTGTAATGGATTCTGTATTGTCATACCACCTGAAACACTTCTATTCAACACTTGTCTTGAGTCAAATTCTCTTTTTGGTGGAAAGAATGGTGCTGCATTATTACCAAGTGGTTTTATCGTTGTTGAAAAACTACTATTTGATTGTTGAATTTGAGATGGTCTTAATTCAAGTCCATTCTCAGAGCCTGAATCTCTTGGTATTGTTCTTGGCATGACAACAGGAGGTATAACACCATGCCTTGTCATATGAGAAAATGGCGGTTTGCGATAAGTTGTAAAAGTATTATCATTATTTCTGCTGTATGTAATACGACTATCTGGTTGAAATCTTATTACATTTGGAGTACCAGATGAAGTAGGAGTAGTTGTTGAGGTAAGTAATATAGGATTTCCTGGATTAGAAGTTCTTTTCTCTGGAACTTTAGCATTCTCGACGTCATCAAATAAGGATAGAGGGATATCCTCACGACAAGTGAGGTCATCCGACATATCTAGAATCTTAAGTTTAAATATTGATTCAAGTACATGAATTTATTAAAAAATTAAATATATAAAAATAAAAAACATTTTTATTAAAGAAGTAAAAAATTATAAAAAATTTATTTTTAAAATTATTTTTACAAAAATAAGGTATAAATTTATCATAAATAATATTAAAATTTTAAAAAAGTTAAAAAAAAAATAATAAATATGAATTAAATTTGTTGCATCGCATTCATATATAGTATACATTATTCAAATGCGCTATACAGCTGAGAAAACGCAAATAAGTATTAAGAATGACATCCCTATCAAAAATAATTAAGTATATAAAATTGATCTTCCGATAAATTTTATTTTATTCAAATATTTAATAATATCAATAATTTTCTTATAAATTTGATGATTTAACAATATAATATAATTTATCAGTATTCATTTATGTACTTTAATGTCATTACTAAAAATTTAAAATTTTACATATTATAAAGAAAATTTTTTTAAAATTTCTAGAATATATAAGAGTTTACTTTTTAAAAAAGATCAAAAAAAAAGGATAATAATTAATTATTATAAAGTTCTGATTTATATTATATCATATATGTTTATATAATTGTATTGGAGAACTGCTTTGACATTTCAGTAAACGCCTTTTTATATATTTAACACATGACAATATTAATAAAACTTTTTACACGTGTAATCCAAAATTATAATGAATTAACAATTATTTTTTTAATATAACTAATTTTTTTATTTTAAAAAAAATAATTAACTTTACTTTTTCTATAAATTTTTCTATTTTTTTAGCATTTATAATGATACTTTATTGTTGGTTACTTGGTGGTATTATATATTTCATATCAATATATCCTCCTTCAGCATTCGTTGGGACAGGTTTAACAATTAATGATTTTTTTTTCTTCATCTTTAATCATGATTATGATGGTCCAAATTTTATTTCAAGAATAATTCATAAATCAAGAATTACATTAATTACTCATATAGTTTTAGCATCAGGTAACTATATTTAATTGTCTACTTATTGTTAAAAAAATTTTTTTTTAGGATATTTTATGTTTATGAATTATATTTATTATATTAATTTTGATGATAAGAATATTTTTATGTTATTTCAAATGATTATACTTTATAGTTTAGCATTTTATGTAGGATATAAACTTTATTTAAAGACAAACTTAAATAATAATGCTGATGATATTACTTTACAATTATATAAATATGCCAGAGATGATGATGAGTTAAATGATATTATAACAGAAATAGATGAATATTATACAAATAATGTTCCTATAATACATGGTGATGTTGATCATACAAAAATAATTATTCTTGGTAATTGGCTTTTTAAAATGGAATTATATGGAGCAAAAATTGCAAAATTAGATGATACTGAATTAATTTTAAAAGAAACACCATCAGATACTAATAAACATCCTGCTTTATCATCATTATTTTGTGTTGAAGTTAGGGGAATTGATCATAAGTATCCACCATTTGACATTATTCTTCCATTTAATGTTTTAGAAGAATTAAATAGTAGAGTTAAAACATCTATAAATACTTTATTAATTGAAAAACATAATAAAATAGCAAATACTTTTAGACAACGTATATCAGGAAATCCAAAATATACAATTAGAAAAGATGAAGAAATAGATAATTGTTTAGGATGTTTATATAATAAAGCAAGTGTTATTATAAGAAAAAATTGTAATACTATTATAAATGAAATCAATTCTCCTTCATGTGAAGAGTGTCATTGTCGTCCATTATGGTGTTTAAGATGTTTAGCATTAGTTTATGAATCAAAATGTGGAAAAAGTATTAATGATGGTATTAATCCTTTATTTTGTAAAGCAAACTGTCCAACATGCAGAGCATATTTCTGTATCTTAGATGTTTCAATAATAGAAGAGGCTTGAAAAAAAAAATATATATATTTAATAAGAAAATGTAATTATTATATTATTTTGTCGCATGGACTATAAAAAATTAATAACTAAATGTAAGATCAAATGAAAATATAAGTATTAATTATTTATTGTCATATTACAATAAATAATGATATAAACTGTAAATAAATATTTTAATTTGTTAATTAATATAATGCAATAAATTAATTTAAAATATTGTAATGTTAAATAATCTATTCATTGAATTTTTCTTATCTAAAAGATTTTAATACAAAAAAAAAGTATACAAATTTTAAATAATTATATTTTATTACACAAGTGAATATTATATTTATTTTTCATTACGTAGGAAAACTTTTTAAAAAGCAAAACTATTGGTTATAAAGACAAATTAGTTACAGTCCATTAGAGTAAAAAAAAATTTGATTATTTTATTACAAAAATTAATAATTTAAATGGTATCTTGAATTTCAGTGTCAAGTTCATTATCTTCATCAGACCAAAGGCTGAGTTCTGAATCAGAATCAGTATCAGAAACAACTTCAGATTTAACATTCTTAAACTTTTTATAAAGTGCTTGTTGGAGGAATGAACCAACATCACTACATTCTGATTCTGTGGAAATTACCTTACTTTTACGTTCTTTAATTTCTTCCTTACTTACTTTTCTTAATTTAATTTTTTGAATTTCACTAAGTAAAATACAATTATCCATTTTGGCAGATGTATCATTATTTTCTTTGTTTCTTGGGACTTCTTCTTCAATTTTATTATATTTTGACTCTTTTAAAATTAATTTATCTTTCTTTTTATTACTTAAAGTAGCCATACATGGCAATGGTGGTGGGGGTGGTGGTATAAAATTAGTTGTGACTTCATTTGCCCTTGGTGAAATGATAGGAGAATGTTGACTTGATGTTATAGATATTCCATCATCCAATGAAGAACATGGTCTTCTAATAGAAGTTTTACGATTATCCTCAGATTTGTTGTTATACTGATTATTACTTGACAAACCCATAATTTTTTTCATTTCCTCCTTAAGACGAAATATTTCAGCTTCCATTTCATTTATTTTTTTGAATGCCTCAGTCTCTGTGATTTGTGATATTTGACCAGTTTCCCCGCTTTGTAATGAATATTTATCATCATAATCACAGTTTTCTTTTTTTATATTATCTCTTTTTATAATATTTTCTTTACCTTGATCACCTGAGATACAATTCTCAAATCTTATAGGATGAATTTGATATTTATGAAAAGTTGAATTATCATAAAAGAATGAGTCACTTAAAAGTATATCAGTAATATCATTAAGTGTCTCTCCAACATATTCATTCTCATATTTCATTTTTTCTGCTATCATATTATCACGCCATATTTTATTTGATTGATTTCTATCTTCATATAAACTTCTAAAAGTATTAAAAAAAATTTTTTTATAAATATTAAAAACAAAAAAATAAATATATATTTAAAAAAATTATAACTTACGTTCTACGTATAAAACGTATAAAAAATAGATAAAAACGTTGATAAACGACTCCTCTTAATTTTTTAGCAGCTGTTATAACAATTTGACTAACATTAATTTGTTTAAGTTTTTCTCTCTAATATATAATTATTAATATTAATTACTTAAAAATTTATAACTTACAAAATTGGTGAATTGTTCACGTACAGCTAACATTAATATATCTAGAGCTTTAACAACTTCAGTTAAACCAACTCCTTTAGGTTTATCATTTTCATCATTATTAGGTACTAAAGAAAATACTACAGGTGTAGTAGTAGTTGGAGAAAAAAATGAATGTTGGACATCAGAAATATTTGTAAAATTAGTATTATTATCCATAACTAAATACTAATTATTAATATAAGTCTAATTATACAGAAAAAAAAATAAAAACAATATTGTTCCAAATAATTGACTATAATAAGAGATTAGTTGTCTAAAAAGAAGTAACAGTTATACACTACACTAACCAAATGCAATTTTAAATTTTATGCAAATGGAGGGAAGTTCAGTTTTTCGTTATAGGATATGTATTACCTCTTGTACATTTAAATGTATCCCTATAATATAGAAATAATACTGATTATAAATGTAAAACTTATGCTTTTAAACATTATAAAATAAAAGTAATTAAAATAGGAAGGTAGTCATATATAATTTACAAATTGATAAGCAGTACAATAAAAAATGACTAATGATATTTCTCAGATTAATTCTTTTAATGGATAAAAATATTGTAATAAATTTATATTTTATATATATATAAATCAGCTTTAGATTGTTATATAGAGATAATTTTTTTTAATTGTAAATGATTAAAAGATAAAAATTTAAATATAAAATATTTTTATATAGCCATAATTTTTCCAAATATTTATATTTTCAAATGTCACATTGCTTTTTGATTTCTTTTATTTTTTTTAAATATCTACTTTTTGATTGTGTTGTTTTATTAGATGGAAAGAATGACAGTTCATTTGTATCACAATTTAGTTTGGAGGAACAAAATCAAATCATTCAAAGACATAATGATTTAAGAGGTGCTTTAGCATTAGGATTATTTAATCTTCCTCAAAGTAGTAACATGCAAGAAATGGTAAGTTAAATTAAACTATAAATTATTTGTTTTTTTTTTTTTAGATTTATGATTCAAGTTTAGAGGAGTATGCAAAAAATCATACAAATAAGTGTAATTTTGAACTTTCAAATATTGAAGAATATGGTGAAAATATTTTTAAAACCAATTCATCTGAAGGACCATTTTTTTCATTATTAATTGGACTTAACGTTTGGTGGGATCAAATTAAACATGTTAATTCAAATATATTTACTAATAATGAAAATTCATTAAATTTTGCGCAAATGGCATGGGCAACAACATATAAAGTAGGTTGTGATGTTAATGACTGTGGAAAATATAAACTTTCTATGTGTTATTATTATCCTAGGTAAATTTTTATTAATTAAATATTAAAAAAAATTTAGAGGAAACATTGACAATAATGATATATACAAAGCTGGACCATATTGTAAGAGTGATAATGATTGTATCAATGTTAATAATGGTAAATGTTTAATAGGAAAAGGTTTATGTTCTTTGATAAATAAACTTGAAGGTACAAATGTTACTTTAACACCAATAAAAGAAAACAACCAAACTTCACCTGAAAATGCAATATCAATTGGAGGTATTGGTGATGGATTGATTAATACAGTTCAAAATGGTATAAATGATGCTGGTTCATTTATAAAAAATACTTCAAGTAACTTAATTTCTCATGCTGAAAACACCGCCAATGGTCTTTTAGGTGGTGCAACAGGTTTAATTAATAATGTTGGTCAGGTTGTAGGTAATGCTGCAAATAACTTGTTAAACAGAACAAATACTTTACTAAATAGTACCGGTATCAATTTAAATAATACATTTTTAGGAAATATACCTAACCTTATCAATGGGACATTATTTTTAAATTCAAATAAAACTGATATGATGGTTAATAATTTAACAGCAACTTTAAATGGTCTACAAAATGGAACACAAAGTAACTTAACTAATGTAATATCACTATTAAATAATGGAATGACAAATGGAAGTAATTTCATTGAAAATTTGATAAATAATACTTTAACAAATGGTGGTAATATTTCAGGGGTAGTTTTACCAACATTTAATGGTACTGTTAATTTATTAAATACATCCTCAAACATTGTTAATCATTTAAATAATATAACAGAAAACGGTTTAAATAATTTAACAATATTAACTAATCCTCTTCTTAATCAAACAATAGGAAATATTTCAGGTACATTAATACAATTAACTAATGGGACTGGAAGTTTGGTTACTACAACAGAAAATAGTATAAATATTACAAATACTAATAATCTTAATGTATCAAGTATATTAACAACAACAATTACTGAAGATTTATTAAATAAAACAACAAATATTTTACTAAGTTCAACAACTCCAAAAATTGGAAACGAGACAGTTATTTTAGGTATTTAATATCATTCATTATTTAATTAAAAAAAATTTTTTTATTAGGGTCATCGTCAATTTCTCCAACAATGAATGTATCGTCAACAACTGAATGTTTGTTTATCTTTTTTTAAAAAATTATGTAATAATAATTTTAGTAATAAGTATTAATGTTACAACAACTAATGAAACTACAACATTATCACCTAAAGAAACAACAACATGTGAATGGGGAATAATATGTAATAATAATGTTCAGGTGACAAATCAAATTTTAGCCAATATTATAACAAATTCATCAAATATAAATAATTCATCTTCAATACCTGATAATGGTAATTGTAAAGATTTACAAGATAATTGTGATCTTATGATATTATTTTGTTCATTTATTATGTATCAACCATTTATGTTTAAAACATGCCAAAAAACATGTAAACAATGTTAAAAATATGTATTATATTTTAAGAAATATCATTAGAATTTTAAAAATTTATATAAAATGATAATTATATTATATATAATACTATTAACAAAAATGAAAGTATAAAAATGGAACATGAAGAATAACTTGTTTATTATATCTTGATAGTATAATTTTAATATTTTCATTGTCATACTTATTAAAGTTTATTTTCACTTAAATTCTTCCTGTTTCTTATCATGATTAATATAATATTATATAAATTTATATTATACAATTACCTATTATTACATTTTAAATATATTCTTTTATACATGAAAGATCCTTAATTTATAATAGTATAATTATATTAAATTAAAATAAGATAATATGTATAATTCCGTGTTATTGAAGAATATCTTAAAATTTTATACTGATTTTTGACATCATTAACAAAGATTTTAAGGAGTAAATAAAAAGATGAACAGCCATGGTGCTGTGACCTAATTTTTGTATCGCTTATAAAAATGCAAATTTTTACCTGGTAAAATATTGAGTTTTTAATTTAATTAGTTTTACCTTTAACTTATATATTGATTATTATATAATTATTTTTATTTTAATAATGAAAATTTTAATAATAAGTATAACTTTTATTTTTACAATTATTAATTGTATTTCACCTCCACCTAGTAGTCATTTTGGTGAAAAATGTAGATTATGTCATTGTTATATAAAATATGATGATAGAGATTTTGCTGTTAATATTAATCCATATAAAAAAGTTGAAAATAGTTATGATGCAACTGAAGATGATTGTTTAAAATTATGTTGGGATGATGAGGTAATTAATATTTTATTTTTTTATTTTTATAAATATATATTAAATATTTTAGAATTGTAAAGCTGTTACATATGGAATAATTGGTGGTAAACAAGTATTTACATGTGAACTTTATGGAACTGGTATAGTTCAACAACCACTTTATGTTCCATATATGAATCTTTATGTTAAACGTCGTTCAGGATGTCGAATGCCATCACACGTATTTTATAGAAATCTTATCTTAACTGAAAGTGATAAATCAATTGATGAAAGAAAAGCCAAGTATGTTAAAATGAATAAGAAAATAAGTGCTTTTAACATTGGAAAATAATTACATACTAATAATTTATATTTTAAAAAAAAATATATATATATATAAATATGCCGTAATAAATGCAAATTGTTATCTATTATATGCCTACTACTATAAACAATAAAAAAATTTATGCAAAAATCAGATTTCATATTATTTCATGTGGGTGTATAAGTCATTATCTCATTATTTTATTTGAAATATAAAATTTTTGTGTATATATTTAAAAGATAATTTTATTATTTACAAATGTTTCAGTAAAATTTAAAAGATTAATATATATATATATATATATATATATATATATATATATCACTAGAGAAATAAATTGCCACATTATAAAAAAAATTTACCAATGATATAATATATTCTTAGTAAAAATTGTGGAGATAAAATTAATCAGAGATATTTGTTAGAAAAGAAAATAAGACAAAACTATCACTAGTGTGATATTTTATCATTTATTATTGAATGTTTTATCTTTTATTTGTTAAAATATTGTTTCTTTAAGTACTTTTATCCTTATTCTTTAATATATTACTTATTTATCTTTTTAAAAAATAGAATAATAAATTTAATTTTATCAGTTTTTAGATTAAAATTTAAACAATAATAATAATGGTTGCATATAATGCTATTAACGATGACATTGATTATGCTACAAAATGGTGGTCAAGTTATTCAACAAGGTATGATATATAATTTTAATTAATAATTATATTTAAAAAAAAAAATATTTTTATTTTTTTAGAAATTACACCGATATGGCAAAAGCGCAAACAACATACGATAATTATATTGGAGATGTCTTTGGGAGACCAAAAAGAATGGCAAGATCTGCTTCTATGACAAATTTGACATATATTAAAGATGCTGTTCATGAGTATCCAATTAAGAAAAGTGATTCAATTTCAAGTTTGGCTCCATCACTTGCTCTTCCCCAAGAACTTCGCGACCCACAACGTATTGTTCATACAACACATGTATACAAACCTGTTATTAGTGATTGGTATAACAAATCATATGGAAAAGCTTATCATAAAGATACACTTGAATCTCTTAAAAAACCATTATATCCAAGAGATACTGGAATAACTCAATATAGTTCACATGTACCATATTATACTCTTCAAACAAAAAGAATTTTTAATGAACAAAAAGATCGCTATAGAAAAAGTTATTTAAGAGGAAGTTGTGATTACATGAGTAAATATGTATCAGCACGTTTAAATGCCGATGACTTTGCTCAAAGATTTGTTCATACAGCTTATGAGGCAAGATATATTCAAGATCATGCTTTTAATAGACATTTTATGTTTGGTGAAAGAGTATATATACCACATGCTCCCTCAAATCCATATGCATATATTAATGCTAGACACGATAGAAATATCTACAAAACTACTGGAAGATACAATTTCTTCAAGTATTAAAGAAAAAAAAAACAACAAAATATAATATTCATTTATTTGAATCAATTGACTTGTGTGTTTAATAATTTCGATCATTACGCAAGAATTTCTATATTTTAAAAAATTTGTTTTTTATGAAAATATTAACATAAAAATGACGATAATATTAGTATTTTTAAAAATGATTGTTAAAAATTTAAATAATCATTAATATAATATTATTTTAAAATAATTTACTTTTTTCTATTTCTTTTATTTTTATAAAAAAGAAAATATTTTAAACGATTAAATTTTCCTCCTGTACAAATGTTTCTTTTTCTGATTTTAATATAGAATCTTCACTAGGTACTTGATCTAATTTGTTTTCATTTTGATTATTAGATGAAACAATAGATGTAGCTTGTAAGGCAGCACTTTCCTGTGCAACTACTAATTCAGCAGCTTCTAACTCAGTTTTTAAGTATTGGATATACTAAAATAATTTAACTTTATGATTAACAGATTATATTATTTACCTTTTCAGTTATTTCTCTTTCTTCAATCTTTCTGCACTCTTCTTTACATTTAACATAATCATCATGAAGTGTATTTTGTAAACCTCTTGGTTTTTTAATTTTTTCTTTCTTAATAGTTAAAACAAGGCATATAAAACTAATTAGTAATATATTAATATATAGAAATTTTAAAAAATTCATATTGATGGTTTAATTTTGCACAAAATAAACGATTAATTTTTATATTAACATAATGATAAAAGTTCTTTATATAAGTAATAATTTTTTGAATTTTTACTGATAACAAATTGTATTACCTCAATAACAACTTTTGACGTCAAATACATTTATTTTTAGGTGTATTTTAATATGCTTATCATTGTTTATTAGAGATAAGAAAATTGTTTGATTAAATATTAGAGTGATATAGAATAAAACTTTTTTATTTATCATACATATTATCTTATAAAAATATTAATATATACGTGGTTTTAAATAGACAAAAAAAAATGTTCAAAAAAAAAAAGTAGTATATTCATTTATTAATAAATAATATAAATGCTTTATATAAAATGAATTAAATTTAAAAAAAAAATTATATTGTATTTTAAATATTTAAATATATTTTACCGATTAATTAAATCATTTTTTCATTCTTTTTTCATTTTATCTTTACGACTAAAGTAACTTTTAATAAAGAAGTTCATAAATAGTATTGCAAATGAAAGGTAAATTGAAAAACATAATGTTAAATTTTCATATGATTGTTGGCATGGAATCATATTTATAACAGAACGCAGATAATATACAGAACATGATATTGCAACACCAATTAACATTTGACTTGTTTGTAAAATTGTTACTGCCATTGAAACAATTTTTGGAAAACGTAAACCAATTGATGTTAAAGCATAATAACTATACATAATTGAATGAACAGAAAAATTCATAAATATAAACCAACGACCAGCAGCAGTCAATTCAACAGCTATAATAATAGAACAAAACATTTATTATTTATATATATATTTATATTATATTAAATATTTACCTGAATTCCAGCTATATATTAGGACAACAACATGATGATACCAATGTAAAAATATAACTTTTCTTTTTCTTAAAACTAAAAATATTGTATCAAAAAGTTCAGCCACTTTAGATAAGGCAAATGCACATGCCCAAAATGCAACAGGTTCATTTGGATTCATTGAATAACAAATAGAATGTGTAAATGGTTTATTAAAAAAAACATATAAAAATTCTTCTCCCGAACGTATCATTCCAATTATACTAAATATTGCCAATGATGTATTCCATAAAAATAATGACTTTTTTAATTCAAATGCCCTTTTTTCTTTCATTGCATTTTCAATCATTCTTATCATAATAATATAAATTAATGCAATAACAAATGATAATTTCCAGTATTTAGCAAACATATAATACACAAAATATGGATCCCAATATTCTTCAATTTGAAGTTTTGTCACATATTCATATGGTATGTAAACAATTTCAACATTTGGTCCTTTCCATACTTCATACATATTACTTGATGTTACCATCATTTTTCTAAAATAATAAAATATCTCTTTTTTTTTATTGTTAAATAAAAAGAAAATAGACAAAAAAAAATTTATATATATACAGTATTTTTTAATATTTTTTTACAAAAGATAATATATAAATAGATATTTGATAAAACAAAAAAAAAATATATTATAAATTATTTAGTAATTTAATTAGTTTATACTATATATAATTAATATATATGATAGTTATTATAAATAATAAATTTGTCAAAGCATATATAAAGATAACATATATATTATTATATGTATTATTGCAACATTTTTAAATGTTTAGACTATTTGTGGACTGTACTGCTTTATTACACATGTCTAAACTTTAAGCAAATACATTACAATGTGTACAATTTTTAGATGGAAAAGGGTTAAGAAATTAGTAGCTAGGAGATTAATTGTTAGAGAGGAGAAGGTAGTATAATGAAAAGAAAGAAAGAAGATAAATGATTTCTATTTAAATAATTATTATTAGCATTTATAAATGGGTTTTAATATAACTATTAATATTTATTAATTAGTATCATAAATATTATTATTAACCTTAGCATGATTATTTTTATTACAGTACATTGTTAAAATAAATAAAAACTAATATTGGATTAATATTATATAAAAAGATATTTTATTTATATAAATTTATGAGTATCATTATAACATAACAATAAAATTTTTAAGATTTTAAACAAATTATAATGATTGATATATAAAAAAAAAAAGTTTAATTATATTCTATTTGATGAGTAAATTTCTTAACTACTTTAATAAAAAATAAAAAAAAATTTTTCTTTTTAATATTACTCATAATATAAAAATACATTTTGAATGATAAATATATTTCTTTAGAAATTTGTTAAATGTTAAATGTACCATAATTTAAGAAATTTGTAATATATAAACACTATAAGAATTATAAATGTTTCATTTTATAAAGATTATAATTTTAACTAATTAATAAATTAAAAACTTTTATAAACTAAAATACTATTTTTAATTTAAATTTTTTATATTAAAAAAAATTATTAAAAATACAATAAATTTATATTAAAAAAAAATTCTTTTTTTCTTATGAAAAAAATTTCTATTTATCACATTTTAATAAAGAAAAATAAAAATCCATTTTTTTTTTCATTTTAATATCTTAAATAATAATTAAATGAAGTGTAAAATTATTCTAAATCTTGATCATGTAAAAACTTAGACAATAATTTATGATGTCAAATAAATATATATCTATATATATATATAATTAAAATGGTAGTTACTTTTAATAAAATATCATTTTAACATTAAATGACTAATATTCTTTGTTCTCATTAGTATATAATTTTTTTTAAAAAAAAAAGTTAATGTTTACATTATTTATAAATTAAAATAACTTGTGGAAAAAACTGTTTAATAATAATATAGTTATTAAAAATATTCACATAGTTATAACTTTTACAAAAAAAAATATATATATATATTCATATAATGTTGTCTATTGTAAAAAAGGTTTGAATGAAAAAGATTAAATATTGTATATAAGATTAACTTTAACAATAAAAAGGATATTGATAGCTTAGTTTTGTTCGTAACTATTAGTAATTCAGATAAATTATAATAAACATATTAACACAATATTATAAATTGTATTTTATATAAGTAAATGTCTTAAAATATAATATGATTAATAATTATCAGTTTTATTAAAAATATAGTATAGTAACTTTCTTTTTGCATGATAAGAAATTATATTTTACACACACGTTGAAGATTAACATTATATGAGACAATTTAACGACAAACAAAAAAAAAAAAACGAAAAAGACTATATAAATGAAAAATTTTTAAATAAATTACAAATTGTAGTTTATATTTTATTCAAAAATTTTACCTATTTACTTAAAATTATATTAAAAAAAAAAGACATTTTAAGTTATAGTATTAATTGTTTCAATAAGACTTTATAAAACTAATGAATAAAAAAAGAAAAAACTAGAAGTAATTAAGTTAAATTTATCTTTTTTCTTTTTGCCTTATCATATAACTTAATGGTATTACAAATGTACAAATATTAAACATACTAATACAAAATATTTTAATTTTAATATTTTAACAGTAAAATGACAACATATCAAAAATTATGATAATATATATAATAAAAATGCAATTTTAAAGAAATAATCTAATTGATGACATATATATCAAATTTTTTTTCATAAAAAGAATCGTAACTATATAGAAAAAAAAGTGTATTTTTTATTAATAATGAATTTATATAATTCTATTTTTCGATGCATACAATATACAGTTAATGGTTTAAGTACAAAAAAAAAATTGAATATAATTTCAAAAATAATTTTGCTGGTAAATTTTATTAAAAAATTATTAAATGTCAAGATTGCGTAATTCTTTTTTGTATCCACAAAATTTAGAAAAATATTTATCATTTATTAATGATGGTACTTCAAATATATTTGCAAATAGGTATGGTGGTAAAGCATCTTTTTCAAAATATGCTACCATACCTGATAATATATTTTGTGATAAAAGATTTTTATCCATTTCATTTTGATGAAAACTATACATTAATGAATGATAAATTCTAAAGACATTTGTTGCTACAATATATCCTAAAAATACATCAATAGAATAATGTTTACGGGCAAATAAGATACAAATAATTGCTATTAATGCCATAATTCTATATAAAATATCTAAAATGATTAATTAATATTATATATAAAATTAATTTATAAACCAACTTAAAACACGCAATTTCTGTGGTGCATAATGTTTAAAAGTATAAAGAGCTGTAAATAAACATATAGTATGACCAGATACTAAAAGATCACCACATAATATTCTTGGCCTAAGAAATTCAATTCCAGCTGACCAAAATGTAGTAATAACTCTTCTTGATACAACTGAAAAACTACTAATTTCTTGTGGTGCACAGTAAGTATTTTTTGATGGTACAGGAACTTGAAGTAAACAAATACATATGGCTCTAAATATATATGATATTGCAATACATAAAAATACTCTTCTTCCTACAATCCAACGATGTTGATGAAAATAGATAACTCCAAGTGCATTAATAACCATAAATAACATTATAAATTCTGTGATTCGAATTGTTTCTGGAATCTCTGGAAATATACTGAAAAACAAATCTGGTAATGGTTCATAATTTCTTGGTACACGATCATGTACCCATGCAAGGGTAATAATATTAATAACCCATCCAAATATCTATATAATTAAAAAAAATTAATAAATAATATATTATAACTTACCAATAAAAGTAACGCTAGAAATGTTTTTGAACGTTGTAATGTTATTTGTCTTTTAATTCCAGGTAATATGCTTGTATCAGTATCCATTTAATAAAAAAAAAAAATTTATAATTTATTTCTATCTTCAAATATAAAATGAATATTTTTAAATAAAATAATATAATATAATAATTAATAATAAAAAAATTTAATTCATAAAAAAAGCTTAATATAAAAATTTATTATATTTTGATTAGAAATTTCACTGTCCATTTTTATATCATTTTCATGGTGAAACATTAGATAATGAAAAATTTATTTGTTATTATTTAAAAGATAATGTTAATTTTTAATGTTTAATTTTTTTTAAATATTATTGTCTTTCAATAGATTATACAATTTTATTTTTAAATTTTAAAAAGAAAAAGAAAAAATATCATTAGAACGGTTGTTTCAAATAAATTTAAAAAGAAAATAATAATAATTCATATAAAATACTTAGTAACCATTTTAAATTTAAAAAAAAAAATAGTTTCAAATATGTATTTTTTTTAAAAATGTATATCGAAAATAATATTTTGCCAATTTTTTAAAAAAATTTAAAGTTTTATAACGATAATCTTTATAAATAATATTCTTCAATTGAATGAATATGAAATGATAATATATTATGTATTCTTTATGAGTATTAAATTTTTTTGAATGTATCAAAAAGGGCTTTTGAATTAGGGATTTTAAAAAAAATTTTTAAAGAATTTATTTTTATAAGTCAATGACTATATAATTTTTGCGCACTTTCATATTAATCATTTTTCATTATTAAAATGTATATTTAAAAAAAAAAACAATATATTGTAAATTTAAAATCATGGTTTTAATAAAATATGTTTATAAATTTATTTCTTTTTTTTTTGATGTATATAAAATTTATACATTATAATTAAAAAACATAGTACATAAAAAAGAATTAATAAATAGATTAATTTTATGAATATAATAAAAAGAATTTTTATTAAAAAAAAAAATTACTATTTTATTAAGAAACTAAATAATTATTTGATATATTAAATTAAATATAAGAAAGTTTGTTGAGTAAAAGTAATTTATAAAGCATGAAAATGTCATAAACTCTATGAAGGTGGGATCATATTAGTTCCACTATTTAAATATATTACAAGTCAAAGAATTAAAATAGGAATGAGATATAAGAATAAAATAGAAAGAAAGCTTTTATTCAAATCAAAAAAATAAACTTTATCAGTCTACATTAGTCTGTATATTTACTGAAGGTTTTTATTTGATAAAGCTAAATAAATTTTAAAATTACATTTCAATTACTGATCAACAACATTTTTTATCACAATTATTTTTTTTTTTAAATATGTAATATACTTTTGTATGATATTTTATTTTACTTGTATGAAAAATTTAAGGAAATTGTTATCACAAAAGAGTTTTTTTTTCCTATATATAATAAATTTATCTTTTTTCAATATCTAATAACATAATTTTAACATATAGGATTATAAATTTATGAACAAATAAGAAACAAGAAATTAATAAATTTACACAAATATTTCACTGAAAAGTAAAAATTTTATCATAAAATATAACTATCATAAAAAGAGTATAATTATTAATAATAAATAATTTTTAATAATTGTGTAAGTAAAATTTTTTTTTTTCTAATTTAAATTAATCTTAAAACTCGTTACCATTACTCTTTTATTTATTTTTAAAATGACAGTTTTAATCTTTTTTTTTTATTATATTAGTAACAATGAGGAACATGTAAATTTAAAATACAGTCGTATTGGTTAGTCATTTGTGTATATAAAGTATATTCATTTGTTAATATATATAAAAAAAAATAAGAAGTTTTAACATATTAACTCTTATGAATTTAATAGAAAAAAATTAAATATTTATTTCCATTTTACAAAGAATTAATATTATTATAAATAAAACTTTTACTAAAAATATTTCCTAAAACAAATAAACATCACTTTAAAATATTTATATTGTAGAAAAAAGTTAATTATTTTTATATTTTAAATAAATTTCTTACTTATTACTTTAATTGACAAAAGTTATATATTATTGAAAAAGGAATTTTTTTTTTTTTATTATAAACAAAAAATAAAATATGAAATTTTCTATAAAACATTATAATTTTTTTAAAAATATAGTTATTTTAAATAAGATTTTTTTTTTCAATTTAATTTAAAATGTAAAATTTTGGGTACTTTTATTTGTTTTAAGTATATATACTTTTTTTCTTAATAATAGTATTTTATGCATAAAAGTTTAAAATAAAAACTATCATATAATAAATATACATATATTTAATATTTTGATATTAAATATATTAAAACCATAAATTATAATTTAAAGAGCTGTTGATATGACAGATGACATTCCATGTACCAAAAGAACTGGTGGTAAATCTTTTGTAAGTGCAGTTATTGCATCAAGATATGCCACATCATCACGTGAATTTTCTGGTATTTGAGGAAGATTTAGAAAACAAACTGCAGTATCAGAAGAATTTCTTTGTATCATTTCATTTATAGCACTAACATAATTACTTGGAAAACATGATATATTTTTTAATTCATCGTGACTTGATGATATTTGGGACAATACATGATCCCACGGTACTACTATTGACTTTGCTTTAATTCTTAATTGTTCAAGTAAAAGTTTAAGCTGGTTTTCTTGATATTGCATGTCTTGAAGACTATTTGAACAGATAAAAACTCTTACTTTGGTTGACTTCCACTTGGAACTCATTGAGAGTATACAAGCTAGTTGTAAAACAAAAAGTGAACTATTATCCCATCGCATATTAGTTTCATCCGGTTTAAATAAATGTGAAGGCCAAACATCTATATATTTTTTAAATGAACTTCTTAGTGAAACTTCTCTATCAAAACGATTAAAATACCTTGCAATGCAAATATTCTTATTTAAACTAATAATATCACGTAGAATAGAAATGTACTCACTTGTTTCAAGTCGTGTATTTTTTGTTGCATCTTGTGATGTTGTAAAGTACTCAACTACCTCAGCACGATCAATTTTTGAAAATTTAAGTTCACGTAATAATTGATTTTCTTGTAATATTAATTCATTTGGTTCTTTTTCATGAAAACCAATAACAACAGTATTTGGTTTCATTGCACCTAAACCAGAAAGACGTATCAATTGTTCTACACCAAATCTAACAGATTTTGATAATGTTATTTCAACAAATGCTTTTAATTTTAAATAATCTATTAAAGATAACCAATATGGATAAACTTGTTGAAGTGGATCTATTGTTTCTCTATCACCAGTTTCTTTTTCTAATGATCCGTATTTAACATGACCTATAACATACAAACCACTTTTTTTTAAATCATTAACAAAATCCATTAAAGAAAACATTGAACCTGGTCTACTAGAAAGAAGTAATATTTGTGGTCTCCAAAATTTTACATGTTCTTTTCTTATATCTAATAATAAAAGATATTTTCTTACTTGATGATATATTAATGCCTGTGAAATTGATCCCCATGAACCCATTGGTGCTTGATAATGAAGAATCATAATAAGGAGCATTAACATAACAACTGCCAAAGCACTCATTGCAGCATCAACAACAAGCATCATTGTTCCAGATGATAAAACACCAAGAGCACATGTATGCCATGAAAAAAATTTAAATGTTGGTCTAAAATTTGGTGCACTAGTTAAATCTAATGCTAAACATGCAACATTAACACCCATATATGATAATAAAAAAAAAATAGATGTTAGACGGGCAATTTTATTCATTGCTCCAACAGTAAAAACAAGCTATAATAAATTATTATTATTATTAAAATTAATTAAATTTTTTTTATTTACTTACCATAACACAAATCCATGATAATGTAACAGAAATAACTGGATTACCAGATGTCATTTCAATTGTTGCTGGTCTAAGTATAAATCCAAAAAGTTTATCATGTGCTAATCTATTTAAAACTCGTGAAGCACCAATTAAATTACTCATTGAACTAAAAAATGTTGTACAAAATATTCCCATTACAATAAATGAAGGTACAATAGAAACATCAACGGCAACCAAATAATTATTTTGTAATAAATTTCTTGTACATGTTGAAGACAATAAAAATGATGTTAATATATACATGCATAATGTTGTAAAAACAGCTTGTAATGTACCTCTAGGTATAGATACAGATGGTCGAGCAAGTTCTCCAGACATGTTGGCTCCTGACATTAATCCTGTAACACCAGAAAATATTATAGAAAACATAAAAGCTAAATCTGTCTGTTTTCCTGTTGTATAATCATAGGTAAAATTTGTATATAAATTATCTTTTAATGTATGAAAATTGAATGATGTAAAAAGTGCTGTTAATGTTTGATTGTATGAAACAATTTTTTCACTATCAGGATCAGATACATTTGATGGAATCATATAAGCATATGTATTTTCTTTAGGTATTTTTACTTCAACATCTCTATACCAAAATAATGAAACAACAAATGTTATATAACTACATGCTGTTATAAATAATGCTAACATTGCTGAATTAGCAAAAATTTTTGATCCAGCTAAGCATAATAAAAATATTATAAAACTGACAAGAACGCAAAATAAAAATTTGTGACTTGTACCTTGAAGAGGTTCAATATTATTAATTAATACTTCTGTAAATCCAGCAATATACAACGCACATGAAAATACATTTGCGACAAAAAATAATATTCCTATGCTACCACCAAATTCAGGTCCTAATGATCGACTAATCATATAATAAACTCCACCACCTTCAATAGCACCATTTGATGAGACAGCACATAATGATAAAACTGTTAGTAAAATGATACTATATGCAACAATTAACTCTATACATGTATAAAAAAATCCCAACTGTCCAACACAAAATCCCATACGTAAAAATAATAATGCACTAAACATTGAAACAGCAACAGGAGCAAAAACTCCCGAAAATGTTGATAAACCTCTCATTTTACCAATTAATTGTGTATCTAAAATTATAACAATTATTTTATTATTAAAATTATATTTAAAAAAAAAGAAAAAAATTTTTTTTTTTGTTAAACATACTACTTGTAAAATGTGTCTGTGATGTTTGCCTCATTTCATGTGACTCTTCATTAAAAATTCCTCCAGCTCCACGTTCATTCATATTAACGATGGTAGATCGAGAATCATCAGATGGTATCATCTTAATATAAAAGAAATTTTAAATTTTTATATTAAATATAAAATTTTAAAAAGTTTATAAATGTTAATTTTGTTAATAATTCTAAAATTATATAATTATAATAATTGGTTTTTTTTTTAAAATTATGATAGTTTATATATAAATATTATATGATATGTTATTGAAATTTAAGTTTGTTTATATAATAATGTTTTAATATGGAAGTGCATTTAATAATAATCATTTTTTTTTTCAGATTAACAATGATACTATTACTTGTATAATATTAAGAAAATCATATTATAACTAGATATTAAGATAAGTTTAATAGTAAAAATATTAATTAAAGATTTAGAAAATATAATATATATTATATAATATGATAATTAAAAAAAATATATATATATAACTATTGTTAACAAATAACATTTTTAATATATTGATTTACAAACAAAGGTAAGTATAAATGCTATAGTTTGCGATAAGAATTATAATAATAGTGTGATGTACTATAAATAGTTTTGTAAGAAATGTAGAGAAAAATCTTTTTATTTATAATAAACAAATGGCACACCAATAGATGTCATCATACACTTTAAATAAAAAAAAAACATTAAAACACAAAAAGAATAAATTATAACTTTTTATTATATAATAAATCAAGATTATTTCATTTTTTTTTTAAAATATAAATATTAAAAACATAATAATTTTATTAAACATTAAAAATTTTTTTATAATTTTTAAATATTGTCAATACTAATAATATTGAATAAACAAAAAATAAACAAAAATTGATATTAATTATGTAGAGTTTGGCGCACTATATATAATGAATACTTCTTGGTAAAATATGTATTAAAAGAAATTATTTACTGCGCAATAAAGATGTATAAATTATTTTTTTTTTTCTACAAATTTGCATAAAAAAAAAATAAATATAAAAAAAATAAATCTTTTTTTAATTTAAATTAAATTAAAATAGTAAAATTAAATATAAAAAAAATATAAATTTATTTTACATTTTTTATGTAAATAACTATAATCAATTTGCATTATTATATTTTAAATATTTTTTTCAAAATAAAAATAATTATTTTATTAAATATCTATATAAAGATATATTTTTAATTAAAATCAATGATTTATTAAGTATTACTAATTACTTTAATAAAACAACATTCAAAGTAACATTATATCCTTTTGCTATTTTATTTTAATATAGTAAAGAACAATTATTTTTCCGTAAACAATTTTACTTTTATATTACTATAATTATTTATAAAAGAAACTAGATAGTGTAGATTAAAAATGACTCTATATATAAATAAAATTTATAAACTGATGGATTATACTAATAATACTACTTTAAAAAGAATAGTAAATCCATAAAAACGACAACCAAAAATTATATCATGGAAGATATCAGCTAAAAATGAAAATATTTTAAAAGATATATTTAAAATAATGTTTGGTTAATATAATTTTTCAATTTATTTTAATTTGTTACTATTAAATAATTATACATATTTATTACATCTTAATATGTACTAATTTTTTTAATATACAATAGGATGTATATTTATGTTAAGAAAATTTCTATGAACCAGTATATATAAATATATATATAATGTCAGCTATCATAAAATAATATATCTAATATTTTTTAATTTAACTATATATTTGATTTAAAAAAAAACCCTGTTCTAATAAAAAAAAATAAATATCTATATTTTTTAGTTAAAAATATTTTATTAATATACATGAAAATACTTTATAAATTTATAATAATAGAAATTTAAATACTGTCAATTTATATTAAAAATTTTTTTTTTATTAAAAAAGAATAGAACAAATAATATATTTCTAAAGATTACTAAATAAGAAAATTTTTCATTATTGTTATTATATTAATGTTGAATAATATTATATTTAAAGAATTAAATTTTTTTTATATTTTTGTGTGAAATTTTATAAAATTTTATTAAAATTATTTACACTTCATTAAACTATTATTAAAATATTTAATGTATAAGAAAGTTTTTTTTTTTTTAAAGTTCATACAATAATACAATTATAGTTATTATTCTTTTTGTAACATTTATGGATAATAAAATTTTAAATATATATAAAAGAATTATTTTAATATTTTAAAGATAATATTTATAAATAACTATTAGAATAAAGGAAAATTTTGACGACCCACATTTAATGAAGATCAAACTTTTATAAAATTTCATCTTAGTATAAATTTAATACATCATTCTTTATGGATATATATTTTACATGATATTAATATTATTTATTTATATTATATTGCTTTTATTTTATAATTATATTTTACATATGATATTACCTAAAAAATATAAACTTTTAGTATGTCAATTTATGTTTTATTCAATTAATAATATCTGTTAATTGATCTTTAGAATATTTTAATAATATTAAATAACATTAAAATTATATTATTTAAATATAATTTTGATCATGATATCTTAACAAACTTATATATCTCTTTTAGTCACTCATTCAATGAAAATTTATTTACAAAAATTTTATATAATAAAATTTATAACATAAATTTTATCTCTATATTCTTTAACTATTCTACTTTTTATAATAATTAGTACTTTAACTTTTATGTGAAAAATTATATAATTATAAAATAATTTATTTAATTTATATACAGTTGTAAAGAAATTTTTTTATAAATACTTATTGAAAAGAATATATATAATTTCTTTATTTTATCAATATTCAAAACAAAAAAATTTTTAATTTTTTTAGAAGTAATTAATTTTGACATTCCTTTTTAATAGATGTTAAAAGGTGTTATTGAATGTTATATTTAACAATAGTTAACTATAAATTTTTATATTAATTATGAATTTCTATATATATCTAAATATATTTATTATAAAATATTTTTATCTTTTTTTTTTTAAATAAATTTTTATAAAAATTTAATTTTTAATAATTTTTAAGATGATTAAATGCAAAAATATAAAGAATTTATACGTATTTATTATAATATTATTATATATACGAGATGTTTTACCGCAAAAGATAGATGATCTTATTTCACCACTTTTACATCATAATTCAAATCCTCTAAATCCTGGAATTTTTATAAGATTGATGCCAACAGGTTTAGCATACTTAAGAGAAGTTGGAATGAAAGTAGTTAATGATGAAATACTTCAATTAGCTATTCCTACAATAACAGAACAAATAGATCAAGGTCAAGTATCTATTTCAAATACATATATTGCAAAGTATTGGGCTCCAACTGATTATAGTTTAGATTTAAGTGGTCCTGATTCATTTACATGGACATTATCTAAAATGCATATTAGAGCTGTTGGAGAATTTGAAGCTAGACTAAATTCACCACTTTTAATACCAACAGTACCATTAAAAGGTGAATTTGAAACATTATTAGGTCATATTAGTTTATCAATATCAGTTAGATTATTTAGGTAGGTTAAATTTTAATATATTATTATTTTTGTTTTGGAAATAGTGAAGAAGTCCTTATGGTTCTCCTCAAGTACAATCTACTAAATGTGCATCACAAGTTGGATATGTTGATTTAAATGTTAGAAATACTGGTGTAATAACAGATTTTTTTATAAATTCATTTAAAGGTACAAATTTTTTTTTATATATTATCACAAAAAAAAATTTATTTAATTTTAGGATTTTTAATATCACATTTTAAACCAACAGTTGAACAAAGAATGTGTCAAATGATTGAAAAAGTTATTAATATTGATATGAATTCAATTTTATCAACAATGCCTTTAAAAGTAAGAATTAATGAAAATGATTTAGATATAATTGGTCAAACATTTGATAAAACAAGAAAACCATTTCAAAAATTAAGATTAAATTCACATTCATTAAAAAATGGATCGTTAATAAATTTTATAAATGATTTACGTGATAAAAATCTTGTTCTTGATTATTCGATAATGAGAAATCCATTTATTAATCATGGTACAATAACAATGGTTGGAAAAGGTGAAATATCATATAAAGGTATGGGTGGAACACCATTTTATCCTCCAAATATAGAAATACCTCAACCACATGGTGTACATATGCTTGAATTTTATGGAACTGATTTTGTGGCTAATTCAATGTTATATCATGCCTATCGTCAAAAATATATGGATATGATTGTTGGACCTGAGTCAAACTTAAAATTAAAAGAAATATTATTAACAACATGTAAATCAGGATTTTGTATAGGAGAATTTCTAGGTGATCTTTCAACACAATATCCAGGACGTGAAATTGAAATTAAATTTACTGCAAGAAAGGCTCCAATTCTTGTATTTGTATCAAATCGTGCCCGATTCCGTTTACATGGACGTATGAATATGTACCTTCGACCTAATAATACAACACAAATGAAAACTTTAATTATACGGTCAGATACAACAATGACAGCAAATGTATATTTACAAATAATTAAATCAAAAATAACAGGAAATGCAACAATTGAAAATTTAGATTTTAAACTTATTGAATCAAAAATTAGTAATGTTGATCAATCAGTTTTTCAAGATTTAGGTTTATTTGGAGCTGAATTTGTTGAAAAATTAATATCAGAAATCCTTGAAATGGGAATGCTTATGCCTACAATGAAGGGTATTGTCTTAAAAAGTCCCAAACTTTCAATTCATGATAGGTATGTTAAAGTACAAACTTATTTCAAATTAGATGAACATTATGCAGGAAGTTTAATACAAGGAGCTGTTAAACAAAGTTTAAGAAATGTTGGTTAATAATTACAACAATTTAAATTATGACTGTAAATAAAAAAGCAATCTCATAATTTTAAAGTTTATTACGATAATTTATTTAAAATGAATACTGTTTTGTTTATTTAATAATATGTTACAAATAAAAAATATATAACTAATATTAATGTTTTAAAAAAAAATAATTTTATAACAAGTTATTT
Source organism: Strongyloides ratti (assembly GCF_001040885.1). Lineage (NCBI taxonomy): Eukaryota > Metazoa > Nematoda > Chromadorea > Rhabditida > Strongyloididae > Strongyloides > Strongyloides ratti. The sequence goes on along the minus strand of NC_037309.1, from coordinate 757,536 downwards.
ATTTTAAAGTTAGAAACTTTAAAAAGAACTAAATCTAAAAAATCAAGTAAATGTATAAAAAGTAGTAAATATTATAATTATCTTTAACTGATTTTAAATATAATTTATAACAATATTTCACTTATATAAATAAGATAAAATAAATGTTAAAAATTGTTATGATAATAAAAAATTTTTTAGTTGATATTTATAAACGATAAAATTATGTAAAGTGATAATACTATCATATAATCACGTAGATAAGAATAAGTTAAAATATTTCTAATCAGTAATAAAACTTTGTTCTTATTTTAATGTTATTAATTTGTCTTTGATTATTAAAATGTAATTATATTATCATTTTATCTCATTTTTATTATTAATATTTGTATCATTATGTTCGTTAAAAGTACAAATATAATACAATAAAAAAATCAAAAAACTGTCAAATTTATTTGAAGGACACTATTGAAAAATAGATAATTTTGATATATCAAGAATGGTGATGTCAAAAAATGTTTCTATAACTAAAAAAGGTTTCCAACCAACCGGATTTGAACCAGTGACCTAAGGATATCAGCAATTGAATCTACAGTCCTCCGCTCTACCAACTGAGCTATGGTTGGATGAAGAAGCCGCAATTTTTCCAAACTTTCTAGATAAAAATGAAATATTTTCTTGTTTAAATCATTTTAATACAATAAAAAAAAAGTAAATAGATTTTATTTATTAATTAGTAAATGATTCCAGAAGTCTAAGATGTTAAATTTATAATGAAAAAAATATTACACCAACTATCTAAGCAAAACATAGTGTTAAAAAGTTATTATTCATTAGTATAATAATATTTTATTATTAAAAAACAAATTAACTAGATGTGTAGTAGAAAAAAAAATTTAAAATGTTGTTAAAATTTAAGTCATGAAAAAGAATAACTACTTTTACATAAGTCATAAAATATATTTTTTAAAATTATCCAAATAATAATAAATAAATAAGTATTATATTAACTATAAAACAAAAAATTATTGTTAATAAAAACATATATTAGTAGAGTATTTCATAACATTTTAAAATATTACATTTAAAAATTAAGTTTCCAAAGTAGTTGTAAATATTTGTTTTAATGTATAACTTCCTTACATATTCTTGGCTTTTATATTATATATAATTGTTTTTTTCATTAAGTTATTGTATATTTAAATTATTGTAGCTGGAAGTTATGTTTCTATGTATAAAGACTTTTCTAATTAGAAAATTCTAACTAGTCACGTTAAGATTTTGATAAAAAAAAACCAGTTCCTTTGAGAAAAATTTATATATTCAAATATAAGTGATTTAAAAATTTATCATTCTTATAATTATAAATAGTTAACCAATAAAACACAATAAAACATTTAAATTTTATTCTTTATTAAGTAAAACAACTTGTAAATAAAAGTTAAAAACAATATAATAACCATTAAATGATAATATTTTAAAAAAACCACATATTTAAAATCTAAAATCTTACATTTAAATTCCAATTATTAATATAATTAAAAATTAAACTTTAAAATATAATAAAAGTAAATCGTACTACATCGATTTAAGTTAAGTATTTATATGAATAAACTCAAAAAATTGAATCAAATAAAAAATAACATTTAATTAGTTCAAAATACAAATTTAAAGAAAAATGGAAATTCTATTAGCAAATAGAAAAAGGATTCTTGACGAGAGTGGGATTCGAACCCACGCATCCGAAGATATCAGTGCCTTAAACTGACGCCTTAGACCGCTCGGCCATCTCGCCTTGAAAACACGCTTTTTTTTTAAGTCAAATACTCTGAGTAATTCTTCAAATATCTAATATAAATAATAGTATCATTCTCACTAGAAAGATATATATTTTCTTATGTAATAAATTTATTCAGTAATATTACATATTATTTATATTAAATCATAAAAACTATAAGTCTGATTAGAAAAATATTGAAAAAAAAATACGCAGTTCTAAATATAAATGTAACCTATATAGAATTATTCTTTATCACCTTTAATATAATTAAGTATATTTTAATTTTTTCTTAAAATATGTTAGCATCTTATAATTATTTATATGTAAACACTTAAATATTAAAACTATCAAACCATTTATCATATAATTGGGTATAATTAGTAATACTATAAATATTAAAAGTAAGCTTTTCTTTAGTCAGTTATTATAGTTAGAAGTAAAAAATGTAAATTCAATAAGTGAAGAAATTTTGATTTTCTGAAATTGACAAAAATTAATAGTAAATAATGAACACAAAGGACGGATTTTATATAATAATATATTTTACATAAATTATAAACGAAGAAAACATACAAGATAATTAACCTTTTCATATACATTCTATATATAAAATTTAAATTACTTCCCTTAACAATAACCTTTTAACCAATTTAAAATTTAATAAATGATATTTAACAAAAAGAATTCAAAATTTATAAATCAAATTTAACTTTTAATATTGAAAACCAAATTTCTTCAAAACAAAATTTTGTCATATTTTTGATTTTAATAATTTGATATAACACAATATGTATAAAATATTACTAAAAAAAATAATATAACTACAGAGTTTTAAAGTTAAATATTAATAATAAAAAATAAACTTAAGAATAACAAATTTGGTTATATAATTTTTTTAAAAAATTAAACCTTTTTAAATATTTAAACATTAATGAAAAGAATCTTAACATAAAAAAATTTATTCATAAAAAAAGATTATTAAAAATAAAGATAAATATTACAAATAAGAAATAAAGTATATAAAAAAATATAATATTTTGACAGTTTTTTAAATATAAAGTATTATATACAAAATTTCTTAAAAATATGAATATAAGAAACACTACCAATCATTTCTTTTTCATGTTCATACATCTATATATAGAAAACATCTATTTGTTTTTTGAGTACTGAAAAAGGTTTCATAGTATCAATCTGTTATACTTAACGTTATAATTATGAATTTAAAAAAATCAGAAGATTATAATATTTTAATTATCTAAAATAACAACTTCAATCGTTGATTTAAAGTTTATCATTAAAAATATATAACTAAAAATGATTCTTTTTGATAGATCTATCATTTTATAATCCAAGTTTAATTTAAATTTTAAAAACAAACATAAACCCAATTATAAATGATTCATAAAAATATTACTAAATACATTAAAAGTTTCATATAATAGAATTGTAAATTATCTAAACATTGTTTTCTAACATAAATTTCAATAGGAGTTAATTGATAATTTAAATTTTAAAATAAAAGATGATGAATAACGAGACAACTCATCTACCTACAACAACTAATAATACTTATATTCAAATATTACCTTCAACAATACCTATATTCACATTTTTAATATTTTTAAAAAGACTATCATTAATGTAAAATATCTTTTCTTTACATATATGTATATAACAAAACTTTGTTATTTAAACAAACTCATTCAAATGTTTCTTGTTATGCTAAATGTCAAAATAAACATATCTATTTTTAGAAAACAATTAAGCATCAGTTAATTAGCTAATAAAAAAAGCTTTTAAATATCGATATTTTCCTCTCACTGTGTGGTCATCTTAATAAAATCTAAAAAAGAATTATCAAAAAATTGTTTTAATTTTAAAAAAATATAAGCTAAACTAACCTAATCATCTCAGAGTCATCCTCAATGAATATTTTTCAAAAAAAAAAAAAGATGAGTAAAGTAAACCTTTCAGTATAAAAAATAACTATGACTTTAATATATAATAAATGCATGATCGTTCCGTATATTTTTAAAAAGAAAGATTACTAACTGCTAGGTATAACATCTTACTAATAAAAGAAGCGTTGTACTTTTAATCATCGATTTTTGACTAAAAGTTAAAGCATGTAACTCTGACAAAATAATCACAAATACTTATTTCTTGTAAGATACTTGAGAAAGTAACCATATCATAACATTAAGATTATTGGATATTAAAGAGTACTAAACTTTCTAAAAAAAATAAAGATTTTGTTAGATACATACAAATAAGCACGATTCAAATCATATTCTTTCTAACAACAAATGAAGTGTATACCTCTGAAAAAAGGATTACATTTATAATGAATCTCATAATATCTAAAAGTTTATAACACAAAACAATTTTAAACAAATTAATTATCCTCACACTCATAAAAATAAGTAAACTATATTATATCGTTACTATAAGAAAATGTTAAAATTATTTAAACTTACTCATTATACATGCCATAATTGATAAAGGTAAATCGTAATTTAAAACAATTAGCTGTCAGTTTCTATATGGAAAATTTTGTATCCTAAGAATGTATACTATGTTAAAAATTTACATACCACAAAATAATAGACAAAAAAAATAGATCTCAAAGTATAATGAAACGTCATTTACAGATAAATTAAAAAAAAAAAATATACTTTCATACTTACTAATTTGCATATGATACTTTGATAATACTAGAAAAGATGACTGTCACAAGCTAACTATATTTGTTATCAGAACGGCGTACTTTTAACAGTATTATTAAGGTAGTCATAAAAAGATTTACAAAACCGGAACTTAAAAATATTAATAAAAAATATCTCGATAAAAAATAAAAGAACGTTATAAATGTTATGTAAAAATTATAATGTACATGTACAATAAATTATAATGCTAAAAAGTACGATGAAGTTATACAAAAAAACATCAAATATTCTATGACGTTTAGTAGCTTTTATAAAGATAAAAATGATTAAATTGTAGTAATAGTGTAACAATATCTATTTTTATAAAACTAAACATAATCAAGCGTCTAATAAACGAAAAATTATTCACTAAAAAGCAAATTCTTCGTATAGTAATCAAAACTATAACATTATTATGCCATTTAAAGACAATACAATATTTAACAGCCACACTAATACTACTAACAAAATCAGGTAAAGTAATATAAATTTGATTTCATTTTATTTCATCATAGTTAGATTAAACATTTTGACATGATATTTAAAGTTTTATGTACTTTTATTCATTGTTAAAACATACTCACATAGACAAAAAATGTTATAAAATTAACACTTTTTATATTTCTTAACTATTAAAAAAAATTATAACTTCTACAATGAACTTTATATTTTATATTGTACTTCTTATATAATATAAAATTGTAATACATAGTTTAAGTCACATACATACCAACGAAAAAAAAACTATTATGTAAGTTATATAAATTAATGGATATTTAGTAACATTTATAAAATAATTTTAGAAAACGTATATTAATGTAACTTTACAAGAATCTCCTATCATTTTAAATCAAATTAATTAAAAAAGATAACTCTAATAGAAAGATTTTTTATAACAATATAATAGTATACAATAATAATTTTTAGCTAGAAGTATTAGCAATAGATTATTAAAAGTAACAATGACAATTTAAGTATTCAAGTATAGTTATTATAGAAAACAAATTATTAACTTTGATTTATATATACTTATAAAAAATTTACTTCTATTAGAACTATCAATTAGTAAATATATAGACAATATAGATATTAGTATTGTAAAATTTTAACATTAGAAAAAAAATCTAAATATTAATAAGAAATGATAATATAGAATGTCTTTATGTGACCAAAAGACAATTTTTTTTTAAATATTTTTTTTACATAATAATAAGAAAAGAATAATTAGATATTATTTTATGAATATAAAATAAATTATCTTTATCAAAATATAAATATAAAATTATATATATAAAGAATGAAATTTTTATAATTATTATATTATAAAAGCTATTGCTTTTTTTATCTTGATAAGTATTATCAAGAGATATATTCAATCAAAGTATTACTTAATTACAACAATATGGAATCTAAAGATTTAGAAAAAAAATCTGATATAGGGAAAGAAGTACCAAAAAAAGACAGTAATGAAAATAAAAATATTGTAAAAGAAAAAAATGATAAGTTGACAATTAAAAAAGGTATGTAAGTCATTTTATATTAAATTAAAATATTTAGACATGAAAAAAGATGAAGGAAATATAACTGATAATGTTAAATATTCTCAAAAAAATGTAACAATTGAATTGAATAAAAAAAATTTCGATTCTTCAAAAAGTGTTAGTAGCTATTTTAGTGAAGATGAAAATTGTGGACAAAAAAAAGAAAAATGTAAGCAAAAAATTCGACGTTACAATTATTGTAAATATCATGAAGATGAACGTGATGGAAAATTAATGACAAAAAAAGAAATTATAGATAAATGGCATCGAAGTGAATTAAAAAGTGCCTTTCATGCAATGGTTGATGATGCACGTAAGAAATTTTTAGAAGAACCAGAAATATCTACAACACCTCTCATGACTAGTGCTTCTAATGAAAAAGAAAAAACAAAGTCAGATGTAATTTTATCAAAATCTTCTCCTGATATCAAAGTTACTGATGGAAAAAAAGATAATAATACTAATGTAGTTTCACAGAAAATTATTTCTGACGGTAAAGGAGAACTTAAGACTGACAGAGTTTTATCAAAATCACCAATTCATGGTGGTACTTCTAATGGAAAAGGCGAACTTAAGAATAATACCGTTTTATCAAAATCACCAGTTTATGTTAATACTTCTAATGTTGTTTTACCAAAAGTTTCTTCTGATGGAAAAGGTAAAACTAAAACTGATGTAGTTTCATCAACACCAACTATTAATGTTAATACCTTTGATAAGAAGATGGATATGGATAAGAAGATTTCACAGATGACTTCTGAAATGGAAAATCTTAATGAAAAAGCTTTTTCACTTTCACATCAGCCAGAAAATAATTTATCTTCAGATTCAACAAGTAAAGAAAGTGAGGAAAATGAATAAGAGATAATAAATAATAATATTGTAGTAAATAAAATTTGCTATTTTTCCAATATTTCCTTCATAATTAGAACAATAAAGATTCATATTATTTTTTTTACTTTGAATTTTCCTTATACAAATTTATTCATATTAATGTATTTTATAATAGATAATTTGTGTTTAAATATTTTAAAATTTAAAATTTGTATATTAAAATAATATAAAATCAGTGTATTAAGTAAAGTTAACGCTATAAAAAAATTGAAAAAAAGAGTATCTTAAAACACAATAATTATTTGTAAAAAAGGAGACAAAGAATATTAAATAATGTTAAAGTTTACCAATTTTTAACTTTTTAGCAAATCTATACTCTTATATGTTGAATTATGTTCAAAAAATTTCACTTTTCTGCTATTTAAAAACATATATTTAAATTTATTTATTTATAAAAATCAGTATAAATTAAAAAACTTTTGACAGGTAATAATATGTTTTAAAAATAATTGGTGTATTACTTTTTTAACCTATCGTAATGAAAAAAGTGCCATTGCTAGAAGTGATTGATAACTAATAAAACAAGATTTTTTAAATTAATTATGCTCAGTTACGAATATTAAGTTGATAAAAACCTAAAATTTAAAAAATGAATATATAATTAACATTTTTAAATAAAGGTAATTGATAAACAGTAAAAAAATGTTTTCATTTTTTTATATGATACGATGCAATATGTTATTTTTTAAATAATTATGTGATTAAAAAAATGTTTTTTTAATTTTGAATAATTCCTGGTTAAATTTTTTTAAATTGTTTATCGCTTACTAATTTACTTAACACTTCTTATAGATAAGATTTAAGGTAATAATAACATATGATAAGTATATGCATATATTTATCTTATGAAAAAAAGTTTTGTTAAATATCATGATCACTTTTATATTATGTTTCAATTTTATGATAGTAAGATTAGGATGTAGAATCAGACAATTAATATACATGTATTTAAAATCGTTTTAAGTAACATAAAAAACTTAGCAAATAAAAATAATAAGATCGGCATCTAAAAAATGTTTGATGTAATTATTGTCTTTTGAATTATATGCTATTAGGTTTCAACATTCTGGAGTGCAGTTTTTATTGACTTCTAGGATTAATAATGTTAAAAAGAATTTTATCCACTCTTTTGTATATTCAAATGTTTCTGACTGCAAAATAAGTCTACTAAACGCTTTGAAAAAGATATTTTTATAATTAAAAAAATTATAAATAACTTTAAAGTTGCAGTAGGTGTTTTTATTTTATATCTTAAGAACAAAATTTATGTTTTTAGTATTACTTACTTCAATTGAAAAAAGACCCATAATTACATAATTCATTCTACCACTATTATGACAAAAAAGTTATATAAAAACCTATGATATATTAAAGGGACTAAAAATTTCAAATTAAAAAAAAAGAATTTTGTTTTCAGTAAAATACCTTAAGAACAATAAATAGGATAGAAATAGAATTGTAATTAAAATATAGATAAAAAAACAAATATTCTAAATATTTTTTATTAATTTTATTAGTAATTGATTTAATATAAAAGTAATGGCTCTTTAATTATTAAGAAATTTTAAACTTGAAAGTTTAACTTTTAAATTATTTTTTACATGAATTTAATATCAAAAGTGCTTTTTTGATTTTTTAAGCAAATGTCTATTTCAAAATCACTTCAAAAAAAACCACTTTTTAATAGTCACTAGTATTGCATTTTTACTATATATTTATATAAAAACGTAATTTATTGTTTTTAATGTATTTACTTCTCATAGAAAAGTTTCTAAAAAATCAAAAAAATTTTTTCCTAGTTTAATTCTTGATTATATATATTTATTATGTTAATCCCAATTTATACAAAATTAAGTTTGTCTAGATGCCATTGAATGCTTTCTTTGAAGTATATGTAAAAGATATTGAAGAAAGTTATAAACAAAACTTGATCCAGTGTGTAATCTTTTAACAAATGTTATTATTAAATATATAGAATTAGAGTGCACTAAGATTGTTCTTTATGCTTATAAAGTAAATTTGAATTGTGTTATAATATTATCAAAATCCTTTGATTTAGTTTTTCTGGTTATCATTTCATAAGGTTTTCACACAACACATTAAGAAGATAATTTAGAACAGTTTTTAGTTTTAAATCAAATTCATAATAAGTTTTATAATAAGGTTTATGTAATTACTAAGTGTTTAAAACATACTATAATTTATAAATTCTTAAAATTGTTTTATGTGATAAATGAAGTATTAAAAAAATATATTTGACAACTTTATAGCATCAAATTTTTATATGATAATACTTATTATGACAATAACTTGAATAACTAAAATAACATTTTTCAAAGTATTGATGATATTTTAACTAAATATTGTTATCACTACAATGTTAATAGACATATGTTTTGTTAAACTATTGAAATTATTTTTGTTTTCCCACTCATCGTAAATGTTTTTAGTAGTATTCTATTAAAGTTCAATCTACTAAAATTAATATTTGCTTAATTTCATTTTATGAAAATATGTTAAATGTTTTCCCTACTACTAATAAAAAAGTTAACAAATATATCTTAACAGTTTGTTCATTTATTGTAACATAATTCTGGTAAAATAAAAAACGGCTATTTACTATTGAATTATATCTAACATTTCAAGTAATATTTGTCATTTAAACAAAACGAAATTGTACCTATTAAGAAGATAGAAAAAAAGCATAGGTAATTAAACAATAATTATTTTTATAATAATATTAATTAATTAATTTTTATATAATTTTATATAGTATAATCAAACTTATATTAGTAAAAACAAGATAAAAAAAAGAAAAGTTTTTAGTAAAATAATCATTCTCATGATTGAATATTCATAAAAAAATGATACTTTTCTTTATTATACCAACGAAAATTTGTTAGAGTTTTTGACCTATATTATAACATACTTGCTTTTATAGAAATGCTTTCGACAACTTATATGAATTTTTTTTTAATATATAATATTATTATAATTTTTTTAATTCATCACAAAACAATACATAAGAAGTTATCACTATAATTAAACATGTTGATAAGTTAATTTATAAATTTTTGCCTAATATATATATATATGTATTCTATGTAATGAGATTTTAATCATTTTATTTGATTAGAAAATTTGTGTATCGCTTTGTTTTTACTAACATTTAGTTGTAAAAAGGTATCATTATTTTTATTTCTAACAATCATCTTTTTTTTGTAATAACTATTTGATATAATGCTCATTGGTATTTTTCTAAAAATAAGTGTATTTGGAAAAATTTATATTCTTGTATATTATATTTTTCTAAAGTATATAGAAATATTATAGCTTAACTTTATCAAGAATAAATCATTAGGTTACCAACATTTTACTAATTGTTATCTAAAGATGGTGTAATCAAGCTAATAGACAGGCTTCCAGCCATGTAACATAACTGAGAGAAACTCCTTTGATTACATTTTATTATTACTATGACAATATATCTTTTGAGTTCTTTTTATCATTTTATATTGTTTTATTAATACAACTTCGGCTAAATTAATATTACTTTTTTAATGATAGGTTCCAAGATAACAAAAAGTGCCATACGTTTTTTGTTCTTCAAATTTTATGTATTTAATACTATTGTATCAAATAATATTTAGAATTTATTCGTTTACATAAAGTTTTTCATCTCATTTTATTTTTCTACCTTATTAATGTCAAAGTACAAAATTACTTTTTTTTATTACTTATCTAGATAATATAACTTAATTTTGATAAATAGGCAGACAAAGTACAGTTAAAGTAAAGTAAACTTTATCATGACTTTATAATACAAATTCTGATTAGATGACTTATAAAAAGAGATCATTTTATATATTTGTTAAATGTTATTGTATTTCTAACATTAGATGAATAAGTAAAAACTATCATTTAGGTATAGTTATACAAAAATATTTTACTTTAATGAAAATTCTTCATGTTATGTAAAAATAACCTTATCAATAAGATAGTTAAAATAAGTTTAGTAATATATGAAATTTTTTAGTACAGATATTATAATATATTCATATTAATATATTGAAAAATCAAATGAATTTAGTATTTTATTGAAACATTAAAATATATGTATAATATTTTATAGTTGTAAAAAATAATTTTTAATACAAATTCTAATTTAAAAAAGTAATTACTTTTATCAATGTATGTTATATTTCTTGAATAAAAAAAATATGATTTTTACTAAATTCGTTCAATCATTCCAGAATTTAAAAAATTTGATTTAGTATCTGTAATTATTTTATTTTTTATAGCATCAGCTATTTTTATCCAATGACTATTACATAACACTTGTCCTGTAGGAATCAAAAAGTCGATTTTATAAATAATAGTCGTCAAAGCAGTGCTTGTTTTACTATTCTGAATAATTCCATTTAAACAATTTGTATCTTCAATTCTTTGCATAACTAAATTATTTTGAACAAAATATGTTCCTTTTTGAGCTACTAATTCAGAGGCATTGTTACTTTTACAAGTTTGTGGAATTATTTCTACATTAAGAAATTTTTTTTGATTTAATGTGACGGTTGGTTTAAATGCTGAAACTAAAAGTGGACTTTGTGTAGATGCCAAATTATTAATAACATCAATAGCTATCTGTTTTAAATTTCTAGCTAATGAAGATGATGATGTTTGTTGCATACTTGTACGATTTTGTGTAGGATTGTATGTTAATGATAATGTTGGTTCAATTTCATATGTTATTTTAGCTTTATTAGTAAACGGAGGACAATTAAATGATCCACATGGAAAAATCAAAGTGATAAATGTGGTTAAAATAAATGTAGTTAAAAATTTAATCATATTTTTAAAAGATGATTTAAAAAATATTTTGTACCATTAAATACTTAATTTTTATTTTTTTAAACGGAAATGATCAATTGTGATGATTAATAAATTAAATGTATCAAATAAATAAAATATTTTATATTTAAATGTAATTTTTATAAATTAAATTATTTTATTAAACTACATGAAAAAATATTACAATGTTAAAGATGAATGATATGTAGGCATGAATAAAATGACGTATCTCAATTATTTTAATCTTTTATTAAATTTTTATTTTATTACAATTGGAAAATATTACATAGCATTGTTATCAAAATATATTGTTAAAATATATATAATTAGAATATTTAAAAAAAAAACATAAATTGTATGTATTAAAAAAACTTTATTAAATTAAGTTTATGGTGTTAGATTAATATTACCATATGTTTATTTATCTAAAAATAACTTTAAAATGTATAGCTTATAGTCATAAATATTTCAAATTAAAATTAATTGAATTATTATTCATTAAGATTATTATTAAAATTATTTCTTGATTTTAATAACTTTTCTTTATATAATTTCATACTATTATTTTTGATACTACATTATTTCTAGAACTATAACAAATTATAATAATTATGAATAAAATATTTAGCTTTTATATTATTTAACTATAATTTTTTTTTCTAGCAATTAAGATATAAGTCAAAATAATTGTTATCATGATTATATAAAATAAAAATGAAATATATAAAATTTTAAAAGTTTCATATTAAACTATTCAATCAAATGACATCTAAAATCCAATTTTTTTGATAGTTTTTCAACAAACTATATAAAAATATAGGATTAAAGCCAATTTTTGTAACTTCATAATTTGTAAACATATTATGTATAATTAAAAAAAATATTTATAAAATATCTACAATAATAATTTTTTTTAGACTAAATTAGAATAAAGACTTTACTATATGCATATCATTTTATAAAATATTAACTGTCTTTATAAAACATATATGAATGCTGTTATGAATAAAACTAAATAAAATTTGATAAATATAAAAAAAAATTTAGTTTTTCAATTCCATTATCCAAATATAAAATCTTAAGAAATTATATAAAAATTATAATTTTGATAACCAAATTAATTCAGAATACATTGCAAAAATAAAAAGTAATTTATATCGAAATATAAAAAACTTTTCTTTTGTATTTTTTTAAAATTCTACAGTGTTCATTTAATCATGTATACACAAAAAGTATCAACATAATAAATTGAAAAAATAATAATAAATAAAAATTCAATATCATTATTATAACCATTAGAAATTATAAAAGAAATAAATTAAATAATTTTAAATTTTAATTTTAATTACGTCACATTATAATATAAGATGGTGATCATAAAAATACATGAATCCGTAATTTAAAAAAAAAAAATAATAGAACAAAATATAAATGTATATGTTGAAATATATTTGATAATTTTCTTATAAAAATAATACAAAAAAATGACTATAAAGATGTTCAAATAATATGGAAAAAATATTTGTAACTAAACAAAAAAAGCACATTTGGCTTCATAAAAATAGATAAATGCAAGTATTGTTCAAAATAAAAAAAATGGAAAAAATAAAAATGTTAAAGTTGTAAGTGGTTTTAAATATTCAGTCTTAACTTTTAAAGATCGGAAGAGTAAATTTTTATTACTATAAAAATCATTTCTAATAATAAATGTATTAAATAAAAATAAAATATATTAAAAACAATTGCTTATGATATCTTCAAAAGTTTCATACATAATATAGTTTTAAAAAATTCTATTTTGTAAAAAATATGACTTTTAAATTACGACAAGATTGATCTAAAAAATGATGGACTAAACTATATTATTAAATCTTATAAATTCTAAATTTTATTATTAATATCTTTTGTTATTATATTGTGTTACAAGATAATAACCAAATTGTAATGATATAACACATTTATATGACAATAAATATACAAGAACATTTGTAGATAAAAACAAATACAGTTTTAAATGATACAATAAAATCGTTAAATGTATTAAGTAATTTTAATAAATGTATTGGAAACTAAAATATACATGATATTCTCAAGAATAATATATACATTAAAATATATAAATCAAAAGACTTCTGGCTTTTTTTAAAATAGTCGTTGTTTTTAATATACATCAAATATAAATCTTTTAAACATTGTTTGCAACTAAATGTTAAAAGATAAAAACTAAAGGAAACAAAATTTTTATCTACCTCATAAAATAATACTTTCATTTTAATACCTACTTCAAATATCTTTGCATTTATTTAAATTCCTTTCTTAGTTCTTATGATTTCAATATAATAATTTTTTAAAGTTAGGACTATTTTATCAAACATAGTTTATATAATGTTAAATATATTTATTCAAGATTAATATCATTTTATTATCATCATTTAAAAAAAAAATTTATACACTATTAACAAAATCAGGTAAACTAATAAAAATTTTATTTCATCATAGTTAGATTAAACATTTTGACATGATATTTAAAGTTTTATGTACTTTTATTCATTGTTAAAACATACTCACATAGACAAAAAATGTTATAAAATGAACACTTTTTATATTTCATAACTATTAAAAAAAATTTTAACCTCTATAATGAACTTTATATCTTATATTGTACTTCTTATATAATATAAAATTGTAACACATAGTTTATGTCATATACATACCAACAAAAAAAAAAACTATTAGGCAAGTTATATAAATTAATGGATATTTAGTAACATTTATAAAATAATTTTAGAAAACGTATATTAATGTAACTTTACAAGAATCTCCTATCATTTTAAATCAAATTAATTAGAAAAGATAACTCTAATAGAAAACAAATAATTAACTTTGATTTATATATACCTGTTAAAAAAAATACTTTTATTAGAATTATCAATTAGTAAATGTAAAGACAATATCGGTATTAGTATTGTAAAAATTTAACATTAGAAAAAAAATCTAAATATTAATAAGAAATGATAATATAGAATGTCTTTATGTGACCAAAAGACAATTTTTTTTAAATATTTTTTTTACATAATAATAAGAAAAGAATAATTAGATATTATTTTATGAATATAAAATAAATTATCTTTATTAAAATATTAATATAAAATTCTATATATAAAGAATGAAATTTTTTAATTATTATATTATAAAAGCTATTGCTTTTTTTGTCTTGATAAGTATTATCAAAAGATATATTCAATCAAAGTATTATTTAATTACAACAATATGGAATCTAAAGATTTAGAAAAAAAATCTGATATAGGGAAAGAAGTACCAAAAAAAGACAGTAATGAAAATAAAAATATTGTAAAAGAAAAAAATGATAAGTTGACAATTAAAAAAGGTATGTAAGTCATTTTATATTAAATTAAAATATTTAGACATGAAAAAAGATGAAGGAAATATAACTGATAATGTTAAATATTCTCAAAAAAATGTAACAATTGAATTGAATAAAAAAAATTTCGATTCTTCAAAAAGTGTTAGTAGCTATTTTAGTGAAGATGAAAATTGTGGACAAAAAAAAGAAAAATGTAAGCAAAAAATTCGACGTTACAATTATTGTAAATATCATGAAGATGAACGTGATGGAAAATTAATGACAAAAAAAGAAATTATAGATAAATGGCATCGAAGTGAATTAAAAAGTGCCTTTCATGCAATGGTTGATGATGCACGTAAGAAATTTTTAGAAGAACCAGAAATATCTACAACACCTCTCATGACTAGTGCTTCTAATGAAAAAGAAAAAACAAAGTCAGATGTAATTTTATCAAAATCTTCTCCTGATATCAAAGTTACTGATGGAAAAAAAGATAATAATACTAATGTAGTTTCACAGAAAATTATTTCTGACGGTAAAGGAGAACTTAAGACTGACAGAGTTTTATCAAAATCACTAATTCATGATGGTACTTCTGATGTGGTTTCGTTTAAAGTTACTTCTAATGAAAAAGAAGAGCCAAAGGATGATACGTTATTATCAAAATTACCAGTTAATGATAGTACTTCTAATGGAAAAGATGAACTTAAGAATGATACCGTTTTATCAAAATTACCAGTTAATGATAGTACTTCTAATGGAAAAGATGAACTTAAGAATAATACCGTTTTATCAAAATCACCAGT